>NC_039245.1:680288-1026637 GCF_003368295.1 Carassius auratus
ATCATCATTAAATAAAAATATTAAACAAAATAGTAAAAATCACCAATATACTAATATTACTGTTACTAACTTCACAGTAAAAATTTCCGGCAATTCCGAGAATAACTTCTAAAAACAAAATATAACAAATATATTGCTGAAAACACATTTCAAAGACTGTGAACGATGTAGTAATGAATTTATCTATCTCCTGGATGTTTGTATGTTTGCGCAGCACGATCTCCGATCTCACAAACCAAAATAATAGACATGATTTTGTCAGGCCACATGTAAAATCAGATGAATTATTATAAAAATTATTAAAATTAATACGCATGGATGATAGTTGATTATAGTTGACAGTTGATTATCTATAATCGTTGCATATAATGTGCAAACGGCAATCGAAATTGGCTGGCGCTCACATATAATCATCCTTGTACTGATTTCAGCAAATCTGTTCGAGCGAATGCACACAACCTGATTAATATTTATGAATACAGTAGCTCATTAATCCTTAGTGCATTTTATATCGTTCTTATTATCTTATCAGTTTTTTTGTTAAATTTTTCCCCTTTTTTTTTCTTCAGAAAAACAGAATGACCAAAAAAGCACCACCATCAGTCCAGTTAAAATGTTCAATTAAAATGACTAATATGCCTTCAAACATGGTTTTCAAGTTTTAATTCTAATGACTAAAAGGTCTATCATTAAATAATACTTGATTATAGGGCTGGTCTGAATGCCATGTTTGAGTACAAAGTTTTGGTAGTAATCAACACAGAATATTCGAAGCTTCGGATGGAGAGGCTGAACATCTCTGCATGTCGGTCTGTCTGTTTGCATTTTTATTATGTCGAGAATAGGGATGCTCATATTGACCGTTTAACCGTTAACCGAAAGTAAAAATTTTGACCGATTAATACTATCAGTTAAACGGTTTGACGTTTTTTTTTAGGTAATTTTTGTTTAGTTTGCTGCATGGTTTCGAAAATAAAATAGCCTAGGCTACTATATAGCTTATTTATTAACTCACGGAGCGCGTCGGCACGCTCAACCACACCCGTGACACATGCCTGCAGATTTTTTTTTTCTGAGCAAGGGAAGCAAAATGAAGCGAGCGAAAAGAAGCACTTTGTGGGATTATTTTAACAGAAAGGCGACGAAGTTACCTGTAAATTATGCGGCGCCGTATTAAAATACAGCAGTAGCACAAGTACGATGCAGTAACATTTACGAAGCAAACACCCACAAGCTTCGAGTGATGAAGGGCAACAAACTCTGCCCTCCATGTTATCAGGGAGAAGATGCGATGCACGGCGATCTCAGGAGATGACGCACTGATTATCCAGAAGCAGATGTTGACATCTACATGAGAGACGATCCTCCTTCTCTGGATATTAATCCTCTTGACTGGTGGAAAGCAAATAAAGGCGCTTCCCGAAGCTGGCCACTCTAGCGAGACGTTACCTGTGTATTCCCGAAACATCTGTCCCACTGTAGAGGGTGTTTTCTGCCGCGGGTCTAACTGTCAACAGGTTGCGCTCCAGACTGACCCCACATCACGTTGATATGTTGCTTTTTTACATAAAAATTTGACAAGGTTTTGAGGTAGGGCTGCTATTTTTATTTAACGAAAAATCTTAATCTAACGGGAAAAAATCCGGTTTGAAAGCTTCGTTCAAACGGATTCGGTGTTTTCTTTTTGTCATCTTAATTTGTTAATTATTAAGTTAAAATATATAGATTTAGTCTAGGCCTAGTTGTATTTAATTTGTATTATTTTATTCTATTTTTCTCTCACTGTCAGAAATGCTGCAGGTGCGTGGAAATTTAAACGGAATCCAGGTTCTGTTGTTGATCTGTTCTGTATGCTGCTGTTTGCACTTTGCACGTTAAAATAAACCCTTTGATGGAAAAAAAAATTGTTTGTATTTTTTTAAAGGGTCACAGATACGCGTTAATTTTATTTGTATTTAATGCCAATTCAATATTATAATCTTATCAGTTAACGGTTAATAATCGATTAACGAAGCGGCGGTTGTCGGTTGGGAAAATTAATCGAAATGAGCATCCCTAGTTGAGAACCTTTCATCCAATCGACTTCACGTGTGGTGGGTGTGTTGCTGCGGACCCAGAGTGAAGTGTTACAATTTGGTGCAATATGGACATGCGACACGTCCAGAATTAATAAGCTTTTAATAAACTACAGAACAGCGCAAGCCGGAAGTGGAAACTGCAGTCGTGATAAAAAAACACACAGGTCTGTTTAAAGCAATACTTTTAATATAGACAAATTATTATTAGGCTGTGCTACTGTATGTTTCTTTTATATATAGCTGCCGTATTTGCAAGTATTTTCCAAGTAAATTAAATGCTCATTACCATTACCATAGGTAAAATTACTGATTAACATGGAGGATAAAAGAAGCTAGTTTTTTTTACACCAACAATGTACTATAGGCATACTACTTAAATTAAATTAAATTTATGCATTTAGCAGACGATTTTATCCAAAGCGACTTGCATTCAGGCTAGAATTTTTACCTATCATGTGTTCCCGGGGAATCGAACCCCCAACCTTGCGGCTTGCTTGCTTGCTAGCGCAGTGCTCTACCAGTTGAGCTACAGGACACTTACGGAATACGAGATGAACTGAATCAGGACATTCATGACGTTACTCAGGGCGATTTATATGATTTATAAGGAGTTTTTGGGAACTCCTTTTTTTTTAATATCTGATTTTTTTTTTCGGTGTGAAAAATCAAATAAATAGAAGGTGACTAACGGGTATAATATCAAAACTTCCTTCACAGACCAAAATGTCTCAGACATTTTTTTTCTTTTTTTATTGAACGTTGCGTAGCTGTTTAACTTGGCTGTCTGATCAAATAGCGCACTTCTGCTTAGCCAGCTATGGAGAAACTGGTAGTCAGGCAACAGAGTGGCATTATTGTTTCTCTCAGAATTAATGAGTGAAACAATGTTAACACCATAAATATAGCCGACTCCAGTATATGTATTGTTAAAAACATTATTATGAGTTGCCACATCTATAAATGAACACAATGTTAGGCATCACTTTGTAATGCAAAGTGGACGCATTCATTTAAATCATTTGCAGCTCTTGCAATTTGTTTATTGCTATTTTGCTATTATTACATTTAATTAGTACAGTACAGACCATTCAGGCTTCGCATAAGCAAGCCATCACTCTAATTGAGTGATGAACTAGACTGATTAGGGGATGAAGAATGTGGCCTACTCGACTCATTTCCTGCCAGATTCAGCGATGACACACAGCACTCCTCCCATTCACAGCTTCGGTTTGAGTTACAGCGGCGTGAAGACTGGAGGGATATGAGAAAGACCGTACTGCACACACTCATGTAAAGCCCTGCCATTCACAGTGCTGAAAACACAAGGACTTCGGGACCCCAGCACGAATGAATTATCCATGAGCTTTTCCGGAGATATTCTTCCACCCTCCTTCCGGGCTCTTTGTTTCTCTTTCTTTCACTTTCCACGGCCAAAACCTAGCTCTGCGCTGAACATTAAACTGTGGGAAGCCATTTTGTAATGGTTGACCAGAATGTCAGAGGCCTTTAAAAAATAGATCCCCACCCACCCTTGAACAAATTAGTTGTCAGCCAAGAGGGTAAACTGGAATGCTAAACCTCCTCATGTGCATGAACAGACAAGACATTTCTTCGGGGCAAAGATAAAGCAGGTCAGCCACTCCGACTTCCACGGTGGATCCGCCAAGCTCCCCTAGGAAGAAGCCCAATGATGGGGACAGGCAGGCTTCCCCGTCACTGAGTCACCAGGCGTGAAAAGGAAGGGAAACCGGAGCCATACCTTGGGGGAATCAGTGGTTAAAAACACAATACATAGGAATGAGAGAAATGCATCAGTCGGCAGTGACTGGAAGAGGAGGACATCCTTAATCTGAAGTTGTAGCGCATTAATCACAACTCTGATCTGACACCGAAGAGACTGCAACCTTTATGGCGACTATGCCAACAGATGTCCGCCTGTTTGCACACTTGACAGCTTGTCTGACACCATCAGAAGTACTCAGATACAACACGCGATGATGATTATTGTGCTATCAAGCAAACTTCTGGGTCTTGTTTTGCGTTTGAGAAAGCTAATTGGTTTACAGGGTGCACTCAATTCAGTCAAAAAACACAGAGAACACTGGCAGGAATTAGCCAAAAACAAGCTTGAAATGAAACAGGTTATGTCGGTCAGTTTTAGAGAATGGCCAACGGTCAATTGTCATCACTGTACAGATATGAGCGATGCTTACATGGCCAACAATGTGCAATGCCAGAGAGTGAGAAACATTATACTGAAAAGTAACATCTTAAAGTCTGATGGGCTGAAAAAAAAAAATCCCTGCGTTTAGCGATTCTTGTTTCCAATAGCTAAAAGAATGCATCCTGCAGCAGTATGTGTGTCCAGCAGTGACCTGGGGGGGAGGCTGTGTGACACCGGGGTGCTGTACAGAAACCTAAATCCAGACAAGGCCGCGTGGGAGCCGGCCAGGCTGCTGACGGAGGCTAAAATCACCATATGAGCTCTTCATCCTCTCTAGAGGCCCCACAGACTTATGGCACAGTACAACACAGCACTGTCTGCAGCTGACCACAATACAGTCCCACACACACGGACACAAAGGCCTACCACGTCACACATTTTTATCAGGGCAACAGGCTGCACGAATCTGCATTTTCCAAATATTTGTAGGGATAAGGTGAATTTGTTAGGATACAAAACAGAAATAAATAAAATAATCTGTAAACTTAGGTGTTTGAACCCGTCACAGAACTTCATTCTGCTACTGTAGGCTGCAAAAATAAAATAAAAACACTATTAAAAAAATGGTGGTTTGTAAGATTTTTAAAATGTTTTATAAAGTTAAAAACATGCTGCATTTATTTGATAAAAAAAATCCAGAAAAAAGTTGAATTGTGAAATATTGCAATTTTAATATAATTATTTTCTATTTCAATGTAATTCATTCCTTTGGGGGTAGGGGTTAAAATGGGATGAAATTAGAATTAAAGGTATCGAATAAACATCTTCTCAAGGATATTACCCTAAACAACCCACTGACTAGTCATTATGAACATGTGGTTTTGCACTGACTAGTTCACTAGCTTGATCTCCCACTTGAAGGTCTTGTAAGTTGTGAGCCACATATAAACTACATGTCCTACATTCTGAAATACTGAAGTCACTGCTTCAGTTAACAATTAACCCAGCAATAAAAATCATATAACAGCGGTCAAACGATTTTGGTTGCCATTGACACTGAGTGACCAGAATACAAAGTCTCATACGAATCATTCTCATCTATGACTTCAGTGCAAAGATGTAGTCTCTTCCATAAGGTCTGAGTCTATCATAACACACAAGGTTAAATGGTGTGACTTCAGGTGCATAAACATCATAACAACTTAACAAAAACCTTGAGTTCAAAAAAGTGGTTCAAAATAGGAACAATGCAAATGCTATAGCGGTCTGAGTCATACGTGGTGAGGACAATCCATAAAACAGACCTTTAACACAGCAACATGGCTTAAACTTGCATAATATAACATGTTACAAAGATGCATTTAAGAGTATGATAAATGTAATTTAGTTTTAAAATATAAAATGCAATAAATAGAAAGGTTACACTATACCCGTAAAACAAAAAAAGGGGGGTCAGCAAGATTTTGTGTATAGAATTTATAAGAATGTTTAGCATCTGGTGTAGGGAGAGGAATACTAGCATCTAAGCTCTAAAGGCAAACAAACACACAAACTCAAGCACGTGTATAACAACTATCTGTTGCTTTCGCTCCCTGTGCTTTCATTCGAGGCATTTATTTACACAGGACGGGTGACGGCCTGGCACTGATCAATAGTGTCAGTTTACAGTGCTGCAGACAGCCCGAACAAACAGTATATCCTCCAACAAACCCACAGCTGGACTTCACATCAATATCACACACAGGAACGTCTGAGAGGCCACATGCTCCAGATACCTACACAACCATGAACATTAAATGATCACGCGCAAAAGGATGGATGAAAAAAAAGATATAGAGAAAGAATAGAGGAAGAGGAAACGGAGGAAACAGAAACAGAAGAGGAAAGAAGGAAAGAAGAGGAAACTGACAATCAGGCTGCACGTGACAAAGAAACAATAACAGCAGAGCGCTGCTAGTGCTCCTTAATGAAGAAGCAGGATTCCCCAGTGTGCAGCCCTCTGCTTCTAGCACAGGCTCACAGTCACAAGCAGTAAGCCACTTTTCATGCTGCTGCTTTCACCTGATGCAAGTCCAGTAGCTTGCATGCCATACAACAGCTTTGTACATAAAGCATAATCCAGGCTTGAACTAGGCTGCTGCACATTACAAAAAAAAATATGCTACTGGGCAAATGATTATGGAGAGGACATGGGATGTTCATTCAATAAATCATTCACAGCATCTACTCTAAAGTCAGCACATCAAGTCAACATAACAGGCAAACATGACTACATTTGCACTGCAGGGCTTAATGCACAGATCTCGTTTTTGTGCCACCTGTTTTCGGTCACTTAAGACTGTGTTTGCATGAGTGATCACCAAGAGGCATTGTTAAAACAACAGGTCCTTGTTAGAAATATGTTCAGGAATTGACAAAACATCACAATAATCCGATTAGACAATTACCATTATAAATGAAAAAAGACTTCGCAATTCACACTGAAGATGCTCACTCATACCAGTTACTATGCTGCAATTGAGTGATTTTGCATAGTCAAAAAAATAAAACTATTTATTCTCACTCACGTTATTTACATCGTTCGTGCACACAAACTTAGACAACAAGAGTCAGTGAGAGTACTTATGGTGTTTCTGTTTATAATTATGCTCTTTTTTACTTTACTGTAAAAAGCGTGTCTAGCATGTCATTATTGCTTCATTCTTGTACAAACAAAGTGGTTCTGGAGCTATAGATTAAAAAAAACAAAGCTGTTACAGTTACATAAAAAAAGAACGTTTTTATAATTGATGAAAAATTGTGAAATCACCAGAGTGTTCAGATGGGTATCAGATTTTGAACCACATGAAAAAATGTGTTGTAAGTGTGTATTTTGTTATGGCAAGAAAAAAAAGCCACGCACTGTTCGGCACCCACTATTTAATGCACATTTGCTTTGCAGTGCATTTCTGAAAATACACATTGTTCTTGCAAATGTTTAATTATTAACAGATTTGCATTATTTAGCCATAAGTGGTTAAACAAGTATTTGAGTATGCCTCAAATTTCCTAATTGATGCAATGCTATTTATGACGCATCAAGTTAGAATACAAAAACAGTGAGCATCAATCTAGCATGAAAAATGAAATTGTTATACCACAAATATTCTGAGAACAAAGCAAATATACCCAAACATGATAACAGAGTTTAACTGGACATCCTGGGCTGTACAATAATATCAGAAAATGCAATCTATATCTTTGCCAGAAAACATCAAGCACAATGACATGCATTGCATGCATTGTATAATCTGTTTAAAACAGGCATAGCATTTAATAATGAGCAATTTATTCAACCCTATTTATTTTGATTGGATTGAATAGCACACCTGGAGTTTAGTTAAAGAAATGCTAATTGTGGAAGCATCAACACATCATTTAGTCTACAGAGGCTTTAAGAATCAGCTTCGCCAAATCAACTAGTAGCTTTACAGGTTTCTGAGGTATACAACAGAGTCCCACTAACACCAGAGGTTAAACACAGCTGTTTTTCAGTAACAAGCAAATGTTTCGAAGCCTGAATGGCCTTAAAGTTTATTATCCCCGTGTGTGAGCATGTCTGTAACAGCAACAGTGAAAGAAGAACTTATAATAGAAGCACAATACATATCAAGGACTCTGTAATGTTTTACATTCTTATACGGTTGCATCCAGACTCCCCTATTCATTAACAACAATAAAACCATACAGCCCAACTAATCCACAAAAAAATACCTTCAGGGTGAAGAACCGCTGAAAACATGTAAAGTCAAGTACTTTCTCAGGGCACTATCAGTAAAGACCTTTCCAAGTAATGAGGAAACAACAATGAGAAAAATAAGAAACTTGCATTTTCTCCTGATTACTATGTAACCATGAAAACTTCCGAGCAAGCTTATAAAAAAAATAATAAAAAATAAAAAAAAATGAAAAAACCTGCAAGGAAGTGCATGCTTCAGTGATGAAATTAACAGAATTCTGCCCCTCTTTTGACCCCTCTAATGAATTACTGAAAGGATATAAGCAGGTCACAAATGTCATTAATCTCAATAATCTGACATCAGGTTCTACAATTCAGTTGGACATGAAGAAAGTAGAAATATAAATCATTTAGGTAAAAAAAAGAAAAGAAAAGAAAACATCTGAATAGGTTTGTTTTTATTGTTGTGGTCAAATAATTGTTTAGCAATTATTGTGTCAAAAACAGAAAAACACAATAATTAGGTTCTAAATATCAATTAATGAACACCAGTAATACAAAATAAACTGTATTATTACCGTGCAAAGAGCACATAAAACCCATAATATCACTCAATCATAAAAATAATATGATCACAGAAGCATCATCATACTTCCTGTTGTGTGAAACATGAAAAGAAGGACATACTGAAAGACTGAAAGAAGAAGCATGAATCAGGGGAAAGCACTGCAAATGACACCATTAACAGACACAAACAACAACTTCAGCAAAGCCAAATATATTTGGGAAAATAATCCAGATTTGGTTAAAATATATAAATATAATAATAATAAAATAATATCAAACATAATACTTTACTCAAAAATGTACTCAATGTACTTGTTTCATTGAGGAGGAATTTAGAAAAACTGACCATAACAGAATTTAAAAAATAGATTTTTGAGGAACTTGACTGAGTCACTCTATTGTCCTCCTCGGGCACATTAGTTTATTGTCTACAACCCCCGCTGATAAGGTCACAAAAAGCATACTGCCATCAAAGCCTCCTCGACACTACAGTGTGAAGGTGATGATTGTCAACACTTATCAGCATGAAGCCATAACACAAGACTACCAGGAATCTGTGCCTAAAAAGGTCGTGCAAGTTGACTGCAAACTATTTTTTTGAACATTATTGTCAAAAGATCACGTTTTTAGGCTAACACGTGGAATTGGGTACAAGAACCAGTTCTTTTGCTGATACTGAAATGATCTGACTCACGCACCATATTGTACTGAACCTCATGAACCAATAATAGTTACGGTTACATAGCACTAAAGGCTCGTGAGACTTAACTGTGTGGAGTTATTAACTTGTTGTGCATGTGCTGTTGTGAATTTAAATACATGAATTTGAGTTAATATTTTACCACATTATTGTTCGTTTATGTTTTTTAAGCATTCCAACATAGTATAAGCTCATTTTAAAGGACTGCACATATATCAGTAAATGTCTTTCAAAAAAATTATGTAAACAGCTTTTGCAAGAATAGCATTACATGTAGCCTATTCATCAACATATATCTGTTGTGCTGAAATTATCAAATTAAAAGACAAATTAAGATATTTTATTTATTATTAAGAACAGGGGGCAATGCCTTATTATTAAGAACTTTGGGAACCAAACAACATCGGAGACCATTGACATTTCTCAAAATAGCTTCTTTTTTGTTTCACAGAAGAAATAAAGGGTTGGAACAACACGAGGGGGACCAAATGAACTATCCAGCAGAATCGTTAAGGAACCAGAATCATTAAGAGGAATCGTTCCATCCTTATGATTCCCACATCCACTGCTATGTTAAGGAAGCTACTGTCCATAAAAAAGATTCGATGCAGTGGTTGCCAAAAATTGCCGTTATTCATTAATTGGAAAGCGATTATGTGAAACATCTCAAAACATACCAGCAAACAAGACACTGAGAATAACACTGAAAAAGATCTAAGATTCTATCACACAGATAAAAAGCTTGCATGCTTCGGTAACCCAAATCCTCTGGACTTAAATGACCTGAGAGTCTAAACAGTGAAGCAGCCATTGAAGAGATTCATCGCTCATTGTTTCATGAGACAGACATTCCTTGTCCAATTAGAATTCTTTTCATGGGCCCAGGGGGATAAAGCAGCACAGCTGGAGGCGCTAGGTTTGTCTGTGGCCCTACAGATCTCCACCTCTGCTATGGACATCTCTTCCACAAACAAACTCAAGTGGCCACAGAGGAGATGTTGTGAGACACAAATGCATCTGTGTAAAATAAAGGCCGGCACATTCGGAGCTCTCTTATTTGTGCGGGAACAAAAAGTCTTTATATGGTGTCGTCACTGCCTTCATCAAAGCGGTTCATAGTACAGTGTTGAGTCTGACACCAAAATAATTCTGCCAGACAAAAATGGGGCCATGGGAGATGTTAAAAAACACCATTAAATCCGACTAAACGTCAAACTTTCTCACATTAAAATGACAAAATCCCCATGTAATCCACTATATACATCAACTGCAAACAGAAAAAAAAAAGGAAAAGCAGTTACACTGCAATATGGTTAACATGAACCAGAGTTAAAATCAACTAACCAAGTAAAATACTTCCAATGCATTCATTAATCAGAGTTAATATTAATTTCAACATTTACTAATTTATTATAAATCAAAACTTCTATCTTGCTAATATGATTTAATGGACCTGAGCTAACATGAACACTGAACAGTATTTTTTTTTTACTGGCAAACATTAACAAAGATGAATAAATACTGTAACAAATGTATTACTCCATGTTAGGTAATGTTAGTTAATGCATTAACTAAAGGGGCCCTGTTGTTACAAATATTGCTTTTAACTTGCCCCTGTTGAGTCTATATTACTGTCCAAAGCATATAACCTTCTAATTTAGCATTTACTGATCTTTCTAATTCATTTAGTCATTTAACAGACGCTTTTATCCAAAGCGACTCACAAAGTAGAAGCTATTCCATAAACACTGATGTGTCAACAGCAGATATGGTTTAAAGAGACCAGTCCTTCAGGGCACTGTCACTATCTCTCTGATGATATCATATCAATGAGATCAGTATGCATCAATCATATCCTGTACATTTCCGAGAAGTAATTTCCAAAGAGTAGGGAAACATATCCTCCTCAAGAAAACCCCAACAGCGGATTGTGAAAGAGTATATTAGCATATAAAGACCAGGCATTGTAACCCTTTTTTGACTTGCTTCAGTGATCAAATCTAATAAGTGCAAAACACAAAGCTTTTAATGAATAGTCTGCCACACACGATAGTCTTGATCTCTTAATAAGTTATACAACAGAGACACAGCCATCCAGATCAGGGGAACCGAGAAAACAGCTGCCTTTGCTTCATTCAGTTAACGTTAATGCTCAGCTGATTTATAAGTTAATCCAAAATAAACCATACAGAGAGAGCTGCTTTCGGCTGATAACGTTCACATGAGTGAAAATAAAGCTGACTACTGCACTGTTTATATAGATGCTGATGAAATGAAAGACTGCTTTTCGTGTTAGCATGTGTTTAGCATGAAGAGCCAGGCTGCTGCAATTCGCCCCAGCGGCAGAAGCTAGCAGAGTCGCTTAGCCTTCCATATACACATTACCGACAAATACACATCGATGGTAACGGACTAAAAGTAGAAAATGTCAATTTACCCAGTAATTATACAGTTAAAACGATAAGAGAGATATTTGTGCTGTTTTACCTGTCAGTCGGATTTTGATGCTTGACCCGTTCCTTCGAGTCCCAGGATTCGACATCACTCCCACAAAATAACCAACGAACTTTCTCCAGGATAAACCCAAGACGCTCGCTTCAAGCGGAGAGAAAAACGTATAAAAACGCGCTACGCTAATATGTGGGCTGTGCATGTGTTTCTAGGCGATAGAACGGTATTATTTCCGTCTGGCAAATCCCCTGTAGCTTTCAGACTTAACAACACAGGCTAACATTTTTTTTTGGCTCAACGGCGTTCTGACATCACGTTCGTACAGCTGTACGTGCACGTACTCGCGGCCGGGCACGAGCGCGCTCTTTCGCCCAGAGCTTATTCTTCCCTTTTTTGGCGGATGGCACCAATTTCGCGCATTACCGCCACCTGCATGACAATCTACTGTATGCTACCGCCAGCGCTGCGTGTTCATCTCCTCCGGCTTAATTTATAGCCTATATATAAGTTACTATATATAGGTTGGGGGTTCGATTCCCCGGGAACAAAAATTGATAGCCTGAATGAACTCTAAGTCGCTTTGGATAAAAGCGTCTGCTTAATGCATACATTTTTTAATTTATATAAATAATTTATATAATCGTCTTAATATATATATATATATATATATATATATATATATATATATATATATATATATAATTAAGCCGATTATATAAATTATTCTGTATAAATTATATACCGAATTCAAATCCTACTGATTAAACCTGTGTTCTACAAATATTTAATTAAAGCTGCTCTGTTATTACTTCTCTGTTCTGGGTTTAACAGTTATCTCAAATAAATTTCAATGCCATCTTTCCTCTGAACCTCTTCTAATAACTTTTCTCTATCAACTTATACTTTTCTCAATACATGATGACACTTGTTTGTTTTTTTCCACACCATTCACAACATCCTGTCGGATGCTTGGACATTAAATGCATTGTTTTATTAAGTCCTATGACCTATTCTAAGTCTGGATAAAATGTTTTCCTCTCGTCTACTTCCACTGTAGTACTTTTTCCCACTTGACTGTATTTCATACATAATGTCTACCTTTATTTCTTTTCTCCCACAGTTGTTGCCATATGATTAATTTGCTTTTTAATTATAGCTTTAATTTAATATATATGGTATCTCCATTTCCAGTGGCCCTCAGAGCTTGTTTCACCAGTTTGTCTGCTTCTTTATTCCCTTTCACCCCATGTGAGCTGAAACCCACAAGAATATTACATTCATCCTTTTCTGCTGTAACATAATTCTTGCAGAATCTACTCTAAATCATGTCTAGTGTCTGACTGTTGTGCTCCAATGCACATTATTATTATTGCTATTAATTCCCCTCAAAATTCTGATAACTCATTTGAGAACCCCCACTTTCTGGATATTTGCATATTAGGAATGACAACTGCTACTCCTACTTATCTGGATTTTTTTTATGCATCCGTATATAATTTGTATTTTTTTTGTCCAAACTCTAACCAGGTATTCCTTAACCTGGATTTCCTTTAGTAGACTCTGGCCTTCTTTTTTCCATGTTCCAGCTTTCTTAAATCAAATGAAGGCTGTTGCAAAATCCACAAAAGGACTGCTGTAAAGCCGCTCTTGGAGTAATACTTAACTCTTTACAGTTTTTCTCAGTCGCTTTGGTACATTTCTCTAATCATTCTTGAGATTTGCAAAACAGTAAGTGCATTTCTCAAAACAACTCGTACAAATATCAAAACACAATGGATGACCTGCAAAAGCCAGTCTTTTGCTCAAAATCCTTAGTTCATCTCTCAAAAATAAATATCTGTGTCAATGAACATGTCAGTGCCATCAGAATGACAAGTCCTTGTGTCATAGTTTACGGATAAGACAGTCAAATTGCTTAGTCATATTGTCAATATAACAGTTTACTCTGGAGGGATGTTCTGATGTAAACTACTGTATTGAACAGTATGCCATATGCTTATGTATGCCATATATCCATTTCAAAACTACACATTTACACATTACTGTTTGTGGGATGTTGATTGAAAGAGACTGGATACAATTCCCAGTTACACTTTTACTAGTGGTCTGACCAAAAAAATAAAAAAATAAAAAATACTTTTACAATGCCATTGTGATATAGAAAAGGAAATATGGGAACAAAGATGAAAATAATTCCATTTTCAGAATTTGTAACTCTTGTGTTGTCCTTTGTCTATACAGTATAAGCTTTCCTACTGAAGATTCATGAGATGAACCTTTGAGCTATTTCAGAGAAATGGTTTATCATTGGTTTATCATCTACATTCTCTTCATTAGTCAAGATTCACTTGCACAATTCATGCCAAATTGACAAAACATCTAATAATAGTGTGTAAAAATACAAATAAAAAGTGTGCTTGGCAGTTTATGACAACTAGATTAACCATTTTGCATTTAATGACTTATACTATGAACTAAAGACTAGATGTTTTGGGGGGTAAGACTATTGCACAGAAAACTGTATAATACATTTTGAGCAACATGACATTAGCAACTGATAATGTAGGAAACCGCAGATAAATGTGCGTAATCAATTGCATGAATGTACAATAGCAATCGCAACTTGCTCAAAAGAATGAGAAACTGGTTTTATGATGTGTATTAATGACTAGATGATGTGGAGGTTGTACAAGTAGTTTTGAAAATTTCATTTCTGTTTTGAAAAATGCACCAAAGTGACTGAGAAAAACTGTAATAGCCAACTTCTTTACTAATCTCCAACCACCCATCCAAAATTATTACATTCCCTATTTCCATACTCCCAACACTGCTCTAGTACCCTTAAAGTGGGATGTGATTTGTCCTGTCCCATAAAATGTGCCCGATATACTGCAGTTAACCTTTATCTTCTTAATTTGAGATGTCTGTCCCCTACTTCTACCTGTTATGTTGAAACAGGTGATGACAGATAAGCCCCACGACAGATTCGTAATGCCTTTGCTTGAATTTGCTCCAATTTATCTCAATGAGTTTTTGCTTCTGATCCATTTACTATGCTTCCATACTGAATAATATTATGTTAAAAGTTTTTAATGCCAGCCTCTGCCCCCCAGCCTTGCTTTTCTCTTCCATCTTCTCTAGATAGATAGATAGATAGATAGGTAGGTAGGTAGATAGATAGATAGATAGATAGACAGATAGACAGACAGACAGACAGACAGACAGACAGACAGGTAGGTAGGTAGGTAGATAGATAGATAGATAGACAGACAGACAGACAGACAGACAGACAGACAGACAGACAGACAGATAGATAGATAGATAGATAGATAGATAGATAGATTGTTTTGGTTTGTAATAAATTACCAGATGATGAGTGCAGATGACTTACATTAAATTTACAATGTGGCTCGATAACTGCCATAGGCTAGAAACAAATGAACAATAGGGGAAGGGATTGGATTTGAGGACTTTAGCAACTGGAAACAATAGATCCATTCAATAGAGTCATGCAGAAGAAAAGCCAATCCACATAAACAGCAGGCTAATGAGGGAGGCAGGCCACACACTGGCCTTTTTCAGTCCGTCACCACTTTAATGAGCAGAGAGGCATTGTGCTTTTGGCATCACAATGAAATGTATTTAATCTGAAGACTCATTAAAATGGAAACAAATACATATTAATGCACTCAATTAAATCAGTTCACTGTGTGGGATGCAATTGGGTTTAATGATGTAAAACTCAAAAATGAATGGTAATATATTTATTGATTATTGAGGACACAATGTAATTATGCCGTGTCTTTACACCTTTAGAGGATATGTAGATATTGATAATAAAATATTGTCAATTTGACTGCAGGCCAATTAAAACTAATATATTGAAACAAAAGGAGCTTCTCAATAATAATGTCATGAAGTAACAGAAAAAAAAAAAACATTTTAGTTAAATTACAAGCTTTAGGTATTAGCTCTGGCAGTATTTTTGCGCTTGGGATTTTAGAAAGTGATTGCAACACTAGGGCTTATAATTAAATGCCAAACATGAGTTCAGAACAAAATCAGTCTTTGAGGACATTTAACTATTCACAACAAATGATATATTTCAGAAAGATTTAGAATTTGATTAATGTAAACTATACCCTAAATATGAAAGAAGGCAAACATAATATAGAAAGAAACCTTTTTGACATGATTTACTCAATCGAGTTGATGTAGCTCACTTCTGCCGCCTCTTGGTCATGTCTTTGATAAGTGCCGGATTTGATTGTTTGCCAGCTGAAACAGACAGAGGCTTAGAAAGATCTGTTAACTGACTGAATTGATGAAGTAGAAAAGGATAGTGTGTGAATTAATGAATTAATTTAATTTGATTTTTAAAAATCCATTAGTTGTGAGTCATTTTATGAATTATGAATATATATATAAAGCATTAAAGTAACATTTTTAACATTCTATAAAAGAAACAAAGAATGCATTTAAGCGCTATTAAAATATGCTGATAAAAATGTATATTTTGGGAAATCAGTATACATAAACATGAGTCAAGGGAAAATGTGATAGTGTGGAACAATATAAAAACAAATGGTCTGTTTCTGTCCCTGTTTTCATTGTTGTGATCTATAAATGGGTAGTAATTAAATAGAAAATGCTAAATAAACAGTATTTCCTATTTTCTATATGTGAATGGATATGTTATGTTAATGAAAACTCAGAGTTTTGTCTACAGATGGGAAAACCACATCTATAATAGAAGAAAGGTTTTGGTGTTAATATATATATGTGTGTGTGTGTGTGTGTATGTGTATGTATGTATATATATATATACCAAAACACCAAAACCTTTCTTCTATTATAGATGTGGTTTTCGGTTTTCCCATCTGTAGACATCTGTCTACTATTTAATTACTTTTTTACTATTTTAATTACTTGTAACAATGTCATGAATGCAGATCTAAATTTTTTTATAATGAATAAAAAACACCCACATTATTTACAATATTTAGTCATTGACCTAATATAAAATATTTTGTTTTTTTAAGCATAAACATCATCTAATATTGTTCCATTTATACCCAAAACAATTAATCACAGTTTGCAAATGGGGTCAGAAAAATACATTTCATCTTATGCAATTTTTTTTCTAAAGTAAATAATGAAAAATTAAGTAAATATTTTAAGGATGGTACCATATTTTTGTAACCATCCACATGAGATTTCTAGGTGTTGGTCATGCTGTGTTTCTTTCATCCAGCTCTGACTTGCAAATTTATTAAAAAAATGATTCATATTAATTAATAATATACACCAATTGTGAAACCAGCTCTAAAACAGCCATTTATGCATTGTGTGTTGTAAATAATACCACTGGTCTGTGTTGAGAACAGCAATGAGCTTTAACATATCACCTTTTCAGGTGCCAGCAAGACTGAGAACACCAAAAATGTCATTCAGTATTTTAGTGGGAGCCACTGTAGAGAGGCCAGCTTCAGATTTCAAGGGAAGCAAATGGTTTTGATGTCCTCTCTGTGGAACACCATGCCCTGTTCAATAAGCCAAGGGTCTTGTCCTAAATCATTTACTTATTTTACCTCTATCATAAAGGGAAATGCAAAAACCATTAGAAACAACAGGTCAGGTCCTATATTTTCCTATCACAAATGAAACAATGTATAACATTTGCATAAGTGCATAGCAGCATCTACTCAGTCTTTCTGAATCACCTTTTATTTGATGGGAAATATATCTGAATTTACTTCTAAGCTGGTCTGTGAAGACATCTGGGGGTCAACTGATAATAACACGCTATTTTAGCACCTTCAAACAGCTCTGTATGACACTCATCTTAACCTTGACGATTTACAGTAGCAATTTTCTAAACCCAAAAGCATGGTAGAAAGGTCCAGAGGCCCATTTTGAACTCGTGCACTATGCTGGAACTATACGTCTTTATTTGAGAAAAGAAGAGTTCCTTGTTGTTGCTAGATTCTCAGCCAAAGAATGTCCCATGTTGATTATATCAACACATCCCAGGTGGGATACAGGATGGCTATACGAAAACAAAGATCCACTGAATAAAACAGTGGTGGGCCTGTTGCAGTCCTCCATGGCTCTTTTGGCTCAGCTCTTCAAAAAAGAGGAAGCTCCTCCAGGGGCAATAAATAAATAAAAAGAAGGCAGAAAGGGCCTCTTGCAGACCTCTTTTCAGCTTTCTGTAGGGTAGTCACCTATATATTTTACAAAATGGATGAACTTACAGACAAAACATACTCTTAATTAAGTTGATATTTGCTTTGGCCCCAACACGAGCAGCTGTATAAACTGATGACCACTCTGTGCGCTGCATTGTGCCAAAAGAGTTGAAACAATCAGGTAATTTTCATCTGTTTTGCATTTTAATATTTTTTATTAAAGGAGCAGATCACCCAAAACAGCAAAAGGCAACTATTTTACTGGAGAAAGCAATAGGATAGAGGACTCAATGGCTATTTTTATTTTTGGGTGTAGTATTCCATTAATGTGTCATTATTGATTTTTTTTATCTTTATTTCTAGTACGCCCTTATTTTATTTTTACTTCATCTTATGTACATATATGTCCTAGACACGTATGACACACATATGATTTATGGTCCTTTAATTCCCTGATATTGATATAATATGTTAATCAATGCAGATCCATAAAAAGTAGATTGTTATTATTTCAATATACACTCTTGTGTTTCCCAGGCATTTTGTGACATATTCTTAATCCTGCACCTGCAACTGGTATGTAAAGGCATCCTAGAGGGAATGTGCATTTGCCGAAAGGCTTTCCTAGAGACTTAGTAGTGTATACTTACACTTAGGTTTAAATTAAAACCTTGACAGAAATGCCTTCAATGCCATTCAGTGAAATGTGAGAAAATTCCTGCAGCACAAATAAAGTGGTAAATATACTTATTTCAATTTCTATTGTTAAAAACAAACAAACAAACAAATTGTTTATATATTTTATATTCCTTTCTATATCCTGCTGTGTTTTATTTTCAGGTATAATTTTCACTCCACATGGCTTACAAACTGAGCAAGATGAAGCCTAAAATAAAGGAGCCATGAGCTGCTCTGGAGAAATCATAGAGAAGATGAAAGAACTTGATGAAAAATTGATTACTGTTTTCAAAGAAAAGGGTGATTCAGCCCTGACCTCAACAAGTATTTACATGATTGTGTGTCTGAATGTGGTTTTCATTCTTAATGAAAATGAACTGCATTTTTACATTCTCAGAAACAAAATATGGTTGCAGATGCTGAGAAGTGCTGTAACCAGCTGATCAAGCAGAAAATCAGCATGAAAGAACGGATATCCAGGATATGAAAGAGCCGTTTGAGAAGGAAAAGAATGTTACCAATGCTTGAAGTGCTCA
Source organism: Carassius auratus (assembly GCF_003368295.1). Classification (NCBI taxonomy): domain Eukaryota; kingdom Metazoa; phylum Chordata; class Actinopteri; order Cypriniformes; family Cyprinidae; genus Carassius; species Carassius auratus. Next base: position 699,372 of record NC_039245.1, read on the forward strand.
AAACTAATGGACCTAAGATCAGACTTGGAAGGACAGGGTTCGATTCTGGCAAAGTCAGAAAAGGAAAAAAGAGGTGAAAGCCATCAAGGGTTTCACTAAAATATGGTTGTAAATTCCCCAAACATCTGCTATCATGTGTGAAATCAAGCAAACACGTGTTTTTGATTGACAGATTAAAATAAAGTTTCAATGGTCAAAAATGATTATGTTTATTAGTTATAATATACCTGCTGTGGCTCTTTAGGGCCTGGACGACAAAGTGCACAGGAAACATTAGCCAATGGGATGGAAGCATTACTAAAGCCCAGAAGGAAAAGACAGATCTACACTTCAGCAGGTAAGAAGCCATCACTGGTTTGTAATCTGTTATTACTAGAAAAGAAATTCCAGAGATACATGAAGCCACTCTGGAGAAGGTCAAGCAGCACAGGCTTGGAAGATCTCACCATTAAACTTAAGAAGATAATGGCTGCTCATTTTGGGGCTTAACATTCGATTTTATGCTTTACAAAAGCAAAAATGTTTATTACTTCCCTTTCTTGCTTACTTATTTGAACAATGCCTGAAACTTAGTTTTCGAGCACTTCCTGTGTCTGTATGCCTCTTTAAGAAGAATCGCTTTATCCTGCTACAACAAGCTCTGAGGGAGTAGTGTATTATCATGATCTTCTTTTCAGACTTGGGAAACACTCTTTACTTGATTTAGGTGTCTTTAAAATTTTTATTTAACTTTAATTGAATTAGTTTTGTTGTTGTTTTTGTTCAGGGATGGGGTGATGGGTTGGAGAATACTTCTTGAGAAAAAACTTCTTGACAACACTGAGTATCACAATAAGCTGAATGTGTATGCATATGCCAGCTTCAGTTGTGGATAAATGCTTCATACAGTGAAAAATAGAACCTCTGTTTGTTTTTGTTCAAAGTAAAAATAAAAACAATGCAATTTAAATAATTGTTAAACTGTAATAATTGTAAAAAAAAAAAAGTGTTTTCAGAATGCATTTGAAGTCTCATGCTCATCAAAAATGTGATGTCAAAGCTGAATTTTCAGTATAATTACTCCAGTCTTTAGTGTAACATATCCTTCAGAAATCATTCTAATATTGGCTGCTCAGGAAAGTTGATGAAAATATTAGAGCTGTTTCCTTGTGTGTGTGTGTGTGGAAACTTTGTTTGTTTGTTTATTTAGGATTCTTTGATTAATTTATTTGAAATATAAATATTTTGTAACAATGTAAACCTCGTTGCTTCCCCCACCGCCTAATTTTTTTTTTTTTATCAATTTGACTCAAAATAAAATGATTAATTTATTTAAAAAAAAAATAGATACTGACCACAAGCTTTTATATAGTGTAGCCCATATGCATGTATGTAATAATTATCATTTTGCCCAGCATCTTCTGACAACTAATTTGGGCTTGGTTATAGCTACTGCAGAATTGGCAAAGTGGTATAATTCATCAACCAAAATCAGGAAAGAGCATAGAACAAGAACAGGATAATTAAGAGGGAGAAGTGGTCTTTCGAACAAAACAACGTCAAGAAAGCCACACTGTAATATTGCACCGATATATTAAGGACTAGTCCTTATCGAGGACATAATAATAAGATCAATCGAATTCCGCTTTAGATAAAAAATCGCACACTCCATCGATCCCCTGGCCTGCTCGGACACTCCCAGCCCAGACAAGCCCGCACTATCCTGAATGACTTGCACACGGACACGCCCACCGATTGCCGCGCGTACGCACGCGCACTGAGCGGTGTGCCATTTCCTGGATTCCTTGACAGGCCGAAATCAGGCAGCGAGGAGAGCCGTCGGAGTGAATTCGTGTCGACTGTCCAGAGTCCGCGAATTCAAGTCCGTCCAACAGGTGAACATCCGAGAGCGAACATCCTTACGAACATCTCCACCAGAAGCGGAGCATCAGTTCAGGTAAATGAAGCCCGTGTCATGCCTTTCTCCGACAGCAGGGAGCGGACTCAACCGGCATCTGGAGCGAGGCCTTCCTGATCCTCAAATGTAACCACAAACATTTCTGTAACTTCACTCGCGTTATAACAACGTTTACGGATTTATAAGGTACTACAGACATTTATCTTTAAACCCGGAATATCTTTTTTAGCTTTCTGCGTAATTTTACTTTAATTTGATCTGTTTTTCGCGTTAGCTGTCGGCTAATATAGCAGGCAAGCAGCTCGCGAACAGAAGCCTGTGGCATCAGATATTGATCTTCTGCCTCCCTCACCCACGCCCAAAATCGGGAACTGACAGCCGCTACCAGGTTTTGCCGGTTGAGCAGGTAGTTTTGCTGTAGTAAGTTATGTAAGTACAAAATAAAAACAGTGCAGATTTATTCGGAGACTTAGACTGAAGGACGTGATTTAGCCCCGGCATGCCAGTTTTTCAGTGCTGGTTTTCATCGTTTTTGACACTCAAGAAGCCATTCACAACTAAATCCACGATTGCAAATTATTTATTATTAAACTCAAAATAAGCAGTTCAGTAAATATGTAATTAATGTCGATAAACTTTCGTTTCCACATACATTTTTTCCAGTTAGTTTCTATATGTGTTTTCTGCAAAGAAAATAGTTAAAAAAGAAGCCAAAACCGCAAGCTTTGCCTGTCACCAATCAAAACCGGTCTGGATCAGTCTGCAGGAGTGGAGAGGACCTCCTAGTGTTTGAAATAACTCCTGCACTTTTCCCAGCTGCATTGCATGTATTCACAGTGTTGTTATACTAAATTCCTAATTTTTCATGTCTCTTTGGATAAACCCATTTGCTTAATGAATAAATGTAAATATCGAGACTGCTTGAATACAAGTTAAGTATAATTAAAGTTATAATATTACTGCCATATCAATCAATCAAACATGATTGTGTTTCTTTTCAGGTAGAGGTGCAACTTATATTTGAAGACAATGTCACTCCACCAGTTTTTGTTGGAACCAATCACATGCCATGCGTGGAACCGGGACCGGACTCGTAAGAAAGCGTTTCACTGTCATTTATTCGTAGATGGTGCCTGAAACCATGATTTTATCATTTCAGGACCAATGCCTCATCTCATGCAATGTTTTTCAATTACAGAAATTGCTATCAGTCCAAATAATCACGAGGTCCATATATACAAGAAAAGTGGGAATCAGTGGGTGAAATCTCACGAGTTAAAAGAACACAATGGGCACATCACGGGTAAAAACTCCCTGTAAACTGAATTTCATACATGAATGTTACATTTTTAAAAGTGTGACTCCACCCCAAAATTACATTTTTGTCATTAATCACTTACCCCCATGTCATTCCAAACGCATAAAAGCTTTGTTTGTCTTTGGAGCACAATTTAAGATATTTTGATGCTTGAGACCGTCACATAGATTGCTGAGTAGGTTACACTGTCAAGGTCCAGAAAAGTATGAAAGACTTCATCGGAATAGTCCATCAGCCATCAGTGATTCAACTGTAACGTAATGAAATGATGAGAATACTCTTTGTAAGCAAAGAAAACAAAAATAACGACTTTATTCAACAATTCTTTTGTCAACAGTCTCCTCTGTCTCTCTCCACATCACTGTATGCTCTTCTGTATCAGCCGCTACACAAGGATGCACTGTTTTCTTTCAAATCAAAGCTAAATATGCGTAGAAACAGTGCATCCTTGTGGCGGAGCTGATATTGTTGAATAAACTCGTTCTTTTTATTTTCTTCGCTTACAAACAGTATTCTCGTTGCTTCATAACATTACAGTTGAAGCACTGATGTCAGATGGACTATTCTGACGATGTCTTTCATACTTTTCTGGATCTTGACAGTGTAACTTACTCGGCAGTCTATGTGACCATCTCAAGCCTCCCGGTTTTCATCCAGAATATCTTAAATTGTGTTCTGAAGATGAACAAAGCTTTTTTTTGGAGCGGCATGGGGGTATGTGATTAATGACAATTAAAATTTTGGGATGGAGTATCCCTTTAAATTCCTCACATTGTTGAAACAGACAGTTGACCATTATTATTGTGTTTTTGTTGTTGTTCTCCAGGCATTGATTGGGCTCCTAAAAGTGATCGTATTGTGACCTGTGGAGCTGACCGTAATGCTTATGTATGGAGTCAAAAGGACGGCGTGTGGAAACCCACCCTTGTTATTCTCAGGATCAACCGCGCTGCCACGTTTGTGAAATGGTCTCCGCTAGAGAACAAGTTTGCAGTGGGGAGTGGAGCGCGACTCATATCCGTTTGCTACTTTGAGTCTGAAAATGATTGGTAGGGCACAGCTGATATGTTGAACTACACTGATTGATTTATGTCTCAGTTCTTGTCACTTTATATATAATTATTATTATTTTAAAAAAAATTTTTAGGTGGGTTAGTAAACACATCAAGAAGCCCATCCGTTCAACTGTCCTCAGTTTAGACTGGCATCCAAATAATGTGCTTCTGGCAGCTGGGTCATGTGACTTCAAATGCAGGTGATTCTGCATATTAAATCTGGTTAACCTTCAATGCAAATGTCAGTGGTGCTGAAAAACCTTTTGTTAGCGCTCTGAATCATATTTGCATGTTTGTTTCTTAGGGTATTCTCTGCGTACATCAAGGAGGTGGATGAGAAACCAGCTCCAACCCCATGGGGGTCCAAGATGCCCTTTGGGCAGGTGATGGCAGAGTTTGGTGGGGCAGGAAGTGGAGGATGGGTTCACAGCGTCTGTTTCTCAGCCAGTGGGAACAAACTGGCTTGGGTCAGCCATGACAGCACCGTCACTGTAGTGGACCCCACAATAAGCTCAACGTGAGTATTGGAAATGGTTGGTGTGTATTTAGAAAAAAAACTGCTTATGATTTGTGGATGGACACTTTTTGTAATCCATCATGCTCGTTAATGACTAATAGCACTTCTGTTTTGCAGGCCAAGTCAGCTGAAGACAGAATACCTTGCCCTTCTGAGTGTGACTTTTGTTTCTGAAAACAACATTGTGGCAGCAGTAAGAAGCTTTACGTTTTTTCATAGTTTGAAACATGTTTTTTGTGCCGTACTTTAGAGGTGATTGCCTTTTTCCCCGTCAGGGTCACGATTGCTGCCCTATGCTGTTCAGTTTTGATGATGGTGGAACCTTGACCTTCATATCCAAGTTGGACATTCCAAAGCAGAGCATCCAGCGCAACATTTCTGCCATGGAGCGCTTCCGCAACATGGACAAGAGGGCCACCACTGAGGACCGCAATAGCACCCTAGAAACCCTGCATCAGAACAGCATCACGTAGGGAATAAATGATATATGTAAATGTTGTGGTCAGTAAGACATTTCTTTCCCAAAAGAAACTAATTCAGTCAAACAAAAATGACAGTAAAGACATTTACAATGTTGCAAAATGTTTCTATTTCAAATAAATGCTGTTCTTTTGAACATACTGTATATCAGAAAATCCTGAAAAAAATTTATTATGGTTTCCACAAAAATATATTGAGCAGCACAACAATGATGCTGATAATAAGAAATGTTAATTAAGCTGCAAATTGGCATATTTGAATGATTTCTGAAGGATCATGTGACACTGAAGACTGGAGTAATGATGCTGAAAATTCAGCTTTGTTATCAGAATAAATTACTTCAAAACATTAGTAGTGTCACAATGTTACTGTTTTTACTTTAAAGTTCAAATAAATGCAACCTTTGTGACCGTAAAAAAAAAATTGAAAAAGATTTAACTTCTTACTGACCCCTAACTTTTAATATAAATGATCATGTTTATTATTGTAATTGTGCACAATTATTTATAATTTGTAATTTTAACTTTGCAGCCAAGTGTCTATATATGAAGGAGACAAAAGAGATTGTCGCAAATTCTGCACTACAGGAATTGACGGAGCAATGACCATATGGGATTTCAAGGTTTGTATTTAATTCTTTCAAAACTATGCCAAACGTCAACTTTTCATGCCATTAACTTACTTCTGTTTTATCCCTTGAGTCTCAGATAACCAGAATTATGACCTTGTTTACTTAATTCTTTCCACAGACCTTAGAGTCTTCAATCCAAGGCCTGCGGATCATGTAAAACTCACACGAACTAGCATGACACAGCACAAGCAATGCAGCTTGAAGACTAACAAGAAGATTTCCGATAACACTTCTGAAAGTAAAAAAAAAAAAAAAAAAAAAGAAACACAGAGCAATGGTATGAACTGATATGACACTCTTAAAAACTGAAAAACACTAATGGAAAAAGGGGTCAGGAACTTGTTTTTTTTTTGTTTTTTTTTTAAGAAAAAAAAAGCCAAAGCTGGCACCCCAGCAGTGTGTGATGTTTGATCAAAATGTACTGGGTCTCCAGGGGAAACTGGAGAGGTGTTAAATTAAAAGGAGAATTTTATGTAAATGGTCTGCTAGAAATAAATCATGTATACTACACACCATTTGCAAATGTCGTCTCTTTCTGTTTTATTCAATGCCTTTTGCTGAGATTGGCTGCTTTCCATGCTAATGGGAAACATCTAGGCTTTCAAATGCTACTAGATATACACAGCTCTCAGATTGCAACCCAAGGTTGGGTTATACATGTTTTTTTTTAAGTAACGGTTCTTGTAAATGATTACACTGCACATAAAGATTTATTCAAAAAAAGTTAGTGACCATACATCAGCTTGGCAGACGAAGGGTTTAAAAAAGATGCAAGTGAAGGGGAGTTGAACTGCAAACCCTCCTCACAAGCAGACAGCCGCCCACACAAGGAAGTGGTTATATGTTTCTAACGGGGAAGGGGAAGTAGTGCATATTTGGAGTGAATAACGAACAAGGAAATACTTTAGTTCATTCAGAGCAAAGCCAGCGTTTGTGTTGACTGCTCAGAGTCCACGAACTCAGGCTTCTGTTGCAGACTGTCAATTCCCCACACATCTGTTTTTTTACGGTTTCCCGGGTAAGTAGAAAAAACATGGTTTTGCTTATAGGAATGGAAGAATTTTTTTTTTTCAGATGTGAAGCAATCAGTAGTTTCAAAATGCTTGGGTTTGTGCCTCACTAACATGCACTAACATGCAGATTGACAACTAGAAAGTATGTTTCAGTGTTTCTGTGACTTTCTAGCTGTAGCAAGAGATTTTCAGTTCTGCCTGACACTTGAAACTCACTGCTTCAAACTCCTTCAGCAGAGAGAACCGTTATGTTTTAAACGGAAACTATGATAGATAGTGGGGGTGTTTTGTGTGTTTTTCTTCTAAGTGGAGCATCTGGCTTTGTCGCATTCCCTTCTGGTCTGGTTTTAATTTACTTCAAACATTGAGGAAAATAATAATACTTGCTATTACCAATGCAAAACCGTTTTAGTTTTAAGTACGACTAAGACAGAAATAAGTAAAAAAAAAAAAACAGAAAAGAAAATGAACAAACTTATATGGGAAGTTCAAAACTTCTCCATTTAAGTGACAGGCCTTTACGAAAGTGAATGAGGTGTCATGTTGCAGTGGTTTGATAAAACATTGTTTTTACCAGTTCATCTCAAAATATCTTCAAATTGAAATTACAGGAAGAAGCAACCATGTCTTATCACAGCTTTCTTCTTGAACCTATCAGCTGTCATGCCTGGAACAAGGACCGAACTCGTAAGTTCTCATACTTGCAGCATCTCTTAGTCTTTGGAGCAATTCCCAGTGTCTAGGGCTAAATACATCCTTTATCATCTGAACTGTGTATTCATGTGAGAGCATCACTGACCGAATACACAAATGATTCGTCTCCAAAGCTCATTTGATCACGAATCAAATATGTCTTTTGAGGATTTTTCTGAATAGGGTTAGATTCGAACTATGGACTAATGTTTAACATTTCCTCACAGAGATGGTCTTGCGTCCCATATTACATGAATTTTAACATTTATTCAAGTTTTAAATCATCTTGTGAACCACCACCCATCAAGCGCCTTACTGAATGTCTACATTGTTCTGCTGAAACCTACATTTTGGATGAAAAGCTGCATATCCTTCCGCAAAATGTACAAACACATGTATTATCATGCATGCCACATGTGCACTTGGTTTTATGTGGTTTATGATGCCAGTTAGAATCCTTTCGCATCAAAAGTTAAGTGCTCTCAAAAACCCAAAACAAGACAATTTAATTAAGAGTTTAAAAAACGTCTTTAAAGAGCAAAAATCTAGTTTTTCAAAGTTGTGTCTTTTCACGGCTGCCGCCCTGCTTTTCTTTTCATGCTGATGAGAGAAGCAGTAATGACTAATTCCCCCCAGACTTCCTGTTTTACCATGAATGGTGCTTGGTCGCTGATGCCGTACGTCTTCAGCAGACCACAGAGCAACAGAAACGATACGCCTCAGAAAGACTTTGAGGTTTAACTGCTGCTGTTAAAAACATAGCTCACCTATAAAAAATGTGGGACCACATCTGCTGTGCCGGGAAATAGACGCTGTGTCAGAATCCAGGATCGGGACTGTTCCCAATCTCCACGCTTGTTGCCTTTCTACTTGACCATTTGCTACGTGTGTTACATACTTCCAACATTTCGCAAATGACGTGATACACTTCGTCAACCAAATACTGCTATGAAGCAGTGTGGGTATTGAGACAGGCCTATTTTCTTTTAAACACTATTCTGCAAACATGAGCGATGATGCCTGCCATAATGTTAAGAGAGTTAAAGGTGGTTGCCAAGTGTTTTTGCATTGCAGTTCCTAAGATGTTTTGAGTAGTTTTTAGTGTGTTGCTCAGTAGTTTTTCATTGCTCCAAAAGAGCAAAGTAGAGTCCATTTTAATGATAGTCTATGGGATTTTTTTTCACTCATTTTTTTTTACACCAGACCAAAATATATCCCACCATCATAAATCCAACCTCTCCTCAACAATCCACACATTAATAGGGATATTAATAATCATTTTAATAAAGTGGCACTAATAAAACTTGAAGAAACAAGTACTTACTACTAACATATTTAGGCGGTTTTACAATGCATAAAGCCAAAGTATTTTTGTCCTTGCGCTGAATATTTTATACACTGGGATTCCTGTTTTCTTTAGAAATTGCACTGTGTCCTAATAACCATGAAGTCCATATCTACAAGAAGGACGGAAACAACTGGAACAAAATCCATGTGCTGAAGGAGCACAATGGTCAAGTAACTGGTAAGTCTAGATGGTTCACTTGATCTACGCAAAGCATTACTGTGACCAACATCATCTCATGCTGGCCGTTTCTTCATCACCCAGGTATTGACTGGGCCCCCGAGAGCAATCGCATTGTGACATGCGGCACTGACCGTAATGCCTACGTCTGGACCCTAAAAGGAGATGTATGGAAACCCACCCTGGTCATTCTGAGGATCAACCGTGCTGCCCGCTGTGTGAAATGGTCTCCTAAAGAAAACAAGTTTGCAGTGGGCAGTGGCTCACGTCTGATCTCAGTCTGCTATTTTGAGCAGGATAATGACTGGTGAGTATCAGGCAGGAGAAATGGATATAGTGAGCTTTTTCTGGCAGAAGTGCTAATCTACTACTGTTATGAGGCAGATGGGCTCTCTGTTATTTTTAAATGGCTCGGTTTGAAGCAGTGCTTGGAATGGCATGAATAGAAATGCACTGCAGAGGATGCTGGTACTCACCAACTGCCTTGAAATTGATTCATCAGTCGATTTGTCACTTTCAGAAACTTCCATGTGCAACAATGCTGGATTACAGGTTACATGTTACACATCAACTTGTGATGAGCCCATAGACTGTATAAAAACATGAGCCGCAAGTGACCATATTTAACTCAATATATGAATTCCAGAATTGCTGTGTCGGCCGTAGGCAATCATAATCTTGCTGATATACAGCAGACAATATCACAACAGAGTGAATGTGATATCGCTTTAATACAATAAAGTAGTTCAATAAACACTGCTACTAACAATACTGAAAAACTTTTTAGACACAATTTTCTATTTCGGAGGGAGAATAGAGAAACAAATGAACAACGGAATTTGCCCATCAACGCATTTGGTGGCGTTCCTGAATCAGTCAGTGTTTTTGAATAAATCGGTTGAATTAGTGAAAGTCATGACCCATACTCGGCATTGAACCCATCCAAGTGTCACACACAGCAGTGAGTAGTGAACACAAACCCGGAGCAGTGGGCAGCTATATCCAGCAACTGGGGGTTCTGTGCCTTGCTCAAGGGCACTTCAGTCATGGGTATTGAGGGTGGAAGAGAGCGCATTGTTCATTCACTCGCTCCCACCTACAACTCCTGCCAGCACCGAGACTCAAACCTGCGATCTTCAGATTACAAGTCCAACTCTCTAAGCATTAGGCCACAGCTGCCCTTACTGAATAATCGTTCCTATAGAAGCATGCAACATCCAGTCAGTGACGCTTGCTCGCTCTCATTGGCTATCATGGGGATCACGTCAGTGGCAGTCCGATTTAGAGTCATATCAAACATGTTTGATATTTACAATTTAGGTTGGGTGATGCTCTGTCTTGATAGGGAGCACATAAACAATCGTAATGACACCACACAATAGAGGACTTTTTGGACAAACAATCTTTTGCCACGAGCCGCGAATCAGGCCCAAATCGACCTTAAAATCATCTAGTGTGCGGCCAGCCTTAGATGAATAAATGATTTAATGACTCACTTGTAAAGTAACTGTCACCACCGACTAGCAAATCTAAGTAACCTGCAGAAATCCTGGAAAAATACTAGCCTTACGAAAATTAACCATGGTTTTACTACAAATAAATAAAAAAAAACCCTGCTTACTATAATTAAACCATGGTAACCACAAATTAACCATGGTTTTTGCTGCACTGACCATAGTTTAACCATGGTATTTGTAGTAAAACTGGTAATCAATACACAAAAAAAAACATGGTTACTACATTTTGAATGTAGTAAAAGCATGGTTAATTTCCATTAGGGTAGTGGAAAAAACCCAGTGCTAGTTATACCAACAATTCGAGGACCAGAACTAACAAATGTTGTATTATGAACTACATTTTAGGATTTCAGCAGACATTAATTACTGTCAAAAAATACAAACTAATCAATTGTTTTGGTGTGGTTGTATCTAAGATGCTTCAAGTTATTTTTTTATTATGCTAGGTGGGTGTGCAAACACATTAAGAAGCCCATCCGCTCTACCATCCTTTGTTTGGACTGGCACCCCAATAACGTTCTTTTAGCAGCTGGATCATGTGACTTTAAATGCAGGTTAGTTCAATCTTATTTGCATTATTATGTCTCTTTTCTGAACATGGCTGTTATTTGAACTTCCTATTTGTTAAATCCCCATCCAGGATCTTTTCTGCGTACATAAAGGAAGTAGAAGAGAAGCCTGCTCCAACTCCATGGGGCTCTAAAATGCCCTTTGGAGAGGTCATGTTCGAATCTACTGGAACCGCAGGTTGGGTGCACGGTGTCTGTTTCTCGGACAGTGGGAATCGCGTGGCCTGGGCCAGCCATGACAGCACTGTGGCAGTGGCTGAGGGAGGAAAGACTGCTGTGTGAGTATTGCCTTTCAAATCTGGGCCTTCACACACATGCCTTTAAAAATCATATTTACCTAATCATTTCATTTCATCTTGCCAGCTGCACCAGTCTGACTTCAGAAACCTTGCCTCTTCTGTGTGTGACTTTCATTACTGAGAACAGCCTAGTGGCAGCTGTAAGTATCTTCAGATGTCAGGCCTTGATGCCTAAGCAATCTGTTTTTTAGATTGTCCCCTCATTTTCATATATTTTTCAGGGCCATGACTGCTACCCTGTGTTGTTCGTCTATGATTCGAACAAAGCAGCCTTGTCTTTTGGAGGAAAACTCGACATACCCAAACAGAGTGCTCAGAAGGGCATGTCAGCCAGAGAACGCTTCCAGAACCTGGATAAGAAAGCCACCACTGACACCAAAGAAGCTGTCCTGGAGTCTGTGCACAAGAACAGCATCAGGTACCACATATAGTTTGTCTTTCAGCCTGATTCCTTTATGTTGAAAGTTAGTAATTTCTCATCCACTGTGGCATTAAAAGTTTTAGTCACTCCCCGTCCTTTATTGGGAAAAAAATAGCTCTGCCCCAAAATGATAAGATGGACTGAGCCAATGTTGAGATGCCCCCCCCCAGCATTAAATAAACAGCCAACATTTTGATCTGTTAATGTGTTTAATTTTTTTTTTTTTTTATCACTTCTTAGCCAAATCTCAATTCTTAATGGGGGAAAAGCACAGTGTGCCAAATTCTGCACCACTGGTATGGACGGAGGCATGACTATTTGGGATGTAAAGGTACTTGTTTAACTTCTGTGAATTTCATAATTATCCATTTATTAGCAGTAATCAAAAAGTGCATAAAGATGATTATAATTATTTTGTTAATTCTGTTTCAGACCCTTGAATCTGCAATGAAGGACCTCAAGATTGTCTAGACATTGCAGACATCAGAACAAAATATCTGCCGGTCATATTGTTGCCTTTTTGCCATTTCTATTTTTTTTTCAATGCAGTAAGATTATGTTTTGATTAAGTTTAACTGGTTTAAGGATTTTATACTGATACAATTTAGGACGTGGTTCTGGATGAACCAAAACTCTATTTTGTCTGAATTTATGTGCTGGTCATTGATTGCTTTTCTTTAAATACTGCAGGTACCTTGCATTGGATTTTTAAAAAAACTGCAATTGAAACTAATAAAATAAAAATGATTACTTGCTAAGGATTAAACATTTTTTAAACAATTATTTCCTGTGTTAACCCAATCATTTCAATGCAATTCTATGTAATATGAGATGTATAATGAACATAAAAGATCAGTACACCACTCTCTACACTGAATTTAAATAAGAATGGAGTGAAGGGGAAAATCTAATAAGATGCTAAACATTTTCAACAGAGGTTTTATTTAGTTTTTTTTATATGGAACAATTTACATTTTATACAAAAATCATTAGAAAACAAATTAAAGTGGCCTTAGGGGTTGAGAGCTCATTGGCTGATGAAGATGTCAATTTATTACTGACATTTGTTGATAAGCAACATCAAAACATGCTCAAGAGGCAATCATGCAGAAAAATAATCTCAAGATTCTTTAGAGCTCCGGGAATCCAGGCAGTATCTCCGAATGTCTAAGTATTTTGTTTGCTCTGTGTGCTTATTTGGACACACTGGCTAACATTGTGTATTATTGTGAATATTTGGTAATCACATTCAAAAACCCTGAATATCTCTTTAAACTTTTGACCTGTTCTGGTTCAACTGCCAGACTATGTGACCTGTCTGTTCAGACTGACATCCATACGGATGTCTGAGAGAACATACCCCACTTGTAAGACAAATGCTGCAAACTTTTACTAAAAATTGATGTTTATAGTGAAATATATTCCGCTTTTTGTCTTTGCAAAGGACAAGGCCCTCAAAGTAGGAACCTACCAAAATGAGGCTCATGAGCAATCATCAGCTGGTGGTATTGAGAATAAATCAAAGGGACGAGGCATGACTTCCTTCATTCATTCATTCCTTAGGTTTCAAACAAAATGTCCTAGAAACAAGTTGATGACTGGCTGCCGCTTGAAACCACGTTCAACACAGGCTAGTTCCTACTCAAATCAATACATTAAATGCCTTCATCAGTCATCAGTTCTTCTACTGAGGTTGCTGAAGTGTTTGGGACTTCAAATAATACAGCTTTTTCAAAGAAATCAGGCCGTATGAAGACACGAGGGGAAATTCAAAGCCAAACAAAGTTTTGATCTCCACATTGCCTGTTTAACCTTAATGTGGTATAGGATTAATTAGAAGAGAGTATTGTAAAGCATGTGCGTGTATAGATGCAGAAATTCAAGATAAAACTAAAAACAACCCTCTGAGCCTGTTAAAAACACTTTTCAAACAGTAATTGTAACCAGGCCGTCATCTTAACACGTCATATAGATTATTACAGGACAATATTCACATTTTGCCACAGATGTGGATGATTGGTAAGGGACTCCACAATGCAGGCACTGCGCAGTCGTGTGGTGATGTAGCAGGTGGCGCAAGCCAGTTTGCTTTCAATCACAATCAAAAAAAGACACAAATGGAAAAGTTCAAGAGGAGAAATGGTCAGCAAACACATCAGAACCATCTACATGAAAAGCAAAGGTTTTCTAGGATCTCTATTCTTGGCACATGTACATGCAAAGCTAAGAAATGTGACACCTGCAGCTTGGATTTCATATTTTGGTCTGATTAAGGACATAACTGGGCATTAAAAAAAGGAAACAAAAGAAAATGTCACCAGGTTTTATAAAGCCACAAAGGTGGGGGAAGGGAAACATCTATACGCAACAAGAGACAGAATAAGGCTACAGCTAGGCTTGCTTTAAAATGATCTCTCTTTTAATCCCGTTCTCTATCTGGTCACTCATGTCCATAGCAGCACCAGAGGAGGGAAGCCCCCTCTGCAATGTCACTCAGTCACTTCCATCTTCCATCCAGGGCATGACTGGCAGCAGCTCAGTCTGTTTCCAGGATTAACGGAGGCTGCTCGTTCTCTTCGTCCAGCTGCAGGGTGTTCATGTCATCCTCCACCCCAGCACCCCCCACCGCCCCCTGATCCTCAGTGTAACCTGAGCCAATGAAAACCATTCCAGGCCATTTTTTAACATTTACATCTGATCATTTTTTAAGTGAAAACGACAGCTTCTTACCTTTGGCAACAGCAGCACTGTAGGTCTGTGCCACAAGTGGCCGGTCGTGAGCTGTTTGTTCAAGAATTTCATTCGCTGGCTCTGCACTTCCATCTAACCTAAAGGAAGAATCATATTTACATAAGAAATTCACATGACATTAAGATACCAGATACCATTACAATACATACTTTTTAAAGGAAAACGTTTTTCCATATTCCACTATGTTCTTCCCTCAACTTAGACAAGTTGATATGTACCTCTCCCATCTCAATCACTGTATTTCGCAGTGCCACTATGCTAGTGTTTAGCACCATTCATTCCTTAGGATCCAAACACGGATGAATTTAAAAGCTACCAAACACGTCCATGTTTTCCCTGCTTGAGTAGTTACACGAGTGAGTATGGTGACACAAAATGCTGCCACTGTTTATTTTGTGTCAACATAAGGACTCGTAACTACTCATGTAACCGTCTTTAAATAGGGAAAACATGGACGTGTTTGGAAATTCATCCCTGTTTGGATCCTAAGGAATGAATGGGGCTAAGCTAAATTTTGGTTCACAGTAAACTGTACAGGATACTCGATCACCAACAGAAACATTCTATGTATACATTACCATTCAAAATTTTGGGGCACTAAGATTTTTTTCTGAAAGAAATGCTTTTCTTCAGCAAAGATGCATTAAATTGATCGGAAGTCACAGTAAATACATTGATCTTATTTCAAATACATACTGTTCTTTAAACTTTCCATTTATTAAAGAATCCCCCCAAAAAAAACTGATCAGTTTCCACAAAATCAAACAGAACAACTGCTTTCATAATAAGAAAGGTTTCCAAAGTAAATCAAACACTTTAGAATGATTTCTGCTCTGATCCTTTACAGGAATAAATTAGTTTCTAATGCATCCAGAGACTTCTTTCAGAAATATTTTTAAATCTTACCAACCCCAAACTTATATGATAGTGTATGTCGTCAACACTTTAGTATAGGGACCAATTCTCACTATTAATTGGTTGCTTATTAGCATGCATATTACTAGTATATTGGCTGTTTATTAGTACTTATAAAGCACATATTCTGCTGCATGACCATGTTCTACATCCCTAATCCAACTCAATAACTAAACATAACACCTACCTTACTTACTATTAAAGCAGTAGTAATTAGGAGTTTACTGAGGCAAACATCATAGTTAATAGTGAGAACTGGACCTTAAAATAAAGAGAGACTGTATAGACTAGTAGTCTGATAGATAGTTCCAACTTGGTAACAGCGGGTCTCACTTATGCTGCTTCATTAGTGTGCACTCTCCCCCCTCCTGTGGGTCCAGATTGTACAGGTAAAGATAGCCATCTGATGCAGCCACCAGCAGACGTGGGATCTTCTGGATTCTAGAAACCAATCACAAGCAAGATAATCAGAGACACATCGGGGTTGCTGATGGCATATTTAGACTGAGCGGTTTCCTCACATGGCCAGAGCGCAGACGTTCTTGTGACCTGAAAAGGGCAGTCTGACTGTAGCGAATGCCCTTCCTTGAGTGAACATCTCTGTCACATGTGCTGGCAGATACGTTGTGGAGGCCATCAATACTTTACCGAAGTATCCCGTCCAAGTAGTGGGCTCCTCTTGAGGCCTAAGATGAAAATAAAAACACATGAGTTGGCTGCAAAATAAAAGATGAAAAAGAAAGCTATGCCTATGTTCTGTTTTTAGCGCAGCTTGCAGATCTGTTATCAGAAGGAGGCTTGCTCTTGCTCAAACAAGATTTTAATCAATAAATGGAAAATGTACAAATGCTCAGGATTGTGTTTGAGGTGTGAGAAGAAGGTCTGAAGAACCACTTATTTCAGTGGGCATCATTACACTGACTTCTCTCTCTGGGTCTCCAGCTTAAAAATATGAACTGTCTCCGTGTTGCTTGAAGCAGACAGGTAGAGTCCGTCCATACTGAAGGCGAGGGAACAGATGCTCACACATCTGTCGAGGGATAATTAAAGGAAGTGCATTGTTTTCACTCCGTGTGCTTATTATAGTTCTTGGTGTTTTGTGTTGATAGAAATATAGTACAGTAATAGTTTACTACCTCTTTACTCCCCTCCGGAACTCAAAGAGCTTTTGGCCCTCTGGAATGGAGAACACTCGGATTACAGTGCCCTGAATAATACCAAGAAAAGAGGGTCTGAAAATGTAACTGAGTAAGGTTACAAAAACCAAAACTCTTGATCCATTATTATTCAGCACTTTAAATCTTGAAGGTCAATATGCAAACACCATTCAAAAATTTGAAAGAAATTTATATTTTATTCATCAAGGACACCTTAAATTGCTCAAAAGTGACGGTCAAGATATTTATAATGTTGCAGATTATTTAAAAACAAAATTCTGTTCTGATGAACTTTCTATTTATCAAAAAAGTCTATCATAAATATGAAGCAGCACAACTGTTTTCAATATTGAAAAAACTATTTCTTTGAAAATTCAACTTTGCCATCACATGAATAAATAATATTTTAAAATAGAAAATGTGTTTTAAATTTATATAAAATGTTATTGTTTTTCATAAAAATTAGTATTATTTTCATTAGTAAACCTTATGACTTCTTTCATAAACATTATCATTAACCTGAAAATTTTGATCGGTAGTGCATATACAGTAGTTGGGCAATATCACTAAAAATTGAAAAATTTGAGCTACAATTTATTTCATCACCCAAACAAGTGTAGCTAAGCCGAAGCCAAAGTCCAAACTTTTAATGCAAGAGAAAAAAAGTTATAAAGTGGTTTAATATAATGACATTTAATCATTTACTCATATTCACAAATACAACACATAGTAATAAAGAGCCTTCATATATTTTTAAACTACAACAACAAAAAAGACTTGAAGAATTCCATTCAGTGACTTCTGTAAACATTTTCAGTAGAGAGTTTGGAATTGATTCACCGAGTTAGAAGTGAATTATGAGAATATTGGCCATATCACGCAGCTTAATTCTAATCTGAATGAGTGTCTCACACACACACACACACACACAGCTCTACCTTCTCAGATGCCGTGGCCAATTTGGTGCCGCTCGCATCAAATGCCAGTGCTGCTAGTGGACTATCATGGGCAGGTATCATGTTAGCTGCCCTCTGAGGAGGAATATCACACACACAGACATAGTGACCAACCCTGTTTAACACAATCCCTTAATTAAACCATAATTAAGGCTAACATTAAAACTGCACAGTACTTACCAGATTGACAGTGTCAAAAACTTGTACCTCTCCAATTGTTGCACTTCCCGGATAGGCCAAGTAACAGTTGTCATTACTGATTGACAGGGTACATAGTCCTATAAATGTTTACTGACATTAATAATCACAAATAAAGCATCTGTCTGGTTAATACTAATAACAACAAGGCCATCCCATTAGTAACAGTTGCAAACCTACGCTTTCAGTTCCCCAAACATAAATAGAGTACTAGATCTTTCTGAAGGAAGCAGCTGCTACATGTACTTCCCCAAGAAAAGTCTGGAGAAAAAAAAACGGCACACTGACAATGATGCATTGACGGCAAGCAGTGGTACCCACCGGAAGGATTTGGAGGGGTCTCTCGAATGGTATGTAGTACTTTCATATCCCTAATGTTGTGGATATAGAGTGACTCCTCTAAACACACAATCAGTCTCTGTGGAAATAAAGCAGGTCTGATTTGGTCTGATCACTTGCAATAAAACACAAAACTGTAAACATGCATCACAGGAAATGGATGTTTGCGGACTTACCTGTCTGTTTAGTTTTACAGCCAGTATAGTGTTTGAGTAGCTGTAGTTGCATATCTCAGTCCCTTTCTTGAAATGACAGACTTTCAGCTTCCTGGGTGCCTTAAGGCTGACAATAGCGACAAGGCTGCTGGAGAACAATCTCTCCACGATGCACACATCTTCTGTGTCAGCTGAGCACAAACACGTGAGAATATAAAACATGTCTTATGCACTACACTCATGCAAACATTTAAGTGAAAGTGACGTGACATACAGCCATGTATGGTGATGCATACTCAGAATTCGCGCTCTGCATTTAACCCATCCAGAGTGCACACACACAGCAGTGAACACACGTGAACACACAACCGGATTTATAATGGACTACAGCAGTGATTCTCAACCAGTTCAACTCAAAGGCTCCGCGTTTATTATTCAAAGTCTTTCCCCCATAACAGCAGCGAATATAGTTCTTTTCAACCATTTTTATTTACAGAAATTGGGCATATTGATTTATTAATTTGAAGTAACCACAATTATTTTGTGATGAAAGAATATTCAAGAACTGGATGTTCTTCAACAACAACAAGAACTACGAAGAGGATATGATTTTCAAAGCTGGAAGTTTGCTGAGGCCACTGTTTAAGAACCAGTGGACTACAGGGACATAGCAAAATTACTAACATAACTAATTTTCAAGACATTTTGAAATGTCTACATCCTGCCATATTACTTTTTTGGAAGTTTAAACACTTACAGACAGGAAGACAGACTGTTTTTTCTGAATTTAGTTACAGTTTAAGACAATTGAGAAGCACAAAGTGTTCATGCAAGCCCTTCAGCTGTGACTTTAATGATGATACAGCATGTCGTTGAGTGTTGACTCCCTTTATAAAACCATTATAACATTAATGGAAATATCATAAGGATGCATAACTTAATTAAAATGGTATTTTACTAAGTAAATCACAGTGCTGCCATCCTTACACTATGGTTTCTGACATTTAAACGAAGGTTGAGAGCTGGCCTCTATAGATAGTATTTCGGCACAGCTGGAATCTTACATTGAAATGTTGCCAATCAGCATCCAGAACTCTTCATTTGAATAATTTCAAGTGCTCTCACTTTTCAAACTCCTTGTACACCCCTGATTATCTCTGACCTCCAGAGAGAGCATCAGATATTATCAATCATCATTATCAGATACCCTCAATCAACGTATATCATGCCAGAAGTATAAGCAGCCATACTAGGTATGATTTGCATGACTACACAAGCTGAATAAAGGCTGACAATAACTAAAACAAAAATAACTTACTACATTCGTATATTTGTTCCAATTTGTCCACTGATGACAAGGAGAAAAACTTGTAGCCGGACTTGGTACCAACAGCTAGGGATCTGGAAAAAGCAAAGAAGTAACAATAATGAAATGCTACAGTAAGTCATTAAAACACAAATCCACATCTTTATATTCTACTGGTTTGCTTAATGACTAAAGCAGGTTGTTGACCTGATAGGGAAATGTTTTCAAGAGCTATTTTGCAATCGAACTTCAAGATACAAATGTTAGACTACTGAACCATTTTAGAGTAGTTTACTTTCTAGAGTGCTGAAATGTAGCAGCTGTTATTATTAGGATTTGAGCTTTGGCTAACTTGACAGCTGGCTCTTTGGTTACTGGATTTGGAAAAATAAACCAACGGCTTTTGAAAAATCCTAAAATTGCATAGAAACTATCAGCCAAAAGACGAAATCAAAGCTCAGTTTTAAGTCATAGGTTACTCAGGCGTTGCTAACATTTGAGCTAACGTTATTTTGCTGTGTCGTCCTACTTCATTAAACGCACAGCTAAAAGATACCTTTATATAACACTTGCTAAATTAAATAGCGTTATATAACCAAACGTTGATTTAACATCCCGTGTTTAATATTTCACACAGTTAGGCTGAAACAGAAAGCTTTGCAGAAAAGCAAATGTGTATTTTTCGTGTTAGCACGGGCGCTAGTGCTACAAGTCTCGTGGGTGAATTTGTCTAACGTTACTTCACAGGGCAAAATTGGGTGCTGATTTAAACAAAAATTGCATTAACACATCGTATGCAATTGTCTTAAGAGGGACCGACTTAAAAGTCAGTAAGGATAACAAGAGTGAGTTAGCACGCTTTAAAAACCTATCCGCACTGCACTGGAGCGACGACACAGCGAAACGCTTCAGTTACAACAAACGCAGCTTCGCAGGACTGCGGTGCAAATTACTCGTTGATTATAGTGACAGCACTGTGTTGTTGTTGTCGAGTAGACGGGCTGTTAGGCCATCAGCAGTAGCGTGGTTCTTTTCTTACGTGTTATCCTGATTAAAGTTGGCGAAGAGCAGCTGGCTGCAGCCGGCCTCTCCGCTCTGACTGGCCAGGTTCATGGGCTCGACACCATTTACAGATTAAGCCGAAGTGAAAAGGGCTCGGATGTGGCTTGAATCAATGAAATCTGGTGTCGTCTTGCACTGCCATAAGTTCCACCCTTGCTCCAATGAATGTTGTTGTTTTTCTCCAGCCACTGTTGCACCTTTTCCGTGCGCATGCGCAGTAACTGCTGAACGCACAGGCTCCGTTCAAATTAAAGGAAAAGGTGCTCTATTTCTCACTAAAGCGGGGATGTGTCCAGTGCTTTGCAGAACGTTTACACAATTTATCCTAATAAATTTCAGAAGCTTCCCAGTGAAGCCCCAACTTTAAGGTGGTGTTACATGTGTCTGTTTGCTGTGAGTAATAAGTAAATGTAAGAATAACTTTTAAATTGTTAGCTATTAATATTTCAAGATGAACACTTGGCCTGAAGTATCAAGATTTAGCCTAGCTACTTGATTATGCAAACATCGTTTTTTTCTTTCCTTTTTTTTTTTATAAATAAAACTTAATAAAATGTTAATATGAGTTAATAAAACTAAACATTTTAATATCATCTTACTTAGCCATATTTTTGGGTGACAACTGACATTTCTATGCATTTTACATTAGTAGTCAGCTTACCGCTACCGTTAGGACTATACAATTTAATTGATTTAGATTATAAGCTATTACAATTACACCTTACTTTTGGCATCAAATTGCATACATTTTGTTCAGTTTGTTTTCAGTCCATAATTTCACATCATACAATATAGGCCATGAAAGCTTGATATCAAATGTGACACAAACATGAACACATTTGGAAGATATGCAATGATAATTTTGATTTTCTTTTTTCTAAACTCTAATGGTTCAAAACTTCCATTTCAAAAATGTACTAATCAATACATATCTGGATTTTTTTTAGCCTATTTTATAGCTTGCTTTGTCTTTAAAATATTATTCAATTGTATCTTTTAAATATTTGATGTGATCTGGAAACCATCTCTACAATTATGATGGATCAGACATAGATGGAAATGTTATGAACTTATTCAACCAGCAGAGGGCTTCATGTCTCTTGAGGTGACACAACGGCTACTTGCACAATTCTAGAGGTTTCTTTTACTGTCTATGGTCAGTACCAACCCACCTTTGAGTCACAGAGAAACTGTGCTGACCAGGTCAGAAATTGTTCGATTTTATACCTGACCATTGTAATTTTGGCCTTCAGAGTCATATAAACAATGTCCAGATTTATGACGGAGCAAAAACGGAGCTTATATGTTAGAAAATAATCTAATCTAATATAACGCATCCTAAGAATTTAATAGGCCTATATATTGCCTTTATTTATTTATTAAATAAAAATTAGGTCACAAAATAGCGTGCATGTGTCGGGTCTTAGAGAAGCTAGTTTGTTTAGGTAATTCTAAATAAGTCTTTCTTAGGCAGATCCGCTACATGTTTTACATTACAGTTTACTTGGAAGGAAGTGAAGTGGAGGGGAGGGCATTGAGCGCAGGCATAGCACATCGGCATTGCCGACAGAGAGAGGAGTCGCGAGACAAATCAAATCCGCGGTCACCGCCTCGCGGCCGTTTCTCGCAGTTCAGCTCCCGAGCGCGCGCTGAGCAGCGCCAGTGTTCATGTACTCGTAGAGGCTGTGTACTGCTTCCTTCGAAGTTTGGGACGCACCGAGTCATCCGGAGTTTGCTCGTCGCTGTCACTGGGAGTATTCAGTCTGTCTACCCAGGAGCAAGTTCCCCTGCGAACATGTTCAAATATGTACAGTATGGATTTTAGGAGGACGAAGTTCAGCAGGTAAATTATCTAAAAAAAATAAATAAAAAAACTTAATAACATTTTTTTCTTAATATTATTGAAAAAATGTTTGGCTTTTACACTTGTTTTTTGTCCTATGTTAATAACAGAAAACCAGTAGCCTATTGAAAAGAGAATAAGGTCTGCTTAAGAACACAAAATAAAACAGCGCGAGCCAAGGTGTGTTTATTCATGGAGAAAATATTGAGGTTCTGTCAACTTCTACTTTCATTTTATTTTTTCACTGTTGCAACTTGCCTTTAAGGGAGGATTTCCTGCAGACCATTACACAGACACAATGAATAGAAATGGATTGCAACATTAGCTAAAAAAACAGGGAAAAAAACAGGTCTAGCGTTAAACATATTGGTTTTTGTGTTAAAAAAAATCGTAAATTTTAGATAATGTACATTATAATACCTATATTTATTCTACACAAATGTAAATTCATTATATGAATTTATTCCCAAAAAATAAAAAAATAAAGAAAAATAATTATTCACTTGACTTATATTGTCTTTGTGAAATGACCGAATTCTTAGTATTAAACTCTCATGATTCCCATAAATTGTAATTCAACGTGACTTTCCAACAATAAAGTTTTGGATAACATAAACTTTATTAATAAGAACATTTTCCAAATATTTTTTTTTTCAGTAGGACATACAGATACTGTAAATGTGTTGATAGTTTTGTGTGATGACAAGATGTCAATGTCAGGTCACATACTTGGCAAACATAAGCAGGCCTTGTGTTTGTCTTTTAAGATCTTTGCCCCAGAGGATGTTGACTAGATTATGTGCAAATGCTGTTTTTGTTCCCTCTTTTATCTCATGTGAGCATTTTAAGAGCATCTCAATGCTAAATATATGTGTAAAAAACACACATAAAACACTTTTGATTTATACTCCCACAACTTGCTTTGCATTATGAAACAGTTCAATTTATTGAAAATGTACATCAGGCCATCCAAGATGTAGGTGAGGTTGTTTATTCATCTACAAATTTCTCTGATTTGGAAAATTTAAGCATTATATCACTTACTCACCAATGGATCCTCTGCAGTCAATGGGTAAGAAACAAATCCATAAAGAAGTTTGAACTTTATACTGTTGCTTGCTACTAAAATTCTCCAGTCTTCTGTCCATAACATTGCTTTCTCCTGTGAAAAGTTGTCTTGTCTGAATCAGGAGAGAAATATAGACAGATCAAGCACAGTCCAAAAGATTTCTAATCAAATATGTTGGCAGATTTTGATGTGAATGGAAATCAGCGGATTTACTTTTTCACTGGAGGAAGCATTGTTATGGAAAACTGTTGTTGTATTTTGGCCAGAAGCAATGGTTTAAAGTTAAAATATACATTTCTTTAAATTTTGGGGTGAACTGTTCCTTTAACCAAAGAACAGTGGCTAAAAATGGTGACTTTAGTTAAACTGTATTATACCTAGATGCAGTGTTTCTTCTTATTTCCAGATAACTGGAGTCATAAACTCCAGTCAGCACCTGATACCCTTGATTTAATTCTCCAGAATCTTCCCAGAAAGGTCAGACACAGTTCCCTTTCAATCTCCTCTTCTAAAGTACAGTACAATTAGTTGGACTGTGTGTATTTTTGACCCTTGTGACTCCTGGGTTTGGATTCTCCTTGTTTCAGCGACAAGAAACTTGCATTGTGGCCATTTGAGTGCAAATTTAGTTTTTGGATGGGATATTTCAGCCTCTGTCATCTGCGATTGTTACACTCAACAAATACATCACTCAGTAAATCGTCTGTGCTCATAGAAGAACCAAACTTTATGAAGCTGGAGCATATGAAAGGATATATATATATTAGGGGTGTAACGGTTCACAAAATTCACGGTTCGGTTCGATACGATACACTGATGTCACGGTTCGGTTCGGTTCGGTTCGATACGTTTTAGATACAGCAAAATGTAAAAACATCTCAACTTTTCAGAATGCCGCAAGCGCACCGCGGGTCATGTGACAAGAACCAACCAATCAGCTTCATCCTTTCCCGTAACAACGTTGAGAGCTCAGCCAAGATGAAGGATCAGCTGATCATAGTTGTATATGGATTGCAATTTTGAAATAAATTTAGTAGCAGAGCTACTGCAAGCGATTTTTAGAGCTGCAAATCCATTTATCCTTCGCTGAAATTTCCGCGTCTCATGGAGAGAGCACGTCATTGTTGCTTAGCAAAGACAGACGCCTCATGAGCGCTTCTGCCCGAGCGCTTTGGAAAGGAAACCACTCTCTTGCCATCACCATTATAGCTTAAAGGGAATCCAAAGTGCACCCAAACACCAGACCTGTTGGTTATTGGAGGATCTTCTCATTTCTAGTCTGTTAAACGCATTGGCTATTTTGCAACGAGCCTTCAGCGCGTACTGAGTGAGCGAGCGCCTGCTGAGTAGCCTAACATAAACATATAAGATGGTGTTTTTTTTCTTCTTCGGGAGTGTCAGGGGCGTTGCCTGTTACGTTGTTTGGGTTATTGGGCTACCTTGTTGAACGCATATCATTATATTTCTCTCTCTCTCTTTTTTTTTTTTTTTCAAATATAATTAAATACTCCAACGAACCGTTCGGTATACATAATGCGTACCGCGTACCGAACCGAAAGCGTCGTACCGAACGGTTCAATACGAATACGCGTATCGTTACACCCCTAATATATATATATATATATATATATATATATATATATATATATATATAGATAGATAGATAGATAGATAGATAGATAGATAGATAGATAGAGAGAGAGAGAGAGAGAGTTATATATAATAGCATTGATCTTTCCAGTTTATCCCCAGATGCCATCATATAAAAGTAATTCCTTTTATAAAGGCCAAGCATGGACACACCGGGTGCTGAACCCTGTAGTGTTGCCAAACATTAATTTATTAAACTTATTCATAATAATGAACAGGATGGCCTGCAGTGCTCAGAGTAAATATTTTTCCTGAATATAGTAAAAAATATTATGATATGAAAAGTGACACTATACCCAATAAATAAGTTGCTTAAAGGCACAGTCTGGAGCTCTGTTGCATTCATGCATTATAATTCAATGACTGGGAATGCAGTTCCTACATCACACCTGGATCACACCACACCACACTTTTTTTTTAAAGATTTTTAATTGCTTAATGAAAAAAAATAAATCCCAACAGCAAATATTTATATTCAAATAGAAATTAAGATTTTTTTTTTTAAAAAAAAGGACAAGACTGCAACTGAAGTCAATCAATCTGTTTACTGCTTGAAATACACTATAATCAAGATATTTAACTGAGAAGCAAAGTAAGATGGTTTCCTGAGTTTGGCTGGTTTATTCTGCAAGCAGTGTAGCCCACTTCCCTGTGTCTTCAAGCACATTAATTAAACCACACAGATAAAGAGTGTTTGGGGGGAAATAAAAAAGAAAATCCCAAGACTTGGGTTGGCAAGGAGACTATGACATCATCTCTCGATACATAGGCAGCTCAATGTAAGTTGCATAAAAGACCTCATTCTGAACAGGATTAGCTTCGTCGTTATAGTTACAGATGCTAGGCAACCATGCAATATAACAAAATTCTGAAAATGTGATCCGAATGCATATTATATCCTTAAGGTTTATCTAATGCTCTTGATCTTGAACATTATATGCTTTTTTTATCCTTAATGTGTTACATATATCTGAATTAACCTCTGAAATGAAAAGGACTATAACCTCTAACATTGTTCTGCTGTTTCTGTGGCATCAGATCCAGGGCCGGCTCTAGACATTTGGAGGACCTAGGCAAAATTCATGCACTTGAAACAAATATTATTCCTAACCTTTTTATTTATACAACATTTAATTCATATTTTGTATACTTTTACTCATACAGTACCGGTCAAACATTTGGACACATTACTATTTTTCATGTTTTTGAAAGAAGTCTCTTATCCTCATCAAGCCTCCATTTATTTGATCAAAAATACACAAAAAGCAGTTCTATTTTGAAATATTGTTACAATTTAAAATAATATTTTTATTTTTATTTTACTATGCTTTAAATATAATTTATTCCTGTGATGTCAAAGCTGATATTTCAGCAGTCATTGCTCCAGTCTTCAGTGTCACATGATCCCTCAGAAATCATTCTAATTTGCTGATTTATTATCAATGTAAGAAACAGTTGTGCTGCTTAATATTTATTTTATGACCTATTATACTTTTCTCCAGTATCACAGTACTTTTTTGATGATTAAAAAGTTATTAAAAGAAAAATTAAAAAAAATTAAATAGCAAAAATTAAAAGAAATCTTTTATAACATTAATATCACTTTTTATCAATTTAACAGATCCTTGCTGAATATTAGTGTTTTGTCCTGCATTTTTGATTCAATAAATGCAGACTTGATGAGCAAAATAGACACTTTAAAAAAAAACAACAAACAAAAAAAAAACATTTTGACCAGTACTGTATGTTCATATTAATCTAACTTTATATAAGGTAATATCTTTGTCATTGGTTGAGGATGTTATTATAGCCATATTATTATTATTTTGCAATAATTTATTCACAGTTCCTAACAGTTCCTCTTCAGTAAATGAACATCATTGCTTTTATAATTTTTTACTAGCTGGGTATGGGCAGGATTTCCCCCACCCATTCAATCAATCTATACAGTACACAAATCAAGTGGAAGTGAAAGACAATCCCTAAGCAGAAAATAAGTTAATTTCTAGTCAGTTGAAACTGAATGAGCAGCAATTAGCAGAATTTAGAAGATATGCATACAAATGGAGCATCCCCCCCTTTTAAACATTAAAAATTGTTCTAGTGTGTTTGCTTTTTGACTTTTAATACAAACTTTATTTTGTTAAGTATACTTTATGTAGCAAGTATACAAATATCAGTGTTCTAGAAGTATACTCCTTGGGACTTAATTGGCCCACTTCCTAGTATATAAAAGTAGTTTGTACTGCAATTATATTAAAAGTGAACTTATAGGTATACTGATAGTTTACATATTAGATACTTTGTACACTTTGAAGTATAGTCTCAGTTAACTACTAGTTTAGTAGTTTTATTCTGCAAGTTTACTCATAAGTTTCATTTAAGTGAACTTTACATCAAACTTTAAGTATACTACTATGTCCATGTTTAGGTTTTAATGTGTATATATTTGTTGTATGAATATCTGAACATACAAAACATCCAAATAAAGAACAGGGTATCTGCTTGTAAACAAAAACATTTTATTCTAGCTTCATGCATTCTTTTTTGTAAACACTTTAATGTGCGTAAGTTTAATAAAAAATAAAGAAATACAATTTTAAACAAAAAGCTGAAAAAACTATGAATTGGATTCATAATGATAATCAAAACATATAGTCGATCAACACACTTAAGCTTGACTGTAATTATTATCTCTTCAGTGGTCATTTTATTCCATAACGTCACAGTTTTGATGCTGTTTAATGTCAGATGATCATGTTAGATTACACGTTCTAGTATCTGGTGTTTTTTTTTCTTCTTCACTTGTATTTTTTTGGAAATTCTGTGCAGAAGATGTGTACTAGCGCCCTCTACTGTATAATAATGAAAACACAGATTCTAGGAGTATAGCTCAAATATACCTAGACTTTTTGTAAGTATAAGTAAAGTATACTTAAATGTCATTTAAAGTATATTTCTGTGAAGTACATAAAGCCTTTTTCTAAGAAGTACATAAAAAGTAAACTAAAAGCATACTTTCCATTAAGAAGTAAACTACTTGAATAAACTTTTGTTTTCGGTAATGGGCAATGTCATTCATTGTACGTGCAAATTCAGAATGGTGCTCACACTCTTTTAAAGTGCAATCACTTCAAAATCGATAACGACAACTCACACACCTGCATTAGGAGCTATATTAGCCGTTTGCTTCGCAGGACCTCAAGGATGTGTTCAGTGTTCGTCTCAGCCATACTCAAAACTGGGCCAATCGCAATTCAAGTGGGATCCCCCACTAAAAATCGCATTCAGGGGATAACATACAAGTGTTTTGACTTGATTCCTCTGGTAAAATTTGCATTACAGGGGCTAAATATCACGTTGTTGGGGTCGTTTTAACCCAAGGCAACAGTGTTAAAGTAGACCTTGGCAAAACTGATCACAGCAAACATTCAAAAGTCAGGACCTGCTTTGAAATGGCAACATTAATTGGTTTAATTGCAGGTGATAAATCAAGTATATCCAACGAACAATGAGGCTATACAGTGTTACGGTTATGGAGGCCCCGCCTCAAAGCCCGAGGGCGTAGACAGCTGCCTGTCGCTTACAGGTAGCAACATGTGTTCTGACAAATAATGCTAGCTATCAGATTATGCTACCAACAATGTATTTATCCTGCTGCAAAGGTATGTTTATGGTTGGGGTAGGTGTACATGTTAATAAAGCCCTAAAAATGAGATGCGTGAGAAATGGGGTCAAATGGGGAGAGTTCTATTCACCAAAGACATTAAATCGATGCATTAATGTGACAGTAAAGTCATTTATAATGTAATAAACAACTTAAGACAAATGCTGTTCTTTTGAACTTTGTATTCATCAAAGAATCAAAAAACAAAACAAAACAAAAAAACAAGAGAAAAATATATCATTGTTTTCACAAAAATATGAAGCAGCACAACTGTTTTCATTATCGATAATAAGAAATGTTTCTCGAGCAGCAAATCAGTATTAGAATGATTCCTGAAGGATCATGTGACACTGAAGACTGGAGAAAAGATATTAAAAAAATATTACCACCCCAAACATTTTGAATGGAAGTCTATATGAGTGTAGATCTTAAAACAAATAATAATAATAAATAAACCTTTTATTTGCATAAATCCAGTATATATTCTTGAAAAAGTTAATAGAATTTGACAAGGATGACAGTGCATATAAATTGCTTCTAATGAATGTATTGTATTTTAAATGAAGAGAGAGAGAGAGAGAGAGAGAGAGAGAGAGAAGCCCTACCTTCAGTCACAAAATGTATTTAATTAATACATTTATTTTTAGGTTTATGAACAACCGAGTCCCATCTAGCAAGAGATACCAGCCAACTGAGTACGAGCATGCTGCCAACTGTGCCACCCATGGAGTAAGTGGACACCTACTTCTTATCTCACGCAGAGCTCTGAGCAGCTCAAAACAATATGCTGAAGAAACCTCACTGAAAATAAAGTGCTTAATAACAGTACGTGAGATGACAAACTGGATGGGTTGGTCAACATTTAGTATACAGACCTCTGGTTTTGTGAAGAAGTGGGTGTTTTCAAGAGGGAAGGCTTGGATGCCATTGTCCTTTGACACAGAAGGATCGCCAAGGTCACAAAAAGAGCACAGAGAACGTG
Source organism: Carassius auratus (assembly GCF_003368295.1). Classification (NCBI taxonomy): domain Eukaryota; kingdom Metazoa; phylum Chordata; class Actinopteri; order Cypriniformes; family Cyprinidae; genus Carassius; species Carassius auratus. The sequence continues at coordinate 729,357 of NC_039245.1, forward strand.
TGATGTAATACTGCTTAACAAAGAACAATACTTTAAGGATATACAGGGACAAAATCATTGAACAATACCATTAGGTCACAGTCATCAAGTAGTCTTCTTAATACTGTCATTTGCTTGATTCAGTTCTTTTTCACTGTTGCTTCTGATCTTGGATTATGTTTTTTATGGGCATGTTTGGTATGGTCTTGCTTCATGATGCTGTTTGGATAACATCCTGCTCTCTAATCCATGCCTCTCAGAGCTGCACATCTGGCACGCTTCAGCATGAGACATTGACCACGCACCAAATCCTCTTTGCACCAATGTATTGTCGTTTGGCTGTGGAGTAAATGCTCAAGAATACTGTGCATCTACCTTTCTGATGTCTACAAATTAAAGTCAACAAAACTTATGGAAACGTACGTGAAAACGTATGGTGTATATCTGTCGATAATGTAATTTTGTCAGACTGCTTTTGCTGGTTTTGGTTATTACCTTCTTTTTTTTTTTTTATACCGGTAAGTCTTCTGCAGAAAACCAGTAGAGCTTGTTGGATATGTTCAGAAGATTCAATCAGACACAGATGGAAGGAGGGTTGGTCAGGCTACAAATATTAGAATTTGTCATTTTTCAGATGTAATTACAGTAATCCAAATAGCAAACTGGATCACAGCGTTATTTAGCAACAAATCAACCTTCCTTTTGCAACTTTCTTTGAAAATGATTAGGCAACACTGAACAAAACCGCATGTCTGCGCCATTTTTTTCACACACAGAACATTCATATTTAAATAGTATTTTTGCGACTTAATACTCACAACACTAGTCCGTATTGCGTTTTGATTTAAGTGTACTGACCTACTTTTGATTTAGTCATCCAATATTTGGAAAATTCTGTGACATTCCACATTATAGTAAATTCTGTTTTTATGACCGGATTCCGCATTTTCCGCATCACAAGACCAAGACCATGAAGAATTATTCTCGACTCGCCATCATCGAGTCCAAGTCCTTATCTTCACAGTCTTGGTCTTTCAGTCTTAAACAATAGTGTATGTTCTTGGTCATCAGGTCCAAGGCCATATTATCATGTTCTTGGTCTTAATCCACATGCAAGACCAATACTAGTCCACAGCAATACTTGTTCTTGATTCAGATTCAACCCTCTTCTGATCTTGTTCTTGACTCAAACTCACATGGGCTGGTCTTGGCTCTTAAACACTGCTTTAACGCATACACACTCAAGTAGTATATTGAGAATATACAAAAAAAGAAAGAAATTTTGTCTTCTGTTCAGTTCTGGATCATTCCCAGTATCCTGGGCAGCTCTGTGTTGTACCTCCTCTCTGATGACCGGTGGGAGACCATCTCTGCATGGATGTATGGGACGGGTCTGTCTGGGCTGTTCATCATGTCCACCATGTTCCACACGGTGTCCTGGAAGAAAAGTCATCTCAGGTAAGTCATAACGGAGCGATGATATATAATCTATTATTTTAAAAAGTTTGAATGTTTTAAAGGCTTTCTTCAAATATAGTTCTATTTTATTTTAAAACAGACGGTAAAGAACCTCGGCAGCACCTAAGATCTATACTTTCGCATGTACATTCACATACATTTTAATTAAAAATACTGACACTGAAAAAAAAGCATGTTCACTCTTTGTGAACTAAAGAAAAAAGTGCATGTTTCCTTCTAAGGGGATTCAAGAATAGCTAAACACACACTCATTATAAAGTGCTTTAAGATGTGAAACAAACTGATTTCATAAGTTAATTAGGCAGGTTTCCTGTCTTCCATACAATACAAACATAATTTAGTTGCAAAAAGTAGAATATTGCATTTATGCAATTGCTTTGCGTTTCTCCTAATTTTAAAACCCATGCATGACAACAGACGCCATCTGAAATTAATTATTTCCACCCGCCGTGTTGACAGCCAAGCCCTGAATTTACAGAAAACAAAGAGTAGTCATATGTCATCTGCATGCATACAGATGTCTGATTGTTAAATAGCTTATGATGACTCTTCCTAGATAAAGAGTAGCTTCACGCTACGCTAGCAGCACCATTGTAAATTTACTGGAATATAGTACAAACTTTTCGTATGTCTTTGGTGCAATATTTAATCTATAATGTGAAATGTTGTTAAGGCTTTAGTATATTTGCATATTCTGTGCTAGGAGGAAGTGTCAGCTGTAAATGCAGATTTAGTGGAAACATTACGAATGAACTTTGGATCTCTATTCATCCACCTGCCATTCAGTCATGACCCTGCCCATTCCAAATAACACATACGGGAAAAAGAACAAAAAAAGGTCTCATTAAGAAAAAACAGGATCGAATCTGTATAAATGGGTTGCAACATGCTTCACTGGAGTCACCTACATACCTTTCTTCATTTAGAACAGGGGTGTCAGAGTTTGGTTCTAACCCTGCTCCAGCACACATAACGTAGTTTTAAAATAAGCCTGAATGACCTGATTAGCTGGATCCTCGTTTCCTCCAGGAACTGATTTTGACACCCCTGATTTAGAAGATCAAATCAGCATATTAGAATGATTTCTGAAGGATCATGCAACACTGAAGACTGGAGTAATGATGCTGAAAAGCTTTACCATCACAGGAAAAAAATAACATTGTTAATTATATTCAAATGGGTTATTTAAATTATACACAGTATTACTGCTTATACTGTATTTCTAACCAAACACATGAATCCCAGATATCATAAGACTCACTTTTAAACAGAAGTGTAGGTCAGAAAGATACAAGCCAGCGCAAAGATTTAAATGCAAACTATAAAAAGGGAGAGTGGTTTTTATTATATTTTCTTGCTGTAACAGGAAGGTGGAGCAGCGATTCCACATGTGCGACAGGATGGTGATATATTTCTTTATAGCTGCATCTTATGCACCCTGGTGAGTATGTGATGTGTGTGTGTTTTCCAGCTACGCAGGGTTGAGTGTCGTGTAAGTGGATGTGTTGTGTTGCAGGCTGAACCTGAGGGAACTAGGACCCTGGGCTGTGCACATGCGCTGGTTGGTGTGGATCATGGCCTGCGCTGGCTCTGCCTATGTCTTCTTCTTTCATGAGAAGTTGGTGCCCACTTTTTTGAGGATGTAGAGGATAATAATAATAACTCTCAGATACTGATGGGGTAGTAAACATCCAAAATTGTGTAAAAATGTTGTCTGTGCTTGTTAGTTTGCCAAGCATTTGCATTATGAATGCATCAAACAATGCAAGTGAATATTAGCATCAGAAAATCTTTAAAATGGCTGTGTTGTGTTTTTAGGAACAAGATATTAGACTTACTGTGCTACACCGCCATGGGAGCTGTTCCTGCAGTTGTTCTTCTGTCAATGGTATGTGTGACTGAAACCTATACATGCGTTCATAAATACACTAATGAAGGCTTTTGAGATGCCCTGAGCAGCTTATTTATATTTTACAACATCTCTGTTAGCTAGCGTTGTTAATATCAAGTATTCTTTGCAACTGAAGTAGGTTTTTATTTTCCCATGTGAGACCTGGGGCCAGTTGCATAAACATAGGCACTAGTTTGACCAACCAGCAGTTAGCCAAGGGCCAATCAGTCTTACTTTCTGGATTCACTTTAGACCAATCTACCTTTTGTAGCTGACTTTAAAAGTTATGACCAGTCTTGGAGAAAATAAATGAGATGACTAACTTTTTAACCCTAGTCTAAGCAGTTTACGCAACCCGCCACAAGTCATTAAGTCATTCAATGAATCAGGTGCCTTTCCTGATGAATCTTAGGAGGATTTAAAACATCCTATCAGACAAACACTGTGCTAAATTAATGCATTTTAATAAATAGGTTGGGATATATTTATGCCCTCAGAAAGGGTTGACATTACATTACTTTTGTACAAGCCTTGTGGTTCTACAGGGTGCTTCTTGGAAAAATAATTTAATCATTTGTTTACTACTGTATATGACCTAATTCAATTGTAACTTACAACTTACTTACTTAAATATAAATTATTTTTATTTGTTCATTATTTAAAGATTTATCCACAAGTATCCTTCCTGTTATTACCATTCATATATATATATATATATATATATATATATATATATATGCATGCACACACACTTTCACGTTTATATTTTATGTATCAAATCATACATTTGTATCAGAATATGTGCATATTTGTAAAATGTTAAAGAGTTAGTAATGGATTGGTGACGTCAAGTTATTATTATTATTATTTTTTTTTACAAATGCATACAAGAGAAACAAATGGGACACTTTTTGTACAGTGTCCCTTGTGTATTTTATCTGTGGGAGGGTGACCTGTTTAAACTGAACACATTATTTCAGCCTATCAGAGAGGGCATATTAGAGCTGTCAGTGGGCGGAGTCTTCTACTGCCTGGGAATTGTCTTCTTCAAGAGTGATGGCCTCATCCCATTCGCTCATGCCATCTGGCACATCTTCGTGGCAGTGGGGGCAGGCATACACTATTATGCCATCTGGAGGTACTTGTATACAACGGGGACCAGCCAAATAAAAAATATCCAGGTGACAGATGTAAAAGATATGACACATACAGGGTTTGTTGAGCTGTAAAAGACAGTGTATTTGATCATGTGCTGCCTTTGCATCCCTCTATATTAATCATAGATGGGCACGTTCCAGTACTGTTGGTCTAAAATATATTTTTCTGTAGAAGGATTTCTGTCCTGTTAACTGGCCAGTCTATTTTTGCAGATGTGGTCTTAACCTGTTGACATAATGTACTGTATCAGCTGTCAGTGTTTACAGGGAAAATGTGTGTATAATACAGAAAACATGAATAACATTCCACATCCTTACCGGAGCGGTCTACTGCCTTGATATGAACTCCCATAATCAGACTGTGCTTGTGACTAATGTATTGAGATTCATTGGCAACAAGCAGAATAATGTAATAATTTAATAATAATTATTTGTGCTCAATTAATAAAATTGGTTATTATTATTATTATTCTCAAAGCTTTGCTGCTTAATATTTTTTGTGAAAACTGAGATGCATTTTTTTCAGGATTCTTTGATGAATTGAAGGTTTTAGAAATGTATTGCCATTCTCTCCCTATTTGTTTTAGTTGTTTTTATTTTTTTTAAATCTTACCCTGAACCTTTTAGAGGTAATCAGTTTCCACAAAAATATAAAGCAACACTTTATTATTGATCATAAAAATGTTTCTTGATCAGCAAATCAGCACCAAATTATCATCCACATGAAAGTTTAGCTCCCACAGAGCCATTTGATTCGTTATTGGGAGCGAGCCATGCACAGAAGCTCACATGGAAACTAGCCTTCATGAATGAAGTTTTTAGTACCGTATTTTTCGGACTATAAGTCGGACCTGAGTATAAGTCGCATCATTCCAAAAATACGTCATGATGAAGAAAAAAAAACATAAGTCACACTGGACTATAAATCACATTCATTTAGAACCAAGAGCCAAGAGAAGGCATTACCATCTACAGCCGCGAGAGGGCGCTAGAATACCTGTAGAATACAGGAGCACTGAGCAGTATAGAGCGCCCTCTCGCTGCCGGAGACGGTAATGTTTTCTCTTTGTTCATGTCTCTTAGTTCATTTCTCTCGGTTCATGTCAAATTATTTTTGATAAATAAGTCTCACCTGACTATAAGTCGCAGGACCAGCCAAACTATGAAAAAAAGTGCGACTTATAGTCTGGAAAATATGGTACAACCCAATAAGACTTAGCTCAAGGTCTAATAAAACTATAAACCTTGAGGAAATTCTTGCAACTAAATAGTCACTTTTAGTTAACAGTTAATCATAATGGTTTAATAATTGCAGATTTTTGTTGTAAGTTCTTCACGTGTTCCCATCTGTGCTCAGTTCAATGAATAACTCCAGCAGTTCTTTCCATGACTCTTTTACCTACTGACACATTTAGCCAGGACTGCTCAGACATGAAAGAGTATGTTTTTAAGCACTTTGAATGTAAAACAGCTTTTTACTCATTTTGTCATAATGGTGCATTAATATGCCAGTAAGAACCTGAGACATCTGTATCGTCAGATTTCATTTAAATGGTCAATTCTTTTGCACCATAAGTTTCGTAGACTTTTAATCAGAAGGACCAAATCTAAACTGTATTTTAACAGTTTTGACACTAATCATAAGTGACAGTAATAAATGCAACCTGTGAATAAACACACTGGATGTTTAAATTGATAGAAATGTGTCTCTAAAAACCATTTCAATAAATCAAGAAAGAAATCACAACCCCCTTGTGTCTTGATGTTTATTTGAATACACTTGTGACTGACTAGCATGTGATCAGCAGAAGTGAAACTCTTCTCTGTCTGCTCCGGTGTTTCTCACATTCCCTTTCACTCCCTCTTTGTGTCCTTCAGAAACTCTCTCTTGGTATTCTGCACAGATATTTGGAAAACGGTTTCCTAGAACTGGCTTACGTGGGCAGGAAGCTGGAATGTCTGTGGAGGAGCCCGCTGACTGCTCTCATGCCCTGAGGAAGTGAGGCGTTGGTGTCTCGGTGCCAGCGGGGGCCGTCGCCTCCGGCTGAAGGGGCCAGAACAAACTGAGCTACATTTGGTAACTTGAGCAAGTTAATAAGTTCATGGGCTCGTGTGATGATCTCCTCAGTGTCCTCCTCACTGTAGCACGCCATTACAGGAGCACTACGGGCAAACGTCCGCATCTTAGACAGGCAAAGCGACACTCTGAGAGAAACAGAAGGAGAGAGATATAAAACTATTAGTTGATACAGGATTTGAATTATTCTCTATGTTATGGCTGATGATTATTTATTAGAGAGAGAGGGGAAAAATTGTATTTGCTTACAAAATCTGGCTAATACAGACATGATCACAAATATGGAAAAGTCCAAAAGTTACATGAGAAAAGCATGAAATCTTGCATGAGCACAGGGCTGGACAATAATTTAATATCAATATGTTTGGCGATATATATTTTTTCAATAACGGTGATGTGATTTTTTAAATTATTTATATTCATTTAAATAATAGAAATTACTACTTTCATTTAACAAGGATGCTTTCAATTGATCAAAAGTTATGATAAAGAGATTTATAATGTTACAAAAGATTTCCATTTCCGATAAATGCTGTTCTTCTGAACTTTCTGTTCATCAAAGGAACCTGATAAATTCCACTCAGCTGTTTTCAACATAATAATAATAACTGTTTTTTGAGCAGCGAATCAGAATATTAGAATGATTTCTGAAGGATCACGTGACTGGAGTAATGATGCTAAAGCTCAGCTTTGAAATCACAGGAATAAATTATATTTTCAAATAGAAAACAGTTATTTTAAAGAGTAAAAATATTTACAAATCTTACTGTTCAAAAACTTTTGACTGGTAGTGTATGTTAGCCTATAGTTTGAAGTTAAAGATATTAATATTAATAAGCCGAGTATGAAAGGTTTATTTGACAATGATTTCACATTTCTTGTTTGTGTGAAGGCTAAATACAAATAAAAGGTGAACATTTATTTATTTGAGACATTTTTTGCCTACTGAACTACTCCTTTAATTCGTTGTTTATTAATATGTAGATAGAAAATTACTTTTAATGAAATGATACTCTAAAGAAGAAACTAAAACTGCCAGTAGGTGGCAGTAAATGTCTTAATGAATAAGTCAAATGAGTGAGCCACTGAATATTTGTTTAAATTATTCATTCAAAACGTGGATTCATTCAGAAATTGAGCTTTGCTTTGAAAAGCACAATAATTGTGCTGTGGTTTCACGTCTGCAAAACTGAGCAAAAACAAATAATATTGTGTTTAAAATATTGTATTTACTGAACTGTTGTATAAAATCACATTTACGCTCATGCTATTCGGGACAAAAACAGTACTCGTGTGATATTGCTCATCAAATGATATAAATATGATACAAAATTTCCAATATCTTGAATTATAAGGGTACATAACTGCATTTATGGACATACCGGTATATATATGAGTTTAACTGCTCAAGACAAATAATGGACTCATAAACAACTATTACAGATTCAAGGGGATGCAAACCTTTGAACTGGTTCATTTGTGTAAATTCAGTTATTATTTTCTTTGGATTATGTGTAAACATTTGTGATGTGAAACAGAATATTCAAGCCAGTACTAAAAAAAAAATCATATTTTTATGATCCTCTTATTTTGACAAAAGTTTTAAAATCAAAGGGGTATGTACACAATATTTGATATAATTTGTTGTGAACAAACTATAGTGTTGGAGCAGGCTGGTCTACCTGGGAATCAGATCCTGACTGCGTGTGGCCAGTTTGGCCAGGGTGGTCATGAGCACGGTGATGAGGCGCGGGGAGAAGCTCGGAGGACTGGCTGACTGTCGCACCTGCGTGATCTCAAACAGCACCGCCTCCAAACTCTCAAAAAAAGAGGTGATCAGTTCCACCGTGCAGCGAGGATCGTAGGACACGGAGAGATACTCGCCAATGACCCACACCTACATATAAACGTCAAATACAGTCACCTCAAGTACAGCGTGATGACACTTACAACCACAGTTCACTTCTGATGCTCACCACATGTGTGTAGAAGTCTTCTTTACTGTAAATGTTGGCAGGAGAGCTTGCGAATTCCAGGATCTCTCTGGACTGATCCACAATCAGTGGTGGGCGGAGTCTGCACAGCGCCTGCAGATGGGTGCTGAACACCCTACAATCAACCATTAACACACGCAGAATTAAAAGAGATTTGAATATTCTGAAATGTACAACTAATTCAAGGAATTACTGAACAATCACCCCATTAGCGTCCCCAGAGTATCTCTCCATCAATTAAAATAAGAATTGAATTCAAAAGAATAACAACATGCCACTTTATTGAGGTTGTGCCAATAAAGAGTGCCTCACTTTTGGACCTCAACATTAAATGTCTTGATGTTGTAGAGCAGACTATTTCTCTCCAGCAGCACAAGCAACATCTGGTTCATCATTTTCTCATCAGCTTTCTATAAAACACAATAAAATAGAATTTAAAAAAACAGATGGCACAACTGAGACCTCCACATATTGCTTGCACAAAATGATACTGAAGGCAATTGGGAGTCATTTTTTCATACCGGTGTGGGCTATTAAATGGCCTGACCTTTCATTTGTGCCTCTCACCTGAGTGACTGTGTTGAAGTACACATGCAGAAGCACAGGAACGACCTGAGCGCACCGAACAACCCGTGGACTCTCCGCCATGTCATCCAGTATCTCATGAAGCATTTTTAACCTACGAGGCAATCACACTCAGAGGTTTAGAGTAAGCAGGCATTTAACACACACACTTAATTTTGAATAGTGGCAAGCCATTTTTGTGCTGTAGGAGTGGTTACTAATTATAAGGTTGCAGGTCCGTGAGTATAACCATTAGACTACCGTTTAAAGGTTTTGGTCAGAATTTTCTCGGAACTTATAATTGTTATTATTTACATGTGATTGTAATTATACCTCCTTAAATTCTGCATCCTGCTACCCAATTTTAAATTTAGGAATTGAATTGCTGAATTCTTCCTAGATTATATTCTATAAATGAGTTGGCAGGCATTACCTGTCTATTGTGTCTCCGGTCCCGGCCTCAGGTCTGAGGATGTAGAGGAAGAGGCCCCTGTAGAGCGGCTGGCGGAAGGCATCCAGACAAGCGGCCACCTTCGCCCCCTGCTGGTCCCACGTGGTACGGTCTGAAGCGTGATAGCACGCTGATCTGCAACAGCATTGCATTGTTAATTCACATCAAAATCAACTCTAGTTTAAGCGCTGATCTGCAGTCTGTAAAGTCACGTACCTCTGCTGGAGGTCCAGGGCTGCTGCTAAGCAGGGCAGATCCAGGATAGTGTGCAGTAACTCCATGGCTGTATCTGGAGCGATCAGTGATGGGAGCAGCTCCACAAACTCTGCAATCAATCCTGAACTGTTCCACGCCAAGAACTGGTGGGAAAATTGAAAAAAATATTTTAAAAAATCACTTAATAGTTTTCTATTTAAAGGAACAGTTCTCCAGAAACTGAAAATTGAGTTGAAAACTTTACCCCCAAGGTAGTGCTGCACAATGAATCGAATTTCTAATCGCAAAATCGATTACAATTATGGATGACATTTTGAATTAGAATTTTGAAGGCAGCATAGATGTATCCTTTGCTGCCTTTGATATCCCACAATCCTGTGTGTGTTCCATTCTGTGTGTAAATTCATATTTCTGACTAACTTTTTGCATTTTTGATGTTCTAGAGAGAAATCATTATGATAGTAATTAAATAACAAAAACTCATTCGGTTTTGTTGTAGATCATTAAACTGTTACGCTGCCTCAGAACTGACTCAGTTTCATGAGTTTGTGCAAAATGCTGTCCGCAAAGTCCTTAGATGTGACATGACGTGACATTCAACCAAGTATGGTGACCCATACTCAGAATTTGTGCTCTGAATTTAACCCGTCCAAAGTGCACACACACACACACTGTGAACACAGACCCGGAGCAGTGGGCAGCCATTTATGCTTTGGTGCTAAGCGAGCAGTTGGGGGTTCAGTGCCTTGCTCAAGGACACCTAAGTCATGGTATTGCCAGCCCGAGACTCAAACCCACAACCCTAGGGTTAGGAGTCAAACTCTCAAATCACCAAGCCACGACTTCCCTCATTGCCTCATAGTTTTCGGATGCAGCCAGCATTTCTACACAGTGTTCATTGCTCCATACTCCCTGAGCAGGGTGAAATCTGTTGTAGTTTACTTCAGAACATTCATTCACAGATTTGCGGTCCTCAGCATCTTCACACAGAATATCCTGTGATGTCCACTTCGTAGATAATAAGAGAGACGTACAAAATGTGCAAAACAGTGGGGTGCGAGAACTGGAATTGAGAACCGCTGTATAAACATAATTCAATCTAAATTTTGATAATCGTAATTAACAGTTGCAATTACAATTTCAAGGGAATAATTGACTATTATGATTTTTGTCATAATCGTGCAGCCCTACTTCAAGGTATCCAAGATGAAGATGAGTTTGTTTCTTCATCGGAACAGATTTGGAAAATTGAGCATTACATGACTTGCTCACCAATGGATCCTCTGCAGTGAAATGGCTGCCGTCAGAATGAGAGTCCAAACAGCTGATAAAAACATCACAATAATCCACAAGTAATCTATATGACTCCATTCTTAAATAATGTCTTGTGAAGTGAAAAGCTGAGTGTTTGTTTTAAAGTTGACGAATGATTGGTTTGCTTCTTATAAAGACACAGTTTTTCACTTGACTTCACAAGACATTATTTAAAGGAATGGAGTCATATAGATTACTTGTGATGATTTTATCAGATGTTTGGACTCTCATGGACTGGAGTCAAGTGGGTTACTGTGATGTGATGTTTTTATCAGCTGGATAAAAACTCTGATGGCACCCATTCACTACAGAGGGTCCATTAGTGAGCAAGTGACGTAATGCTAAATTTGATAACGAAACAAATTTATTTACATCTTGAATGCAGGATGAGTACATTTTAGAAACATTTCTTTAAATATAGAAGTCCACCAGTCCACCTTGAGGAGGTTTGGGAAGCTCTGTCTGTAGTTGGGCACTCTGTCCTGCAGCACGCTAGCGTTGAGAAGACAGAACTGGACAAACTCAAAGGCGAGCATGGGGTCGTTGAACTGCTCGGCGGGACAGTGGCTGAAGAGTTGGCAGAACACCGCCTCCGAGTCCACTGCGGCTGTCTCGCCTGATATTACAGCATATGGACACAGATGTATTCATAACGTCACACCATCAGAGCCATACACCACTGAACGGCCGCGTCACTCACTGTGGTTGAGGTAGAACTGAGCGATAGGCAGCAGGGCTCGAGCATATGTAAGGTCTCCATGCAGTCTGCCATACAAGGCTTTGATGCAGGGGAAGGCACGGTACACGTAGGACGGGTCCTCACCACAGATGATGTCCATTATTGACACTGACTCAACAATACACTGTACAACAGATAAACAGACAGCATCCATATATGCCATTTAATCATGACATGATTCATCAATAACAGTGTGATCCCATTTTATTTGAAATGATTCAAACCTTTTTTTTTTAAAGTTCTAATAATTTTTTTGTAAATAAAACCATTTTGATGAGTGCTTCTTTTATATTGTTAATTTTATTATTTTAATTTATTTAGAATTTATATCCAGGTTAAAATGAAAAAAATGTGATGAAATGCACTTACTTCAGTTAAAAAATTTGGGGTAAGTCTTTTTTCTTTTTCTTTAGCCAGACTGAATTTTTTCAGTCAGAATGCACTGAATTCAGCAAAACTGACAGTAAAGACTTTTATGTACAAGATATCTATTTCAAATAAATGCTATTCTTTTAACCATAATTCCTCAAGGAGCCTGATGAAAAAGAATCAGTTTCCACCAACACAATAGGAAGCAGAACTGTTTTCATTGATAATAATAAGAAATGTTTCTTGAGTAGCAAATCAGCATATTAGAACGATTTCATGCGACACTGAAGACTGGATTAATGATTGTTATTTTAAATTGTGATAATATTTATGTGGTAATGTATGTGGCACTTACTGCTTTCTGTAGCTCTGTGTCTGCCTTCTTTAGTGCTTCTACATTGTAAAAAAAAAAAGAAAGAGATAAATACATCAACATATTCACCAGGAGAGTGTATAAAGATTCTCTAATAGTTGATCTTTGATCCACTCACTCCGGTCACTCTGTTCAATGAGACGCTGGCAGTACTCAAAAGCCTTCTCTCGCAGTCTCTCTTTAGGAGGAAGAAGTCTGCTGGAAGAGGATGTGGCCGACACCATGGACATCACTGAACTGTCCACCTCCGAGCGATCATCTGCACCAACAGCAACAGCAACAGCACATTACAGTACACTACAAAACCCAGAGCGTCTCCAGGAGGATCTAAACAAGCAAGCTCTCTGGCAGCACCCAATGCCAATGCAGGACAGGACGCGCAGGCTATGTTTGGAATTAATATTGTACAGTTAGCACTACAATAGTACCATTTTTGTTAGTAGTTTATATAGTGTGCACACTATGCACATTTCCTGAATACCAATTCCTGCATATGCCCAAATGTGAAGTATACAAACAAGAGCACACAGAGTGAAAACTTTATCAAGATATATTCTTACGTGCTTTTCAGTATATGTCCAAATTCATAGTATTCATAAAACAGTAACACAGCTGACTACCTGACGAGGTCATCCAATGAACACTTTAATATCCCATGAAGTCATGGGAGAGGAGCTGTGGATGGCAGTATAGCAGCACAACTGTGAGTCACATGACAAATGTAGTGCATCCTGTTTTCATTCATATTACCCAGAACATACTTTTGTTTAAAGGTTATGACTTCATTAACTGGATGTCACACAAAAGTAAAGATGATAAGGTCATGTGAGAGCAATGCAGCATTAAACCCTTTTCGCTTTATACTGTGTGTCTTGCACTATTTTATAATAATAGGAGGCTGTATAAACTTTATAATCCACATTAGAGAATAAGTAGTATGGCTAGCGATTCATTCAAAAAATAGCCGCAGAATCAAAATCAATTTGACACAGACAGCAGTTAATTATGAATCATGAATCAACGTCATTCAGTAATAGAGAGTTTCTGATTGGGGAGGAAAGAGAAGCACACTGGTCGTAGATTGATCATATCAGACTTTAACGCTTGCATCTTACCTGGGTGCTGTGAATGAATGCCCTGTGTTTTTTTTAGAAGAGCTAGCAAAGATGAAAATCCCATGTTACATGTCTTAACTAAGTGAAGCGTGTATCTTACACGGGACAGTTTGAAAACAGTGTTGATACCATTACATTCATTTTCTGGTCATTTAAATAAAGCCGAAATTAAATATAAATCATTTAAGTAAAAAGCAAATATTTAATATAATAATGACAAAAAATTATAATATGAAGATAAAAGCTAATCCAAAATATGAATCAGTAATCTAACAGTATATAAGTACTATTAAAATAACGCTGATCATAAAGCAAACCTATTGCCACAGCGTCTGTTTGGACTACCTGAATCTGTGTTCGTCGTCCCGTCCGTGTCATAAGTGAGAAGCCAACTCTTGATCATAGAGAAAGTGTACATATTCATCCACTGGTCCTCAGTGTAGCTCTGACCCACACACAGCACAGTGAAGAAGTTACCCATGACCACCCCGTCCACCTCCGTCAGCGGAGCAGGCTGATGAAGAGATGTTGACAAGTCATGGTCAGTTCACTGAGGTCACTCAACAGTGTCTTTATAAACTTGAGCTAATTGGTTGATGGTGAAGGTACTGACGAATGAAGAAAAGCAATATGCCCCACCTGACGTGTTCTGGATCCACTGAAGAATCCCCCAGAAGACATGGAGGCTCCCTGCTGCATGCTGGCATAACGCAGCCAGTCCACCAGCTTACGACTGACCAGATTCACCTGATCTGGGTTTAATCAGCACATAATCCATCTTACTTTGCATTTTCCAGATTACAGTGTTTCAATCATGCCTATCAGTGTACAAGAAGCAAACTATAGAGTGGGTGCATTTTGAAAATCTTATTGGAACGGATTTGGAATCACATTATATTACTTGCTCACCAGCGAATCCTCTACTGTGACGAAACATCACAATAATCCACACAACTCCAGGCCATCAATTAGAATCTCGTGAAGCAAAAAGCTGCACGTTTATAATAAACTTTTATACAAAATATGACTTTCTTCAGTGAATAAGTCATCTAGTCTGAATCAGGAGAGAAATATGCACAGATAAAGCACAGTTTAAATGTAAAAACAGCCCTAGACAGTTCTAGACAAATATCTTGGTGGATTTTGATGTGAGATGACAACAGCAGATGGACTTTTTCCACCGGAGGAAGCGTTGTTATTCATTATGGACTCAGTATTTTTGGCCAGAAGCAGTGCTTTAAAGTTAAAACATCTCAATGAGGCATTCGTTTCTTACAAACACACAGCTTTTCACTTCACAAAACGTTACCTGATGGACTGGAGTATTGTGTATCACTGAGATGTTTTTTTATCCATTGTTTCTGCTTTTCATTACTTCTGACATTAGGACCCCACTGTAATTCCCAGAGATACTTCCAATATACTATTGCGTTTCACAAATGTGATCAACATTACCATCTGTGAGAATCTCTGGATAGACAGTAATCATCTTAGAGAGAATGGGAAGCGTATGTCTGGATATCTGCCCGTCAGACAGCCGAGACTCGAGACTTTTCAGCAAATGGTGGCAAAGGGGCATCACATCTTCTTTATTTCCAGCCTGAGGACATTTAGGCGATTAGTTCAGTGTTCATGAAGAACTCGAGCTGATCATGAACAGCATGTGACTCACCTGAGCGAGAACAACACTGGCCACATGGCTGAAGGTCCTGCTGTCGGGACTGAGATCAGAGCACAGGCTGTGTACGCTGGGAGGAAAGCTGTCCCGGATGATGGAGGAGGACAGAACCTGAAGCTGCTCTGGACATGATGAAGACCGAAGAACCGTCTGCAGCTTCATCACCAGATCTGACGGGAGCCTGATGGTGATGGAGGGGTTCAATTACACACTTAAAATGCTCCTAAATACACCTTTCTGCACTCTTCTGAATGGTCAAACGAAAGGTGTCATGCCTATGCGCTGTTCATATATATTTCACATGAACGTGACTCACTCTCTCACATATTTAGTGGCAGAAACGATCAGATTGAGTCTCTGGAGGGAGTCCACTGTGTCTCCACTAACGTCTTTAGTGTGGAGCAGCTTACATATGCGCCCGCAGAACCTCTGCAGCTCTTCCTCCTTTATTTCTCTGAAATAAATATATTTAAACATATTAACTGATTTGTCACGGAGAAGAACTTGTCTAACTCATAGGCTACTACAAATGACCATTAATGTGACGAATACTGCTTTTAACAGTAAACATTTTACGAAAAGAAACAATTTTACCTTGCCTGCTTTATTAAACTCTCCGTCGCGGCAGCATACATTCTGAAAATAATGCAATAACATGTCAAAACATGAAACAAGGATCAAAACATTTGCTCCGTCAGCTATGATGTCCTGACTACAAATCACATGACAACAATTGGTTCCGCTTTTCCGCGTTAGTCGGCCACAAAACAGTGTAACAAACAGGAAGGTAGAATTTGCATGTTTTATACTGTTGTTGAATATCATATTTAATAATAGGAATATTCTATGTGTATACAACCATATACTTAGAATATTCGTATCTGTCGGTAGAGTTATGCTTTATATACGCTTCCCCATTGCCAGTCGGCGGGGATCATTTTTAACTTGCAATTTATTGAACCTCTTCAAGCAACAGTCATTTGAAAATAGTTTATAGTAAAAATGTAGCGAGTTGAATGCTAGTTATTCCGAAATGAGCCACAGAATATACATAGAATTACATATTCATAGGTAGAATTCATTAATTTATGTTTACTATAAATCTATGGCTAAACTATAAAATTAAAAATAGGGGTTTGGTCCCCTTGAGAAAGATCCAGTGTTCATAAAACCATTAAATCCAAATGCACCTTATATACTAAACAGCATCTGCAGACTTATTACACGACAAGCAATAATCAATCTGTAAATCACTTCAAAGTAAACTTTTTTTTTTTTTTTTATAAAATCCAAATATAATCTAATTACCCAATAATTATACAGTGCACTGATATATGAAAAATATTTTCTAACAGCATTTAATATTAATACAAATACAATTAACATATAACAAACAGAGTTACTGAAGGACTAACTACAAAAAAACAAACAATTCTATAACATTGCAGTGTTAATGCACAGCACTTTCTTAACTGTAAAACATTTAGAGAAATAGTTTTATGTCAAACTAATTAAATAAAAAGTCCTTGTTCAGACTTAATTAACAAAGCCAGCCCCCTGATCATTTCCAATAGCTTTCATTCATTTCGTAAAATCCTTGTCATTCATTTGAAATATTTGAACAAGATTTATAACAATTAGACCAGCCACGAGGCTGGAAGGAACAATACTTAAACAGCATTTATTAATCTTGGTTAATATTAATTTAAACATTTATTAATGCATTATTAAGAAGGAACAATACTTAAACAGCATTTATTAATCTTGGTTAATATTAATTTAAACATTTATTAATGCATTATTAAAATAAAAAGTTGTGTTTGTTAACGGTTTATGTACTGTGAATTAACAATGAATGACTGTATTTTCATTAACAAAGATTAATAAATGCTGTACTAAATGAACTGTTAATGTTATTTAATAAATTAACATTAACTAATGAAACCTTCTTGTAAAGTGTTCCCATTTATTTTTATATGGATTACATTGATGCTGTAAAAATCAAAGCTGTTATTAGCCAATAGCAAGGTATAAATTCATACCTACTCTTCTTATAATAAGAGATCTTCATTACATATGCAAGCAGGCTGCAGTTGAAACTTTGTAGTTCAAGCTTTTTAATAGTTTGCTGTTAACAATCCAGCATATTCATGAGTTCTGCTCAGGCAAAGACAGGACAGAGTTGCACAGTTTTGGTGCACAGGTTTATAAAGAGTGTTAATGCAATACAATGTGGAGGCAAATAGTGAAAAATTGAGCAAGGTACCCTGAATACAATAAAGACAGTAAGATTTAAATCTTTGAAAATAAATTACATGAATGATAAAAGAAAACAAAATGATGGTGAAGGGGCAGACATTCGAAGCAATGCTTAAACCTTCATCCACGTGGAATCAAAACAGAAAATGCCATCATCACCGATTCATTTAAAAGATTAGCCAGTGAAGTATGTTTATTTGTTCCAGATACACCATTGCATAAAATGCATAGACAGAAGAAAAAGTCCTCATACACTTTGTGTAGTTGAATACACATTAAAACAACAACAGACAAACCTAGAGACATTCGCAGATGCATGGCATGATCTCACTGATTTGTGGGGTGTTTTGTGTACAATGCAAACAGATTATATCTTTTAACTAGAATCAAAAGAGGGAAAAAAACCCTACATCAGTTTAAATTAGAAATGTTTAGTGTATAAACACTTGCATATGCTAATATGCACAACACAAGAAGCACAAAAAGAAAAAAATCTTTGAATCTTTGTGATAAAAATACTCCATGGTTATATATGCGTACAGACACTGTGACAGATTGTGAAAAATACAATTATGAAAAAAACATTTAGGCAGTGACAGCTAATTCTGTACGATAAGTGTGTTAACAATGACAATGTTTGTTTCTGTATTCTACTGGTTACTCCATTATGATCTAACAGGAGAGAGAGAGAGAGAGAGAGAGAGAGAGAGAGAGAGAGAGAGAGAGAAAAAGCGTGTACATATGTATTGGTTTCATTCGTCAGGCAAATCAAATATTGTTCTTGATTTTGAAATAAAAATATACTTCAAAATGGAATAGTGTTTCTCTCATTTATTGAAGCTCATGTGAATACATGAATCAAAGAGCCATACCCAATCAGACTAATTAAGATCAATCTTTACGTTTCTGCACTGATATCTGCATCGCTTGAATCCAGATGTTCTTTCAAAGCTTTCAAAGGAACAATTGAATCAAAAATTAACAATTTGGTAAAATGTACTCACCCTCAGGCCATCCATGATTTCTTCTTGGTTTGTTTCTTCATCTGAACAGATTTTGAGGAATGTAGCATTACATCACTTTCTGACTTTCTCTGGGGAAAGCCATATAATCGACAGAGGACTGAAGTTAAAAGTGTCTCAATGAATTAGTTTTTTACAAACACAGCTTTTCACAAGTCATTAATTGATGGTCTGTAGTCTTGTGCATGCTGTGATGTTTATATCTGCTTATAAAAACATTTTTCTTTAATTGCTTAGGCTTTCATTCTGACGGCACCCAGGTTCCTGGCTACAGAGGAACCATTGCTGAGCAAGTGATGTAATGCTAAATTTCTCCAAATCTGTTCAATTGAAGAAACAAACAACAAAAATCTACATCTTTGATGGCCTGAGAGTTTGTACATTTTCATTTTTGCCTGAACTGTTCCTTTAAATCCACCAAAAGACTTTTCTGTTTACTGAGCTATAAGAAGGTCTCAATCAATAAAAGCTTGCAAATGGTGCAAAACCTCACTGGTCAAAAAAGAACAAAGATCTTGATTTAATTACCTGTGCACATTTATCATATTGCTCAGTCAATTCCAGTCACAATATGATTAATCACCTCAAGTTTCTAGACATTATTACACTTTTTTTTTTCATACAAGAGGAGTTCATTTAAACCTGCAAATTAACTTCTTAGTAGGTAAGTTTGATGTGGTTTATCTTTAAGTAGTAGATCACAATGATTGTTATTTTATTTAGTCCTGAAAGAAGTGGAGCACTAAGGCACTAATGATGAGGATATGTATTTGGTCTGTTAATATTTCGATTTCTATCACAAAAGGAACACTGTACGGCTGTCACTGTTCAACTACACTAGCATACAAAGAAGCTATCGGTAGCTCACGGAAAGCTACTTCACTATAACCTGCAACTTACAAAGCGGTTACTGAACTGAATCCTGTTAGTGATTGTCTTGAAAACACATTTGAATCATTCTAACAATATATATTTACTCTTCTCTTAGTAAAACTAGAATAGTCTCATTAAAAGGCTTATCACTGAGAGATACGTTTCTTGAAAATACTGAACATTCATTTAGTGGCTTCTGTGATCAAGTGCTCACAGAAAGTCAGTGAAGAAACAATCAATATGAACAGTTACATTCCTAGGTCTGGAAAAGCATTTGGTTGACATCAGCAACGTATCATGCGCTTGCATTCATCCGTTGATGTTGCGCAAGATATTTAGGGAGCAGAATTGCTAATCGGGATGGACTGAGCTACACGAAACATCAAAAATGTATCCACATACAAATTCTAATGGTTTAGTAGATTGTTTAGGTCAAAAGTGGGTGTCAGGAGGCAAAACAAATGGGTCGTACATTCATTGAGTGCTTTTCAATTTTTGCGCTAAACATAAACCAATCATGAAATTAGAATTCTTCTAGACATTTCTCTTTGTATAAAGCAAGAAAGGTAAGAATCCTCCACAGAAAAATGTACTGTACACTATAATAATGTAGGTTAAAGGACTCCAGCTAGAAAAGGCCTCTGTTATATCTATTCATTTCTGCTTTGAGTTGTAACAATCTTATTTCATCTTATAAAGACAGCCTTTTTTCTTTTAAACAGAGAGATAAATAAATCCTCACAAAGGCTGCACAGGTAACTGCAGGGACGCACAGCTTCCCGTGACCCTTCTTATATACTGCTTCATTTCAGAGACACTCTCGGTCTCAGACTGTAATAGCTGCATAGGTATTGGTCCCACCCCATCCCGAAAAAAGAAGAACTCTCTCTCAGCTGTACCTTGTGAGGAACTACATGGGCACACGTGCCTAGCTGGTGTCTTTAAGCACGTGTACCACTCTTCAGACCTCTTTCAAACATTCTTACAAGATTAAAAACCCCTACAAAATTAAAACTGTGTGAGCATTGAATTTTAATGCTGCTCAATGAATTTACCCTCATGAAACAACAACCTTTTCTTACAAAGACATTCGAACAGTTACCCTTGTCGGGAGTTTACAAAACTTTAAAGTTCTTGTTTTAAAGAAAACCAAACACGTTTCCCTCAACATGTTTAACGACATTGCGAGATGTGCTTTAAAGATCGGTCGTCGGCTCACTCGCTCGCTCGCTCACTCACTCGTTCATTTGCTGGCCTCTTGGTTCATTGCAACAATTACAGGCTGAGGGACGGGAGCGACACTGTCCTCCTCCATTTTGGGCCGCTTGGGCTCAGGCTCGGGCTCGTCGATGCTGGATTCGTTGGTCTTCACGCCGGAGGGCCTGTTGACCAGCACAGGTGGGGATGTTGAAGCCTGCGCAGCCAAGATCTGAAGAGGATTGGTAAGAGCTGACGACACAAAGAAAATGGTTACAGCTCAATGACTGGAAACAGAAAAATGTAGTCTAGTTTAAAACAAATGTACTCTTTGTTTTCATGCTGGCTTTGTATTCATGATTTTCACCACTTTATATAATTTCCAATATATAAATATAAATATATAAATAAAATGTATAATAAAATCTAAACGTAATAATCATTCATCAATATCAGTATTTATTCATTATTTTTTAATGCCATTTCAGAATCAGAACATGAGTATATAACAAAATCATGCTATTAACAAAAAAAAAAAAAAAAACATACAAGACATTTAAAATTATACAATGCATCCAGGTGTTACTTTTAAAATACATCAGTTAAACATCTTTAGTAGAAACCGTATAGTCCACAGGAATAGGTTTAACAGTCAGGAACTACATTATATTTACAACCTGAACTAATCTTGCCTTGTCATAAAAAGGTCAAAATTATCTGATATTTTAAAAGATTTACTGACACAGACACACAGTCCTGAGGGTCTGCAGGAATCCTATAATATTAAGTTGTAGTTTTGGTAACTATATTGTACATCATGACCATTTTTTCATTGATAAACTGTTTTTTTTTTTCCTCTTAAAATTTTTAACTTTTATTTTTCTTTAAAATTTTCTTTTGTTATGTTTCCATTTTCATTTATTTATAATGTAAAGTAATTTAGCTGTGTGTTTTCCTTAGCTTTAGTTTATTTAGTATTATTTTAGTATCACTGATAAACTGTTATAGGTTATTTCATATTTTGATTTTATTTTTATATTTTTCGTTTTCATTTTAGGTCTATTTAAATTGATAGTAAATTAATTTTGTGTTTTATTTAGTTTTATTTGATTTGGTGTTATGTATGTATCATTGATAAGCTGTAACTATTTGAAAAACAAACTTTTTTTAAAGAATGTCAAAACATTTTAAAAAATGTACAAAACGAATTAAACTCATGATGGAAAGGTTGTATCAATTCATTGCATGCATGAATTGCATTTCTACGTATTTTACAGTAAATTAATAGATCTAGACAAAAAAAAAAAAAATGTATGTTACATTTAAAGCAAGTAAAAAAAAAAAAAATCATGCACTGTAAATTTCACATTTACTGGCTTCAGAACAATGCACACGTACCGTAAGCACTGGTCACAGGAAGAGCATGTTTACCATTCTGAGCAATGGTCTGCACAGGAAGCTGGTGAATGGCGCTCTGCTGGACAACAGTGTAGCTCTGCTGCCCTCTATTGATCGAGCTTATGTGACTCCCTACAGCCTGAATCACTCTACTGCCAACCACAGGCATCTCCTCCACTGCACCTACACAGACCATAGAAAGATTGTTAAAGACTGTTCATAGAGAGTGCACATTTTAACAACTTGACATCCATGTAGAGTTTGCAATAAAAAAGAAGAAATGGGTAGTTGTACCTCTCTGATCTCCATGTCCCTCTCCAGAGCCTGAAGAGGTGGTGTTAGCCAGGATGTAGCCATTGGGGGAGCTGGTCGAGGTGGTCAATACACGGACCATGGTGACAGCTGGCGCCTGCTGCACCACATGGATGGCCTGACCAGAGGCCTGGGAGGAGCTAATGATGGAGGCAGGCATGTAAGCCACAGGCTTGGGCATCGCGGCTGAGGACTGAGGAGGCACAGCCATGATTACAGGCTGAGCGCTCACTGGAGAGCCTGAGAGACGAGAGGAGTCCCAGGAAATATATTTAGGCTTGAGAAGTCACTCTGAACTAGTAGCTTGCTAAGATAGCATAGATATAAAAAGTAGTTAGCGACATTACAAGTTATAACAAAAAAAAACTAAAAACAAACAAACAAAAATGAACCCAAATGAAAAAACCAAACCAAACAAAATACAAAACTAGACCATAAAAAAATCAAACCGAAAACAAAAAATCTAAACAGGCATAAAACAATGAGGTTCAATTACATAAATATACCAAAATAAATAAATACTAAGAGAAAAAAATTAAGAAATATATAATACAGTGCTACACATTTTTGCTACAAATAAGATGGAACAAAATGCCATCCAGGAACTTCTGGTAAAACTTTTGGAAAAAGTGATGACTATTGAAACTAACCAAATGAAGTGATTCAACGAGCTTGTAAGGTTGTGTGTGTGTGTGTCATACAATATGACATTTTCAATTAATAACTTATAATTAGTAACAGATTTTTCAGTTCTTAACCAGATACAAACAGTACATTCACGGTAAGCCATATACATACATACATACATACATACATACATACATAGCAAATCACATCTGCTTAATTGTCAAATGCTATATTATTGCCCAATTACACATTAATATTGGATATATAGTATATCCTACTTTACATGCATACATACAGCATACTCATGTAAATGAATATATAGTGTATAGCAAATCTCAGCTTTGTGACTGTTTATATCAGTCACATAATATAAAGTTAGCTTAGTAGGGCGATATGTAATAGTGTATAAAGCAAATCACAACTGGATTATTTATGTCCTCACAAAATGTGAACAACAGCTGAAAAGCTACTATACTGAAAAAAAAAATGTAGGCAAGTTAGTATTGTTTCTGTTTGGAGACTTTATATCAGTCGGTACTGCTGTGTTATGAAAGGAAACACGCTCACCTGGTGCACTCTGGGAGTATCGGTACTCGGGCACAGAAGCAAGCTTAGAACCAAAGTCATGCTCATGAGACACTGGTGATCCTTCGCGTGACAGACACTCGGGGGTCTGGAGGCCGCTCGAGTGTGGAGAGAGCAGGCCGGAGTGGGTGGGAGATGCTGGAGCGCTCCTGAAACCAACAGAATGATCGGTCAGTCACACGCAACTGACATCCTGCCACACAGAAACTCTCAAACACATGGTGAATGCTACACATACTCGTTCAGATGTTCCTCGCCAAGCAGGGTCAAAGTGGGACAATTTGAATGGAATCATTTTCCACTGTTAAACTTTTAACAACTTTAAGAAATAAGTGTGAATTGTTTGAGGGAGAAGCTTTCAAAACACTGCTCTTTTTGTGTGAGTTTGGGGTGACACTAGAAAATAATGGGTTGGTGCCAACATGGGTGCAGAAATGGGACACTTTGCTTTTACAAAAATAAATGGCCTTTAAATAGATGGAACCTCATTAGCCAAACTCAATTTTAGATGGGGGTGTCTTACATTAAAGGTGCAATAGGTGATTGTCTTCAGAATTTTTTTTTTGTTATACTGGTTGAAGGTCTCTTCATATCCTGATAGCGATCATTAATCAGTGCTAATCAGGCTAATGTTAGCATTTCCCAAGATCTCCTAATTGCACCTTTAACTGTCATGACATTACATTACTATGGTAACATGAAAACGTAAAAATACTAAACTACTACTTATAATTTTGTTTTATTTATTAACATATGCCTTGTAATGATAATGTAATGTTATGTATTAACTAATGTAGTCACTACCATTTGAAATGTTAAACTTTGCACAATTGTATCACAATGTTAATAATAGATATATAGAAAAACTTTAAGCAGGACAGCAGTGTTTAATTTTGCGTTATTTTATATTATTATTGGGATTCTTTTGGTGAATAAAAAGTTCAAAAGAAGAAGAAAAAAAATCTTTTGTAACATTTTTGTAAAACTGTCTTTACTGTCACTTTTTGCCAATTTAAAGTGTCTTTGTTGAAAATGATAAATTGTTTAACACTGTTTAACATTTTCTTCACACTGAAAGGGTTAGTTGATCCAAAGATAAATTAATTATTAATCTGTGAATGTCTTGCAGGATGCCATCAGCCTGTCCCCTGGTCAAATGGTACCTCCTACTGAAATACTAATACACTGCCATTTTCAATATTATATTAGGTCTAGTGGATGAAATGATGACGATAATTATCGCAATTTAATTTTCCTAGATAAAATAATAACAAGAGTTGGATAAATGTTAATGTGCTATAAGCAGAATGAAACGGCGTGGCTCATTTGAACCTCACCACACGGAGCATTTCTCTGCTCGGCTCAAAGTTCAAGCAGCAGCGCAGCAGGAGCTCACTAGAACAGATGAGTTTACTCGCTGATGTTCTCAGTCACACGACTCTAAACAGTGCTGTGAGATCCAGTGTGAAACACTCTAATTCATTGACAAACCCAAATGACTCGTGATTTAAACTAGTTTAGAGCCAGATGAAACAGCGCTGACAAACAGCAGAAACACTGCGCGCAACAAGACAGTCAGAAGCATTTCAATCTACAAATCGCCATGGATTTGTTTAAAGGCAGAGAGCACAAGGATGGGTGTGATTTATGCTGCTTTACCAAATGAATCCTTAAACAAATGAAACGGATCAAATACAAAGAGGTGGCAGACTTACTTTGTTCTGCCCAGTGAAGAAACAGACAGAAGGGGAATAAAAAGGGAAACAGAATATGCTAAGCAGGGTTCTATTACATCAGACAGTGTGAGTGTTTTAAGGGGACGGTGGGTGCATGCAAAGTAAAAGTGGGGGTTTAATCATCTCACCTCGAAGACAGCGGGCCAAAGGGTGTACGGAAGCAGGACACTCCTCTCTGCCGGCGCTTTCTAAAGGCCTGTTCCACCAACTTGGACTCCGATGAGGGGTCCACACGCCAGAACGAACCTTTGCCTGGCTCTTCCTGTGAGCGCGGCACTTTAATAAAGTAGCGGTTCAGAGACAGGTTGTGTCTAATGGAGTTCTGGAGCGAAATGAGAACCAAATTAGCACAGAAACATGACAAACCAACAAATTTCAATTTTCGCAAATAAACTGACCTGCCAGCCTTTGTCGGCTGTCCTGTAGTAGGGATAATGCTTGGTGATGTGAGCGTAGATGCCACTTAGTGTTAGCTGTCTGTCCGGTGCTGACGAGATGGCCTGGACTATCAGCTGAGCGTATGAGTATGGAGGTTTGGACTCATCCTGAAGGAATAGCGGACCGTGAATCTTGTGAACAAACATACTGATATCGACACTGACATGCATGAGGATGCTGGAGGTTCTTACCTTAGGACTGTCTCCTCCTGTGGCTTCAGAGTGCTGTTCTGACACAGCTTTGGCTGCGTACTCTGCTGCCAGCTGGAGATCTGAGGTGATGTTGTGCCCGTAACGATATCCCGAGGAACCTGCACCCCGAGGGCTCGCTGGGCAGGAATTGGGAACGCTGGGTGGAGAAAAGATGAGCAGAAAGGTGTATAGAGGTCATCATCTATAACAGTCCAAGAAGATCAGAGATTAAAGGAACATGCCTGATTATTATTATTATTATTATATTCCAGTTCAATGTTAATGTTTAAAGGAATTCGTTAGTGCTCACGAAGGCTGCATTTAATTAATAAAAAAAAAAAAAAGGCCGATATTTAGCATTTTTCGGCCAAGGCCGATATATCGGCCGATATTTAGCATTTTTCAAATATTGCACTGGTCGATACGTTTTTTTGCGTTACCGATGTGTTTGAGGTGGGACTTTCATTTTGACGGTACACCTGAGCGCACACAGCTCACATTCTTTGCTGTCGTCGTTAACTGTTCTGTCTAATACAGATACAAGTGTGTCTAATAATCAGATAGAACAGTTAAACAAAGGAATTAATGTATACAAAAAGTATTATAACGATTGACTTTATGTTATTAGTAATAAAAAGGCAAACATTATAATACTTTCTAATTTGCCGTCAACATTAAGCAAATACTCATTTATATAATTTAAATAAATCTTTTGATGCTGTGGTTTATGCATTTGCCCACTGTCATATTCATGTAATTTTCTCTATGTGCTGTATGTAAAATGAGGGTTACCTTGGCTTTATTTGAAAAATATGATTCCCAGTGCACGCAAACTTCCCATAACACTTCCTTTTTAATTATATTTTTATTAAATATGTATTTATTTATTTTTGAAAAATACTTTGTCATCTAAAGTAGAAGTATGTTTATTTTACACATTTATTTTTTAATCCATTGTCAAATGATTTCAAATGTCTTAAATATATATAAAAAACTAATATTATTATTATATTGGCTATATCCGCTTACCATATAATTATTTTGGTGAAAACAGAGACACATTTTTTTCGGGATCCTTTGATGAACAGAAAGTTCCAAAGAGCAGCATTTGAAATATAAATATTTTGTAACATTATAAATGTCTTCACTGTTACTTCTTGCTACATAAAGTATTTAATTTATTTCAAAAGAAAAAACTACTTTTGAATGATAACGTACAACCCCCCCCCCCACCAAAAAAAGCACTAATATAAACATCACGACAAACACAGAAAGAAAACCTGGTTCTTTTCACTAAGTAGCAATAGTTAATTTTCATGTTGTGGCCAATATTGCAAATCTTTACCCTTTTTTAGAAAACTAAACATCCAGTATCGACCAATAAATAGTCAATATTAATCAGAAAAAACTTAATGTTACAATTTTACTCTGAATCTCTAGATAAAGCACTATTTGCATAAAATACTACCACACAACCAGAACAACCACATCCATCTAGAACAGTCATCCCAATCAACACTTTACAGCTTAAGTTACTTTTTGGTCCAAAAATCTATACTTAAAGTTACTGCTTTTTAACCCTCCGACTTGCTTGCCTTCTAGCCCCAATTTTAAATGTAGTTTAAGTGAAGTTTTGTCAGTATAAACATGTTTCCCGTTTGTTTTTACACAGAGGGACATGTTATATTGACTGCCTGTGGTAATGTTGAAAATAACCCACAACATTATAACCTATATTATAACACTTGTTATGCACCTGACATAAAAAACAATGTGCCTGTAGGTGGCCCTGTGCCCAATAAACTCAACCGTTCAGGTAAACAAACAAAATAATAACTAAGCCATTAGCCGCAGGGTTTTCCGAAATGTAACGATAATAACTATTATTTAGACTGATAGTGACAGAAATGCATCCTGAGCCAAGCTATTTTAAGGCTGCTGTTTATTGTCAACAGTTCAGTAAGTCTCCCGTAACACAGACACACCCCACCATTCCTTCACTCGCTCGGTTATTTTTTTTACCACTGGCTTTCTGACAGCAGGGTACAACAGAGCGCTCAGATAAGGATGTTGTACTGCAGGCTCCATTGTGTTGTGCGGGCAGAGACAAACAGGTCTCTCTGAGCGGCCGGGGGAAGGCAATTGTGTGCATGAGGGCACAGCAGGCAGGGTGCATTGGGTTGAAGTCCAGTCCTGAGGCAGCATTTTCACAAGAGCTGGACCGTATTACAAAAACAACTTAAGGACAAGCAAAAAAATACAGCTTGAAACTTCTGTACTAAAACTGAAACTTCTATACTAAATGTGCATCAAGTTTATGTAAGACTAAATAAAATAATTTAAAAGCAAAATATATGTCCAAGAAATTTCGATTGGGAGTTTATATCACAAAATGGAACCAATCCCAAAGGATCCTAATGGGACCAAAGTCAAATCAAAGAACCCAGATTTTACATTAGGCGTCAAATGATGTTCCAACAGAGTATGGCACAAAAGTGAACAAAAATAATCCAATAATTTAATTACATTTTATACTATTAAATAAAATATATGATATATAAATATGATATTTTTTACACATTCAGGATTATATTTATATATACTGTCCAAAAGCCTTTTAGAAATGACCAGTTTACTAGATTTAGATTTACTAGACTAGATGTGATGAACTCATTCAAACCTGTTTTGGGTCAACAAATATGCATAACGCATTGCATTTATATTAAAAAGCAATAACATACAGCCACTTTCAGTGCTCATCAAGTTCAAAACATAACGTGTTATAAACAGTGAAGGTTAGTGAAACACAGCCACGTGATTCCAAAGGGTCATGTGCAGTAATGATTTACCGAAGACAACTATTTAACCAACTGATCATTAACCCATTTAACTACCAGACATCTTTTCTGAATAAAAAATAAAAATAATAATTCACCCCAAATTCAACCCAACATCTAGTTTTATTGGTAACACTTAACAACAAGGTTAAAACAGTTGACATGATCTAATATGTTATGCAATTATGAACTAAGAATATATAATATAATATATAATAACTCCCCAGGTCCAATGCCTCTCCGATAAGACATTTTATTTACTTAGGGGGCGCTGTTGGCCTACTTGTAATAAAATGAAAATGATATACACAAGTTTTCAAATGGATTATGAAAACTTAAATATAAAAAGCTGTAAATTATTGTCAGACTTGCATTTTTTTTTTTAACACATTTTCAATGTTCAAATAAAATGTTAATGTTACCGCTGCATCTGTCTGGAAAACAAACAAAAGCAGTGATTGATTTATAGTTGATTCACAGTTATTTTCAAAGCTTTCATATAGAAGAACTTTGTTGTTTTTTATTTAATTCTAATGAGCAAGTTTTTATTAAAACGAACCAAAACAAAAAATAATTTGTTTATAATCTCTGCACGGGAAAGACTTTCCAAACAAAAGAAAATATATCGGTATTGGCATCGGCAAAAATCAGTTGAAAATAAATCTGCATATCGGATATCGGCAATTGTGCATCTCTAAAATCAGCATATAAGAATGATATCTGAAGGATATTGTGACACTGTCTGACTGGAGTGATGACATTACATGAATAATTTACATTATTAAAAAAAAGTCATTTTAAATTATAATATTACACAACATTAATGTCTGTACTGATATTTTTTATCAAAAACAAATGCAGCCTTGTTGAGCACAAGATAAATCATTAACCTGTTAACTGTCACTCACGTTTTTGAAGATAGACTTGTGCATGATGTGCATGATACAAACCTAAATTTTTATAATTCATGACTGAAAACATTTTGTAACATGATTTTGATGTGCCATTTACATGGTAATGCAATGTCTGATTTTAAAATGGGTTTTAAAGGATGAATTTTGAGATTTTATGTTTTCAAGTGATATATAACTTCTGATGATTTCTAAAATGTTATAGAGAAAAAGGCAACGAGGAAGCTCCTTTTGTAATGTAGATTTCTGAGGGTGCACTCTTGTCATAAATTAATCTATTACTTTTCCTACATAATTTTTAACAAAAAATATTGGTATAACATATTTGGGAGTCTTAGACCTTTCCAACGATATATAGTTTATCAAGATTAGATTAAATTTGATTGTAATATAGTATAGTCAAGGCAGGCGTCCCATATACGGGACGGGGTGACATGTAACTCATTAAAACTTGTTTTAGACACCAAACCTTTAGATGATAGTGAACAATATATATTAACAATCCTTAATGTATTAGTAACAAACATCAATTAACAATGAAGAGAAAAAGGTAGCTCAATGTTAGTTTATAATATGTATGCATAACTGATGTCAACCTCATTGTCAAGTGTTATCCAACATCAAAATTTTACTATTCTATTAATTAAAAAACAAACAAACAAACAAAAAAACCTGCAGAAGGAAAACAGACAGTGGGGTCAAATATGCGCAAAGGAGAAGCTGATATTGCAGGTTGTACTGTACATGGCAGTTGTTCAAGTAACTCCATGTGTGGGGAATTCAAAGGTTTACGCACATCTGCTGCTTGTGCAGAAGGCTGAAAATCTGGGAAATGTCCCTAATCTATCACTCCACGCTGAGTGTATCCTACAAGAGAAAAATATTACAGTAGAAGTGCAGCTCAGCCGTCGAGAACTAGTTCCAACGCTTGTAGAGCTGAATAGAAGGAAATACTCCCCCCTCCAGTAAGTGAAGAGGAATCAGGAAGGACAGAAAGCATGTGTCTGTTTGTGTTGGGTGTAGAAACAGTCCAAGAAGTGGGATGAAGGGGGTGTTTGGAGGCCTCAGAGAGAGGAAACTATCTGTGGCTCAAAACAACAAACCACAACACTTTCCGACTGACCAATCAGAGCGCTCCAAGCTCAGCACATGCCATATATGGTATGTGCACACAGCATGCTCACTGTAAGAGCCACACGTGGTGCAGAAGAGCAGAGAGGCCACCAGGGGCAGGCTTTTCCCACCACTTTTGCATCTGACTACATTTACAGTGAAGCCTGATAGCTTTAAACACACATCAAAATCAAGCATCACCTTTGCATTCAAATTCTGCTGCTGCAGCATTAACTTTAGAAATGCATTCAAATCTGACTTTTGCTTAAACTACAGACAAAACAATAAGAATCTTTATTATTATTATTTTCTATACTGCAGCTTTGCACATCAAATACAATATTGCACTGCAGGTTTTTGCTTTTTTTTTTTTCCTAAACCAAAAAAACTGAGTTTGCATTTTACTAACAATACGACAACAAAATCTACTTTCAAAAAGATCTGCAAAAGAACTAGTTCTCTGATGAAACTTTTTTTTCTGTGCGTGGTCAATTCAGATAAAGACATACCTAATAGTTCCTGTCGGTGAAGGCAGGGGACTCATCATAGTTCTGAAGTCATTTTCTGGAATGCTGATTTTCAATGGAGAGATTTGAGGGTAAAGGGGTATCACGGGGGACACAGGAGCCTCCTCCTTCTGCGTCTCCTTGTGGTACAACGCTGTAAACTGAATCTTTACCACCGTACTGGGAAATCGAAATGTGCACCTGTAGAGAAGGATATAAACACTTTAAGGCATTCGAATATGCAGAAAGCACTTTTTGTCCACCAAATCTTGAAACCAGTAAACCCACCAACTTAAACGTAATGATCCTTGACAATACTGGCATTGATGCGTGATCATTCATGCACACTTTAGCATCATGCTATATATGACAATTAAAAAGATTTATATTACAATTTTGCCTAAAACTCACTTTAAACCACCACTGCGTGTTTGGAATAACTTCCTATTGTAATCTAATGTGTGTTTTACCAAATATTGTTATATGGTTATAATCCCATGTTTATTAGTTTCATGTTTCATCTGTGGAAATGTTTGCCTGGGTTTTTTATGTACAGAACTGAACACGGAAGTGTAATGGACATTTTGTCACAGGTGACAGAGCGGGTTATGAATGTGTAATATGATTGACATATGAATCAGAACAGCGATCAAGGAAGAGAAAACACAGGCAGACAGCGCTGGAAGCGGCTAACGCTTATCAGTGGAAAATGAATAGAAATTATGGTTCTGTCAAAGGCAAAGCTATACAATTTAAAACATGTTACATTTTGTTTCTTTGTGCAGTGGCTTAGGAGATCAGTCTTTGAGTCTGTAAAAATGGTAACAATCTGAAATAATAAAGCCAAATTTATGGACAAAATGTGAATTTGAGTAAAAATGCACCCTCCCTTCCTCCCCTTTTTCTGAGTTTTTGAACTGTCGGCCAGAGAGAATGATGAATTGATGCACCGCCTCCACTGGATGTATTTACACAAGTGCTGCACAAGGAAGCCACTTTTAATGCTACAGCATACACACTGCACTGCAGTTGTTTTGAATGGTTGGCTTAGCATGCGCCCATTACGGGTTCAGTCTGTCCGTGTTTTCACAGCAGTCTGCAGGAATAGTCGCTCTAACCTCAATGACAACAAGCCCCACAGATCTGTTCTGCAATGATAAGAAAGATGGCATACACTGTCCAAGACACAGTTAAAGATATTTCAATATGAACGAGAGAGCCAAATCAGGATTTTAATCAAATCTAAGAGTCACAAAGAGCTGAACTCTAGCAACTACTGTTCAGAAAAACTATGCAGGGACCTTCAGTCTGATCTAGTTAACTAGTTTATCCACTTCTCAATCATTAGTGTTTACATTTAAGGCTAAAACTGTCAATGGCATGAGAACTGCTTTCATTCTGATGAACTCTACAGATTACTGAAACTGAAACCAGTTTACTTGAAAACACCTAATGAAGTAGGATCATCAACTACTCACAGATTGGTTTTCTAAAAGTGACTGTTGCTGAGATAAACATAACCATTTATACTGCTAAACGTATAAGTAGAACAACAACTAAAACATGGAAAGTAACAGGAAAAATTAAATCAAATTCCAAACCCATTAAAAACTTTTAAATAAAATAAGATCATACTCAAATGATGAAATTAAATATATTAAAAAATAATAATTCAAAGGTTTATAAGACTTTTTACTAACAACTGTAATAATTATTTACAGTTCAAAACAATCTAAACAACTAAGACTGCATGAGGATTGTGTACAAACAATGTACTACTCAAACTGTGCTGTTCGAAGTGCTTTATTATAGTATCACTAGGTTTTCCCCCTCTGTTCTTTGTCAGCAGAAGATCATAAAGCGGTTACTATTGATATGTGTCATAAATGTGGCTTGTATCTCACATCTGCCCACAAAATCATGTGGTGGATCCAGTCTCTATCATGCACACAGTTCCTGTGGTTGCAATGTGAAACGTTTAACTTTTCATGTTTGCATTTTAACCCGTCTTGAGCGCCAGCCTCAACAAACAAAAAAACAAACACTCAGGGGTCAATAAATGTATAACATTTGGATTCACACAATTTGAACTTAGAAAATCCAGATCCACTGACGGATCCGGATCCTAAATGGATATTGAGCCCAAAATGTAAAAAAGTCTGATTGTTTACACACCCTCATCTTATCCCATTACTTTAAAGGAACACAACAACATTTAGACAGAACTGATTGGCTTGGTAAACATTTACTGGGGGGAAAACATTGTAGAATAAACCAAAGAAATAAAGTCATATAATTTTGGAACCTGAGAGTGAGGAAATGATGCCAGAATTTTAATTTTGGGTGAACTATCCCTTTTAACTGATTTACTAACAATCGCATATTGATGAACACACTGTCATATTATCCTAGGCCGAAACAAGTTTGGAAATCCATTCAAAGTTGCATTTCTTAAATAAATGCACAAAACTATTTGTACATCATAAACTGCAACGATCTTGAAATCGGTTTCTGACAGTTCTCGTATTCTCTCGCATGTAGTTCAGTCGGATTATGCACGCGCTGCATTAAGCACATTAATTTAATCTCTTGTATGTACAGTGCACTAGCTCTCTAAGTGAATAAGTGCTTGCCATCTGGCCACGGAAGCTAATGTAAGGCATCAAATCTCATTTTAGTAACTTACTCCCTCGGCAGGAGAAGTGGAGGGGCGCCTCTCCTCTGGAAAACGCCGTCGACAAACACACCGTTCTTGCCGAGACAGCGCAGGTAGAAATGCGGCTCCTCGAAGGTGATCTGCAGATGTCTCCTGGAAATGAAGCTCGAGTGGCCCATGTTGACATCCACGGATCCGTGCGACGAGTTCCGCCCCACGGTGACCGTCCTCTGGCGCATGGCGAACTCGAAGTCCCTGCCTTCCAGGCGAGCGAGGGCCTGCGACGGAGCGGAGAGGGACATGGATGATGTGATCCCGGTCGAAGTCGAGGAGGAGAGAGTGTACACGGGCGGGACAGAAACGGGCACCGGGCTACAAGGCGCAGATTTGAGGGCCAGTAGGGCTCTCGCTCCGGTATCATCCCCTAAATCAGCCATTTTGTTGAAAAACACCGAGGGGATTGCAAGCGCAACGGCTATGTATTGGCAGGGTTCGCTGTGTTGCTGTTGGCGGTGGTAGTCAAAACATGGAGCTGGCGCGTGGAAAACACGTCATGGATGATCGGAGCGGAGCGGGTGCGATTTGATCCCTCGTTTACCTTTCACTTATATTGAAACAGTTAGCGGGGAATAGTGCGATATCGTGTCTATTTTGCGTAAAGTTCGTCTCAGATATTTATTTTGTATCGATTATTTTTCATAGGCCTTACTCTAAGTTATCTGGCATATGAAAGGTTAATATTGTTGCAGTTCCAGGAACCGGACGACACGTGCGTTACATGTGGCAATAAAAAAAGAAAGAAATATACTTGATGTCGAATGCACGCGTGGTTACTCGCATTGTAACTAAACACACGAAGTTTTTTTTGGTCGGTATTATTTCTTGTTCGGTATGAAAAACCTTTTGAAAGGTCAAAATAAAGTGACGTGGTTTGAGCAGTGACGTCACGGCTCATCGACCATTCTGCGCTCTTTCTGTTTATAAACAGAGAAAGAACAAGGCAGAGGCAAGCCCCGGATGATGGAATCCCCGGATGATGGAGTTTCACAAGGACGAGTTGAAGTTTCATTTACCAACACAAGGTGTCTGCCTTCACTAAACAATATATGAATAGACAACATTAAATAAAACTGAGAAAAAACAACCTAGGAGTTCAACTGTGTTATTTTCCATTAAAAATGCCGAATTTAAATACAAATTCGATACAATTCAGAACGATCATTCATTATTCGTTTTAATCTATAATGTAGAAAAAAAACATTACTTTAAATTGTAAAGTCTTTTTCTACAGTCACGATGGAAAGCATACATTATGTAATTGCAGTGCTTGCAAGGCCTGCAGCATGTCTCATATTTCTTCATCTTTTCACACTTTTCTGCATTTCATTATGTTCCACCCATTTAATGCACATTTACTTTGTTCTTTTGATAATACCCTTTACCTCCTGATGTAATGTTTTCAAAATCTTACCGTCAGTAATCACTTTAAAGTTTGCCTGCCTGGCCTTCTGGATTATTTTACCAAAAGCCTTTCTTAGTTATTTATTGTCCTTTCTTTAACCAGATAAAAACTTTCTAAGAAAAAAAAAAAAAAAAAAAAGAAGTTATTACAGAAGTGACCTGGCAAAGTTGCAGCACTACTTTATCAGAAGAAAAACAACAACAACAACAACACAAAAAAGTATTAACAATATTCTTTTGCTTTCTTTGTCATTTTAATGTGTTTCTTTTCTGTTTTGATTGAAATCAGGCAATGGTTTGTCTTCCAATCTCAGAAAAGGATGTAATGAAAAATAATGAAAACTTTCTAGATCAAAATCAAAAATTCATCCTGTTGGGAATTGAGTCAGCAGGAAGTGGGAAGGAAAAAATGCTGCCGGATTTCCAATAAATGAAACATGTCTTGCAACAAAGGTCTTGACCTTAAAAGATTTCTAGGTACTAGGTCGAAAAAGGCATTTTAGTTTAATTCTCAGATGTCAAAGAAAGACAGGAATATTTTTAAAGTCGAAGTGAGGAAAGGGGCCTTAATGTAGGATGGAATTACAGCTGGTTACATCACATTCAATGCTGAGGTCAACTTTACTGAGGCTCCAGCAGATATTACACACAGTGCCAAACTGCACATTTACTTACTCATATAACTACTCAGAATTAAATAGCCTTTATTCATTTATTTGATTAATTTGGTATACAAACAATACCCCTAGAGGTGAATCTTATGCTTATTTCATTTAAAAAATAATAGTGTTAATGTAAATGTTAAAAGTACCAAGATTGAAAAGAATATTGTATACATATAATATGATTTGATAACTGTCAATTAAAAAAAGCAGTTTCTTTCTCAATATCTGTTTTTTAGTGGTGGTTTTTCCAGTGCATGGCAGCGCAAATTAAGGCTGCAAGTGGTGTGAAAACAAACAATATCTTCCTGTTTAGTCTTCACTGACATCCATAATGCAGGACACTGGATTCAGTTTTATGGGCTTTTTGGGTACAATGAATGACAAAATTACCGCTTTTCATAAGAAAGTATTTCTCACAGGGGCACATTTTATGTGGTAAAATAATTCTGATGATATAATTGATCTTTCTAAATAGAAAAAAAACCTAAACTTCACGTCTGATTTACTGCTGCATGAATATACACTGCACCGACTGTATAATATACATTATTTGTTTTTGTTTTATAAAACATACTGTAAGTATAATAAATATAATAAATGTAATTAAATGTGCATGCAACATATTTATTACACTTCAATAAGCATTGCACAAATGACACAAATTGAATGAAGCAGGAAGAGCACCATAAATCACATAATGGCTCACTTCTATTAAATGTAAAAGATAAACATATAATGAATAATTGTGAATAATGAAATATTAAAAAGAGAATTATAATTGAGTAAATATTCTAATATGTTTCAGTCTTCATGATTAAACATTTTCGTATTATTCAGAATTATATAACGTAACTTTTTCATTGCATTATTGTTTTTCCTTCTGAGATCTTGTCATAAACTTCAGTGTGATGGGAACTTTTGGCTGAAAAGCGGCATTCCTCTCTGAGTTACAAAAAAAGAGAGAGAAAATATACAATAATTAATTTATTCAAGACACAAAGCAAGTCTGTTTCACACAGCTCATGTATATCAATTCTAATTGATGACTTTCAGTGTACCCACCTGTGTCTCTTTACATGTTTCCACAGTGAAAATCTGAAGCAGCTTCACAACAAGAAGTTTCGTGATCATTTGGGCGAATCTCTTTCCAATGCAATTTCCAAAGTCCAAAAGGCAGGAAAGCGTACTGGTTCATCTCTGACTTACATTCTGGGTTGAACCTTTAGTGATATATTAGAATCAAATTCAGTTTAGCAATTCCTGTTTCAATTAAATGGTCTAAACAAATAGAATTCAGTTTGTATACCGTATTTTCCGGACTATAAGTCAAAATTTTTTTCATAGTTTGGCTGGTCCTGCGACTTATAGTCAGGTGCGAGTTATATATCAAAATTAATTTGACATGAACAAAGAGAAATGAACTAAGAGACATGAACCAAGAGAAAACGTTACCGTCTACAGCCGCGAGAGGGCGCTCTATGCTGCTCAGTGCTCCTGTAGCCTACACTGAAGACATAGAGCGCCCTCTCGCGGCTGTAGACGGCAATGTTTTCTCTTGGTTCTTGGTTCTAAATAAATGCGATTTATAGTCCAGTGCAACTTATGTTTTTTGCCTCATCATGACGTATTTTTGGACTGTAGTCCGAAAAATATGGTACATAAAATTAAGTTTCAATGGAGAAATAAATAAACCAGTGTTGTGCAACCAAACAAGGGCATTTCCTTACACTTTATAGACCTTGCAAAATCCACATGAGAATTTTTTTTTTGGTTTAGCCAGCTTAAATCTGGCACGTGGTTCTATAAACTGTTTAAATCACATGCTATAAGATAATCATATGTGAGAAAAACTGAAGAAAAATAGTTTTGGTCGTGAAAAAACAAAATAGGGGGAGAATCTCGTAATCTGTTAGTCCTATCAAATTCACAAAGCCACATATTTGACAACAAGTTCCATTTAAAATGAAAGCGTCTATAATGTGTAAATGCTATCTCTCGAACCTTTTACTGTACCTCCAACAGTCGACCACTTGTGAAATATGTAGAGTGTAAACTGTGTATTCTCTTCCATCTCTCATCTTTACAGTTATTCCATCGGCAAAGGGGCCAGCAAGGTCTGCATTTGTTTCCTGTACAAATTCCAAAATGATGATGTTTACTGGGGCATTAAGAAATCCTCAGCTTCCTGCCATTAGCACACTTTCTGTACAACTTTGAAGGTGAGCTTACCCTTCTGTTAATTCTGTTAACCATAATTGCTTTGATCATTTCCAGGTCAGTAACCATTAATATTATATTGGGAGCCTTCCATCATAGATCCTGAGCACTGAAAGGAATATTGATCAGATTACAGTTACAGTGATTCAGGCAAATACCTACAATACCATTCAAAGGTTTAAAGAAATGAATACTTCTATTTAAAAGGGTTGGTTCTTTTGAGATTTCTATTCCAAGGATCCTGACAAAAAGTATAAAAAATATTCAGCAGAACAACTGTTTTCAACACTGACACGATTGTCACATGATATTGTGATTTGCTGCACAATAAACATGATCAAATCAGCATATAAGAATGATTTCTGAAGAATCATGAGACACTGAAGACTGAAAATTCAGCTTTGCATCACAGAAATAAATTACATTTTAAAATATTAACATAGAAAGCAAGTATTTCATATATAATGGTTTTACAATATAATAATATTTCACAATATTCCAGTTTTTACTGTAAAATAATTGCAGTCTTGGTAAGCATAAAAGACTACAAAAAACATTAAAAACCTCAGACTTTTAATGAGCTGTTGTGATCCACTAATAAAGCACAGATTATTTAACCATCACAGCTGAAGACAATTATGCCAATTTTAAGCAAACATCATATTTGATATAAATGTATGACTGGTATCCACCCCCAAACTTTTCCATGCTTCTTAGCGCTCTCAATATTGAAATGACAAAAACCCTAAAATACATTGTATTCATTGTAATCAAAGATGGATTAAAAGAAACACTTACTGATCCAAAATAGTTTGAATAAACCATCCTATATTATTCCTTTGTTAAGAAACATACATAAAAAACGACAGACACAAACAACCGAAACCAAGTTCAACCTAGAGTGTCTTTAGAAATAGAATAGCACATCGATTTTACTCACCTTAGAAAACCTTAGTGAAGCCCAGTATTATACCTGCGCCTTCATGAAACACCCTTCATCTGTGTTCTGTTGCACTATAACATCACATACGTCATTTCATTGCATTTTAACTGTTCATAGTGACAGTGACACCCATTGGACAAAAAGTGTAACTGAGTTCAGTCTTATTTTATATATAGCATTTAGGATTAGGCTACAAGGTTTTATAAATCTTTTCTATCTATTTATCTATTTTTTTTTAAATAGCTTTCTGGGTGAACAGAAAGACCACATTAGCTTACATTCAGACCAGAGAAACAATTAAAAGAATGCAGATTTAAACCGAAAGGCTTAATGTTGATTTTAGTGTATATATATATATTACATTTTTCTTTTTCATGAATTATTACAGTTTAGTTTAAATTGTGCTGAAAAAAGGTAATTTTATGTATATTATAATTCACACCTTTCTACTTTATTTAAATTGTTGCAACAACAAAAAACTGTCCATAGATTCAGCCAACAGGCAGGACAGTGATACAAAATACAGCTACGGCCTGTTCTGATAAAAGAGATGATTTGATTAAATGCCTTCCAGAAGCTGTCATGTTGTCATGATTTAGTGTGCATGTTGATGAATATCAAGTAGTCATTGTAGCTGGAAGCATGTGATCAACAAACATTTAATTTATCATAAAAAAATCTTTACTTCATGAACGTCCATGACATACACTTGTGCTGAAACAGTTGGTGGGATTGAAACAAACATTTCCACAACAGTACACTCTTGTTTGATTACTATACGTGTTGTGTTGGCATTTTCAAGAACTGCAAAAATTCATAATTTTTGAGAAAATACAACGGATCTACTGTACGTCACTTCTGAAGAAACATTACGGTGAACAAAATTCAGACAAATTAATTGTAAAATTGCACTGTAAAACTACACTTTTAAACAAGCCTGTAAAAAAGCTAATATTCGATCAAAGGAGGAAACTGAAATTTTTATGGCTCAAAAGTGCAGAACATACAGTATGTGCAAAGCAACCGCATACCGATCTCCTCACATACAATTCATACAATCGTTCATTAAATAATTTCAAGTGAGTGTTTGCAGTTCCCAAGCGAGGCCAAACAGACAGGAACAAAACAAGAAGAGTAACAGCGCAAAAAACAAAACAAAAAACAAACAAAAAAACTATGAACTTGATAGTTGATATGTGTGAGAAGGAGCAATGGCACAAATCACAACACATCTGGCACTGTCTCACTGTCCGATTTCACAGAGGCAGGGACCCAGATCTGTCTGGCTTCTTCTGACAGCCTCCATAGGTTTTCTTGCTGGTGAGTCTATAGAGAATACACTGAAAACAACCGTGCTTTATTATCCAGGCCACATAAACGTGAATCAAATCCATTAGAGAAGATTTACATTTCATGACCTTGACGATCTCGAGTGCAACTCGTATATATAGCGACAATGACAGTGAAATGAAATTATTCAGACAAGAGTATACAGTAATTACAGCATGTGTTTCATCTAGCTTTTTCCTTATGTTCTTTTCAGTGTGGTAAGGACAGGGATCTTCAGTGTGAATATATGCCGCTCTTTAGAGCAGGAACGTCTCGATTTCTGTTTTGTCCTGCTTATTAAAACCACAGACATTTATGCATCTTTCGTAACCAAGGCTGCAAACAGGAGGGACATGTACTTCGGTATTGACGTATAAAAATCATTTTTTCTCCCCTTCTCTAATCGAGTACATTCAGGATCCAGCGGTCACATTTGATGTCTCTTGTAGTGCTCGTGGAGATAGTACTGTGCGAAACCAGACTATTTGCTCTGGAACTATGTTGTCCGAGCCGCAAAGAGGTGTCTGGGTCCTCTTGTATGTCACACGAACGAGGAGAAGCCTGTGACGGGAGTCCGTGAGCCTGGCGCGGGCTGGCCGGCGGGGGTGTAGACCCCACCAACGCTGTGCTGCGTGACCACTGTCTGATAGTAGGACTCGGTGTCCCCGCTGGCACATTCATCGTACGAACAGGCCAGCGTCTGCTTCAGCCCCTCCTGCTGCCGCTTCCACGAGTTGAAATATGAGGGGTCGCTCATGTAGTGATTCACGAACGAGTGTTTGATGGGCTCTTCTTCGCACTCGCTGTCTGTGGCCTGATCGTGGAAATACGAGAGGTGGAGATTTATGCTGACATATGGGGTATGCAAGAGAAAATGTACAGTCAGCTGGTAAAAGTAAACCACAACAGAGTGAACATGTGTCAGTCACCTCGGACTCGGACATCTCTGCAGGTCTCTCTGTCAGCGCGGTGCTCTCTGTTGAAACCACGCCGTTGTAGTTGCTACAGATGTCTTCGTCTGAATAGCGCAGTCCGGCTGGATTGGGCCGGGGAGGGGACCTACTTGAAGAGAGAAGGAAGTTGTAAGAGCATGAGATGTAAGCCAATCAAAAACTTTTTCTGTTGTGCATTTTTGTTTGCCTATCTCCCTTCATTCTAACAATAATTGATACTGTATCAACTTAAAGTGCATAAGTTTGGCAGAATTTTGTAGACAAAAGTGATCTATTGTCAATAGTGTGTCAATGTAGAAAGCACAGCTCACACATAAGTCACAGCTTTCTGTTGGTCAGTGTGGCAAATTCATTGAACCTGTGAAGTTGGTTGCACTCACATGAAATTCCCAATCTTGTGGATTCCTATTGAAATGACTGGATTTTGCCCATGGAAATTCACTTAACAACAGCAAAATGTAACCTACTCTAATGGGATAGTCCACTCAAAAATAAAAGTTTGGTGATCATTTACTCATCCTTCCGTTTTTTCCAAATCTGAATGACTTTTTCAAAAAAGAAGAT
The DNA here is from genome assembly GCF_003368295.1 of Carassius auratus. Classification (NCBI taxonomy): domain Eukaryota; kingdom Metazoa; phylum Chordata; class Actinopteri; order Cypriniformes; family Cyprinidae; genus Carassius; species Carassius auratus. The sequence goes on from NC_039245.1 coordinate 771,546, forward strand.
ATTTTGAATGTCGGCAAAATGTTGGATACCCATTTTTGGGTGAACTATCCCTTTAAGTTTATCGAGTCCTGACAACCATAGGCTTGAGCGGGACACATCCCACAATATTTAGATATGGCTAAACTGTCCAATAACTGTCCAATACAAACCACAACCAACTTTTATTTTGTCAAACTTTGCTGTTTTGAATGGAAAATATTATAGCATATCATTTGTGTAATGCATTTGATGAGACAATAAATTTGGAGCTGTTTTTAATAAATTGGGCGTACGTTTAAGAGTTAATGAATGCAGACTGTGAAAACATTTAATGAATATGGTTACTGGAAGCCTTTCAGTAAAATAACATTAAGTAAAATTCAGATACAAATTACAATAAATGCTAGATCTGCACTATTTTAACTTTCTTTTAAAAAATTGTTTGGTATCTTGCCAAAGTTAAACACATGGTTAGAGGAAAGGAATAACTGTTCTAGTATTTAATACTGTTCTCCATCATTTGATAAAACACAGTGGATAATTTAATGAAATCTACAATAAGCCTAAAAGGAAAAGAGGGATGTTTCGTGACCTCATTTAAAGGCACAGCACTATTCCAACACATTTAGCGGCTGGTTAAACAGTTTTTTAATGGAATATCACAAAAATGGCATAACCGTACTGTGAATTTGCCACCACAGAGTTATCAGATGACGCATACATAAGCTGCATTGTTACAGTACCTGGTGCCATTCTTTCTCAAGAAGACCCTCTTGACATGAACGGGCCTGCTGTTGAGCTCTAGAGCTGTGAAGCCTCCATTGTCCAGCGTGACCGTCTCCTCCACCGTAGACACCGCTTTACCTACAGCAGTCAGCATATCATCATCACAGCAAAAACATCCCCTGGGTCAAACCTTAATCACTGTTCGCCGGACGGCGTGCTAGTCTGAGTGGGCGGACATGTTTGTCTGGATGAATATGCATGTGAATTTACAGCACATAATATTTATGTGAGGGAGGAAGGATGGATGGATGTGTCGTGAGAAATCAGAAGAGGTTTAGTCCAGGTCACCTGTTCCGCAGCTCTTGTACTTTCTGTTCTGTCCATGCAAGACGAGGCCAAAAACCACCAGCAACAGCAGAATCAGACAACACAACGCCAACACGACGAGAAACCACCACTCCTCATAAAACGGGGTGTCTAGTTGAGCTGTTTATGACCAAGAAAAGTGAAATATATAGATAAGAAATACAGAAATGCAGATTGTTGACATTTCAGAAAACTTGCCGCCAAAAGTGCTGTGTTTGATTGCAAGGGTGTTGCTAGGGGGTTGGTTTCTTTGTGGATTTAAGGCGGGAATACTCCATGTGACTTTTACTTAGGAGGCTTTCACACTGGGCTCATTTGCTGTTGTTCGAACCCGAGCATGACTGTTTCCAGCACCCCCCGCAGCGTTGGGTTGGTTTCACACTCTCTTGATTCTAATGAACCCCAGTGCATTTCCGGTCATCACAAACATGCACAATGTATGATAGAATACAGAACGTGAGTCAATATATTGTGTTTTTAAATTATTTTTGTGCTATTATTTTTCAGCAGAGTAAATTTGTATCCTTTCCATTCCCTTCCTTCTTTTATTCAATCCTGTTTAAGTGTCACATTGGAGCTCTTCTGAAAGTGACGTAGAGTGTGACAAAACACAAGTAAAGAGCAGGTGTCTCGATTGACCACTTGTGATCGGATCACTTAAAATGCATCTTAATACCAGATGTAAACATTGGAAAAGTAATTTACAATCCTTCATATTACAAAAATGTAGTTTTATAGTAATAGTGACACTCCCCAACTTTTAGGAAGATATTTTCTTACTTTAGAGAAGCGGAGCAGTGACACGTTTATCTGCTCATCTCTAGTGCTCTAGAGCAAAGGAGAGCATGGCCCAAATGTGCCAGAAGTCTCCAGTCATATGTGACAGCCGTTGATGGACTGCTCTGACAGCAATACTGAGCGGCAGTGACATCAGCTCACAGACAGATTGGAGCATGCCTGTGGTATGAATATTTCAGTCCCATGACATGCAAGATGTGGATAGCATACTTTGCTTTTCCTTTACAAACAGACCTCTAGGACTTGCACCGCACTGCATTAATTACTTGCTGAGGCAACATGGCAGTTTTTCTTGAAAGCACTTGCCAATGGCCAAAGAGAACCACTGAGTGAGACGACAGCTTCATTTGTTTTCTTTGTATAGCTTTAGATGGCAACATTAAAAACTTGCTTTCAAATCCATGCTCACTGACTGCACTCTTGTCAAGGTTAAAGCTAGATTAGAACGCCATAATGAATCATGACTTGGTATATAATATCATAAATAATAACCACTTTTATAACCACAAATCTTCTTAGTGGTTATTACTCTGCTATAATATTCAGAGATACAAAGGTCTTCACTATATTTGTTTCAGGAATCTTTTAAGGCACTGGCCTCTAGATGACCCCAGTTACATTATTAACTTTTCTCATACAGCAATCAGACAGAAATTGGTTGTATTATCTGTGATGAGGAGGCAGACTGGTAGTTCAGAGTCCATGTTTTACAAATTCGGGATGTGGTTGCTCAACCACAGGAAAAGGCCTGAAACCGAGGCAATCTCAATGAGTAAACATTAATAAGAGCTAGAGAGTCAAAAGAACAGCCACATCTCTTGTTTTCCAGTACAGACATCGAACGTCAAGACACTATACATGTACAATACTTCTGAAAACAAAATGATGTCAGATATTAAGTCTTGTTTTCAGGAAAATAAATGATCATAATTAATGAAAAAAGAAACAAAAACATTTAATTGGTTTCCATTTAAAATAAAAGAGCAGTTCACCCCACACACACAAAAATAAAATAAAACAAAGCGCTGAAGATATACTTACCCTCAGGTCATTCAAGACTTTTTGGATGACTTGAGGGTGAATACATTTTCTGCAAATGTACATTTTTGGGTGAAATGCTCCTTTAAGATTCATTTTCTTATCCCATTTTTCTTTGTTTCAAGCATAAACTAACTATATATGTACTTTATACTTTTAAGTAAATATATCCTGATTTAAGATTGATTTAATGTTTAAATATTGAATGGAAAACAAGACGAAGTGAGCTCCCCCCCAACTGATTCTCACAGGTAGCAATGAAATAAAACACAGAACACTTGGAGTTCTGTCAGATTATTCTCCAGTAATCTGACAAGTCTTTTGAGATTCAGGAAAGATCTCCAAGATGTCTTAATCTGTGCCAAGATAAAGTGTGCAATCATTCGTCACATCAGAGATACCAAATCTTAGCAGAAACATGTCAGATGAAGTTCATTTGTAAACAAAACATGTCTGAAAGCCTCCTGAGCCAAGAAAGTGCAGCTTTTCCAGAAGGACATGGTACAAACAGTTCACATGGGTATAAAAGTCACATTAGAGCTAAAAAATACCAACAGTAACTGATGCAACACCCTGTCAAAATCCCATAGATGTCTCATCTCAGTGCAGGAGGCCACGGAGAGGGTGTAAATACCTGACATGGCAGCAGAGGGAGCACTCGGCTCGCCGTAGCCGAACTCATTGACGGCCAGCACTCTGAACTGGTAGCTGACTCCCTGCCGCAGGCGGTCTAGACTCACTGAGTGAGAGGTGCTGGTGGGGGGCAAGTGCCGCACAAATGTATCCCACATCCCTTCATCTGCGGAGAACAAGGTCACTTCCAGTGAAAATGTCATCATGCACTTGGAAGCACTAAGTTCATTACTGTGTCCCATTTCACTTAGCAGATGCTGACATCAAGAGCAGCTAGCAGCCGGTTCATTGCCTGACAAGCAATCATGTTCAAATGTGAATGAAACCATGATGATGTGGAAAGGGCAGTTATATCAATGAATGTATCCCAGCGACAATGGAAAGTAAAAGATCAGTAGATTATTTCAGACCAGTAATTAGGTTCCTAAATTAACACTCATCAAACACCAAATGTGAGTAGAAATTAGTTTTGGCTGATAACTTTTATAGGAATTGTAACATGGCTTGAACTGGAAAAATTAATACAAATTGCAGTGATCTTGTGGATTCTGAGGTTCATCAAGGATGCCTACTTTTTCTGTATATCACGTGGGATCACATAAACTGCCAAAATGGAAATACACTGAACAAAATTACAATCTGTCAATGTGCTTCAGGTGCAGTTTATTGGATTGGAGTTATAAAATGTGATGGAAAAAAAAAAAATGTACCCCTGATTCTTGTCAAAATCTAAAATCTAATGAGGCTATATGAAAAAAAACAAAAAAAAAAAACAGTATTTTATTTTACATAAGTTTTTATTAATATTTTTTGTTTTATATATATATATATATATATATATATATATATATATATATATATATTTTTTTTTTTTTCAGTTATTCCAACTTTAAGTTTTAAACCAAATCTTTTACTAACTAAACTATTTTGCTATGTGCTTTGAACTTTTTATCCTTTTTGGTAACACTTTTAGTTAATGCTATTTATTGTTTTAACTGACATGAATAATCAATGAACAATGCATTTATTACAGCATTTATTAATCTTTGTTAATGTTAGTTGAATAAAATACAGTTGTTCATTGCTAGTTCGTTAATTCACAGTGCATTATTTAAGGTTAACAAGCACAACTTTTTATTTTAAACTAATTTTAGTGTTACCCTTTTTTATATTTCCATTTAGCTTTAATTTAGTTTAATTTCAGTTTCAGTTTTAGTTACTGAATTATTTATTTCAATTAGTTGGCACATTTTTAGGTTTTTTTAAGTTTAGGTTTCCAATCCAATATTTATGTTTTAGTTTTTGTTAAAAACATTAGTCGATTTAACTTTTAATTAGTCAAAACTCACTTTATGAATTTTCAGGGGTTTCAAAACCCCTTTAACATTTAAGTTTGATTTAAATTCAAGTTTGATTTTAACATTTTAAAATATTAATAGTGAATGGTTGATAAAAAATTGAATGTATTCATTAAAACAATCCCCTTTTATAATTATATAACTTAACAGCTGCCACTTAATGATAACCATTAACTTGGTAGTACTGATATGTAGTCAGTTTTCTCATTCAGAAAATGAACAAATGAATAAAAACACACATAAATGAATGAGTTTTGAGTGATGTACCTGATGGGCGTGCTTCAATCACATAACCGGTCACATGACCTGCTCCTGTCTCTCCTGGTGTCCAATGGATGTTGAGCATGGATCCTGTCTTTGTGATTGACATTTCTACAGGAGATCCAGGAGACCCTAAACAGAGAGGAGAGCTTGCAGAAAACGGAGAAGAACAGGCGAGCGATCCGACCTTTGTGAGTGAAGATCTAAAGCTAACACCACTGTGAGATATTGATCCACGCAGGTGTTTTTCACAGCTTGGATTTGTGACACCTCTCACTGAGGAGTGGGGAATGTGAGCTGTGCTCAGCGTCCCTGAGCCTTTTCCTGATCTGTTTTTGTTTGGCTGTGTTTGTGGTTGTGTAGCTTACCTCTGACAGGACCCGCTGTGATGCTGGCCTCTGCCTCAGGCCCGTAGGCAATAGTTTTGGCCTGCACGCGGAAGCAATAGGTCACGCCCTTGGTCAGGTCACGCACCTTCAGCCACCGCTGCCAGCTGCCACGGATATCCACCGTTACCACTTTAGTCACACCTAATATGCACATACACACACAAGACTGCACAATTACACACTACCACACAAGGACTCCTTTTATTCAAACGAACATTACAATGTTACAGCATCTTCCTACCTAGGCACAGTGAGTCAAAATCAATTACTCCGGTTATGTAGGATAAGCTATGTTGACATTAATACTATTGAAGTCAGCCATTTTCAGCTGCTGGCTTTGAGAAAACTTAACACAGAGCCATGGAAACAGTAACAAGAAAATGTGTTTTATATAAACAAATCATCAAATATCAAAATAACACTAAAACTATACTAGTGATGTAAAACCAGAACCTTATGAAAACAGAATCGGATAAGAGTGAAAACATGCAGCTACAGACTGACCTTGAATAGGGGCAGTGGGCTCATATACCACCCTGTAGCCATCCACCACACCGTTGGGGGTCAGCGGGAAGCCCCAGGACACGTTCAGAGTGCTGCTGGTCACCTCGGAGAAACTGATGAAGCTGGGAGCGCTGGGGGCTGCGGGAACCGTGTAGTTTGATCAATGCAACAAATACAGTCTATGTTAAAGCAATAAACCTATGAGGCTGTGTTTGCGTTACAGGTTTTTTATTTATTTTTCTACTATAATTAAGCAGTGTTTTTATGCATAATGTAACCACATGAAGATCTTGACCACATTACAGTTTTGTATTATAAATCAAATTATTACATTTTTTTTTTCAAAGCGCATATTTGTACCCACAAGAACCAGAAAAAAACAAAAACAAAGAAAATTGTCTAGGCGAATAAATGTGAAAAACAATTAAGATAAAATAAACAAACTCTGTCCTCTTACACAAATGCAGCTCATTGCTTTAGGAAATGTCAAAGAGAGGTAGAGGTGGTGAGTTTCCTCTGTTTGACCAAATGAGGTCACATCAAGAACATCTGAATCATTTTTAAACTGTTTTTTTAGGTGACTCGTGGGTAACAAGCCCCTCCCTGTCATTTCAGTGAGGTGGAGCCTGAGGTCAAATCATTCCCTGCTTGTGCGTAATTCATTCCGACAACATTTATAGAGTCAATGATTTAATGTAGAACACATGAATTTCTAATGTGAATGATGCAACAGTCATATAACGCCGCATGCTCCAAAAAATGATCAGGTGTCGACCTGGTTTTCATGCATGGAGAAGAACACAACATGGAAGTGGACGTGTTGCCCTTGGTGCGCTGTCTGCGGTCAGATTAATAGTTTAGCCTTAAATGGTGTTATTTTTTTTGCTTAGGTCAGTGGGGGCCTCTGTGATCAGTCCTGAATGGGAGTTTAATGGTCGTTAGGATGATCTGTGCAGATGCTCACCTGCCTGAAGAGTGCGCCCCCTCCTGGGCTCACTGAACGGACCGTCTCCAGCAGCATTGAAGGCAGACAGCTTGACCATATAGTATGTGTAGCTGGTCAGGTTCTTCAGTCTCATGTTGGTTTCAGGTCGGAAGAGAATCTTAACTTTCTCTGTCTCATTCTGATTGTCCATCTCCCAGTAAAGAATCTACAGACAACATATACATATAAAGTGTATCAAATTAAGCTGTGTCAGGCAAACCCAACAGCGACCTGCAACCCTTTCAGTCGTGACTCTATTCACAATGTACATTGACCCTAAAAAATATCCGGACACTTAAGCCACACTACATCAAGGGTTTCCAACCCTAAGAGACCCATGGATCCCATTCAAATTCTTAGCCAACAGTGACCATCAGTAAATAAATAAAAAATGACTAAATATTAAATAAATTTTTTTTTCTACATTGCCTTAGTAATTCATATTACTTTTATTAAAAGCACTGATGTGTACACATTTTTTTCTTATTCAGGAAAAATATATTATGTTATATATTATATATTATGTTTATATCGTGACATTTGCCAAGTTTGGTAACCCATACTCAGATTTGGTGCTCTGCATTTAACCCATCCAAGTGCACACACACAGCAGTGAGAAGTGAACACACACCCAGAGCAGTGGGCAGCTATTTATCCAGTGCCCAGGGAGCAACTGGGGGTTCAGTGCCTTGCTCAAGGGTACTTCAGCCATGGGTGTTGAGGGTGGAAGAGAGCACTGTTCATTCACTCCCCCCCACCTACAATTCATGCCAGCACTGAGACTAGAACCAGCGACCTTTGGTTAAATTGTCCAAGTCGCTAACCATTAGGCCACAGCTGCCCCAAGCCTCAGCACATAGACATTTTTATCAAATACATACATATGATTGGCTTGGAAAAATGAATTGAATGAACCAATTAGGTTCAGGGTTTTTTTTTTTTTGTCATAGCTGTTATTATAGATGGGGGGATGGATGTTAATATACTGTATATTTTTGAATGCTGTATTGGGCAATTAGCATTCAGTACAATAATTGGTTTCATAATCTAATTTATTCAATCCAGTATGGTTATATTACACAAATGACCATACAAATTATTTATTTACAAAACAAATCAAATGTGCAGTGGGCTTATCGTTTCTTCACTGATCATGCGTAACTGAGGTATTCAGTGAAACTACAGGGATATCTGGATTAATATGAATCTGCCATATTACTGCCAGGACATTTTTATATTCAATTCCATGCATATTTCATCAGATATTCACTTAACCCTCACCCATGATCATTATTTCATGACCTAAATGGGCAGTTCTTTAAAACAAACTGTCTGGTGCCATTATCTAACGCAGTAAATCTGTGGAGAATATATAAAAAAACAAAACAAAACAGATTGTAGCTATATTCTTCAACCATAGACATTTACATTTATGCATTTGAACCAAAGCGACTTACACTGCATTTAGGCTATATATTTTTTTTAATCAGTATGTGTGTTCCCTGGGAATTGAACCCACAACATTTTGCAATTATAACGCAATGCTCTACCACTTAGCGACAGGAACACATAGAGAATGTGAAAATGACAGTAGAGGTAAAGGGGAGGAGAGAAAGAGAACAGATGATAAGTATGATGAGTATGAGAAAGACTGGATGAGGTGGGTGGTTTGGGGCGTCACCTTATATCCCTGAATAATGCCATTTTGGGTCTCGGCAGGGGGTGGCTCCCACTGCAACTCCAGCTGTGTGGATGACAAAGTGTTGATCTGGATGCTCTGAGGGGCCACGGAGGGGGCTACGAAAGAGCAGAAGAGATACTGTAAATACACCACACAGTCAGTCTCTCCAGCTAACCACTATAAAATACATCAACTGTGCCCTGATAAAATGAGAAGCACTCATGCTTCTTTGGTGCCAATACCCAATCTGGAAGCATTTCACATGCTTTAAACCTGTATGACATTCTTATTCTGATAAACACAAAAGAAGGTATTTTTAATAATGTTGGTAACCAAACATTTGAGGGTAGCCATCGACTTCCATAGTATTTTTTTCATGTTGGTTACCAACATTTTTCAAAACATCTTTTGTGTTCAACAGAAGCAAAAAACTCACAGAGTTTTGGAACAAGCAGATTTGGAACAAGTGGACGATGAGTAAATCATAATAGAATTATAATAGAATTTTCTTTTTTGGGTGAACTATCCATTTAAGTCCGTCGAGATGCAATGTGGAGAATAAATATCAGATGAACACTGACTCCAGCGTGACTGCCGCCCTCTGTTGTGTCTCTGTTAAATGTCATTCATTAAAGGGGTGAGGAATACATAATCCCCATCCGTCATAAATCACAGCAACAGATGCCGCTTCCCCAGACAGCAATCATCATAAAAATTAAAAAAGCTGATTTAATAAGACCAAACCTGAACTCCAGGAGCATGACAACTTGTCTATTTTAGGCGCTTTCTGAGTTTACATGTAGTAAAGCAGGCTGAATCATTTATGAGCAGGAATGAATTACAGCTGTGGACAGTGTGGTTCAAGAGCGGCTTGTGCGAGAGAACTGACTGAATGAGCTATTATAATAAAGCACAGAGAAGTTCAGTTCCAACATCTAAGCGAGCTCTATTGCTGTCTACACAGGCACCATCCTAACCTAAACCCAACATTTCAAGTGAGATTTGGAACACTACATAGTCGACAGCACTATATGTCATAACACTTCTCACTTGAGGTGCACTGCCAAATGATGTATTATACACTACTGCTATACTATTTTACACAATGAGTACTGCACTTATTCTTTGCACGATGTACTCAACCATCTAGATAATGAGGTCTAAAAGATTATTTTGTCTTCTAGTAGTGGAGTCTGATAGCTCCTCCCCTTTGCCTATGTAAAGTAACCTAATGCAGACTTGGCAACCCTAAGTATGGCTGTTGGGATGGCAGAAGGCTTTAAGGGCAAAGCAGCCTTCATGCCCGCTCTCCGCCTCTCTTTCCCAGCCTTCATCTTTTGATCCTTCTTAAGAGTATCTTCAGATGTAGCCAACCTGACGTTAATCAGAGGGAAATTCATTTGTTTGTTTGGCTCCCCCCTCCTGCTGCTGGGAGTAATCTCCACGCCTGGCCCCTTCTAATGATGCTGTTAATAACCTGATGTTGATAACCCTGCCTGCTCCGCCAGCTGCTTGAGTTCTTTATGACAGATTCATATTTACTGCTTCATTAAACCCCTTATGAGAGGAGGCCAAAAATGCTCCAAAGAGGTGAAAGAGGTAAAAAAAAATGCACGCACACACCCTGTCACGCCTAAACTCTCACCATGACTGCTGCTTTTATTTATACTGTGGCACTACTACAGAAATGCTACGATTCCATAAATAATCTTTGAAATGATTGGATAAAATGCTAAATTGTGTGAAAACATCCTGTCTGTGCAGTGTCAGCCTGTTAGCACGGCTGGAGTGGAATTAAACAGCAAAAACGACAGTTCGCATTTGTAACAACTTGCCTGTGTTCGATACATTTAAGCATATGTTTGAAATGCAGACATAATGCATCTATTTGCTAGCAGCGGCAGGATTGTTTTTCCACTAAAGGCCCTTTCATTGATCATATGAGATGCCTTACGTGAATATAGATTTGTTTCGGGCTGTGTAGGTGATAAAGATCCTTTCTTTTTTGTGGTGTACCCAATAAAACAGCACAACAATTATCAGTTTTTCGTGAAACAGTTGAAATGTCATATCTGGTTTTCCTTTTTTGGCAGCTCATTAGTTGAAATGCTCGGCTGTTCAGCCAAGCAGCTGGATATTATTCAAGTCAATAAATATACCTTAAAAATACTGTTTTTAGTAACAAAACAACTTAAACTCAAATTGAAAAGCACTTGCAATTCAGCAGTGCAAGCTCACAGGAGCCTGATTGTAAGTTAGGGAAGAAGAGAGAGCTAAACCAACCTTCAGTACAGCTTAATACAGCAAATTCAACTTTGAGCACACTCTTTATTCAGCCATCTTTTCATATCTGCAAGCACTCCAGATTCACTGGACCCTCTTTGCACATTATCCTCAAGTCCTCTTTAAAGGCCCCCTGAAGTGCCTTGAAACAAGCAGCGTCATTCTATGTAGTGACATAATTTCAACTAAAAACAGGAAGACTGGGCGGGACATATAGATCAGCCCTGCCCCCTTTTTAAAACAGCCAATATAATTTTTATCATGTCTGCTCAGGCCAGAGACATTGATCTCAGTAAAGCCGCATTTGACAGCCAGAGTCTAATAGATTACCCTCTATATTCAAAATGAAACTCTTAGTAAAACTAAATAGTGGTCATAATCATGCTGAGGCTGTGTAGTTGTAAAAGTTTTTAATATATGCATACTCGCGCACATGATCCGCTCTGTGCCACTGCATCTCTGGACTAGAACCAAAGTCAGACTGTGTGCCCTGCCGTGGTTCGCGTGACACAACATGAAACCAGACATCATTTGAACCAATCAAAAGCATATTTATCATCTACACTGTGCACTACGAGGCATTCACTGCACAGGAAATACTACACTATGGAAAAAGTGATTGATCTCAGCGTCTATAGTGCAGGAGGCGGGCGCTCCGGATTCTAGAGAGCATTTGGTTGGTCAGAAGATTTGATGGGAAGATGAAGTATGATGTGACGTCCCCAAAACTACATTTCAGTACTAATCATGATAGTATAGTGTCAGACAGCTATAACATCTATTTAATCCAAAAAAAAAAAAACTATCCAAAAAAGTCCAACAATTGATTCAAACCCAGTCCTTTAGGTTTTTTTTGCCTTTCTGACACATTACGCAGCTCTGCCCTCTGTCCTTATGTTCCCTATTCATGCCATTCCAGTAAGGGAACACAATTCATATCTGTCAACTCATGTCATGCCTTATTCCCTGAAGGACTGGAGACAGAGTGCATGCTGTCCCGTTACTGGAGAGCATTACAGCACATGTCTCCATCTCAAAAGGAATATCCATTGACAGTGGTCATCACCACATCTGTCAGGGTGGAGCAGCAAAGATGTTTTACTGCTAGTTTGCTCTCTCATTAAACTGGTGCTCGGGTGGAATAATGCCAGAAAAGCATGCTGGTCTGGGTTTGACAAAAGTCTACTCTGTATTAGAAAAAAAAACAGTTCTCAACATAACCACTGAGTTATGTTCTCAAACTGTGCAAGTTCAGAAAATGCAAGATACAATCCTCTTAACATCAAGGCTGAACAATAAGGAAGGCCTGGATGAATTATGGGTCCATTTGATCATTTCATCACAAGTGTCTTTATGAATTTGTAGCAGTAATGGTATCGCATATGTGTTTCAGTTCTGGACAGCAGGTCCGGCAGCTCGTGTCTCTGGCAGCATCTCTTCATCACACGCCAATAAATAAAACTTTGCGTGCCATAGTTTAAACAGGACTTGCGGGAAATGTGCATTGATAAACAGTTGTTATATATGTCACATGATTTATTTTGCTAGTTCAACTGTTTTTGTGGTGTTATTAGAAAGCACCTCCGCAGTGTGTTCTTTACATGAGAGAAGGACAAAGCCTTTTCTACTTGCTGCAATAGAATAAAATAAAAAACAAAAAAATAAAAGCAACAGCTACTGAGGGACTACACAATTACAAACAAAGTATTTATTTCAACAACATTTTGATAGCAATGTGTAAAGTGCCCTCATTTTGACACAATCACTTACCTGCTTCTCCAACAAACACCTCTACCGGAGCACTTGGAGGGCTTTCGCCAATGACGTTGTAGGCAGTCATCACAATTTCATAGCGCCTGTATTTCTGCAGCTCTGATGAGAATTCAAAATTACAACAGAAGAGCCATAAGCACGCTTGAAAGACACATCTTGGCTTTGAGACAGCAGACACGAAGAATGAGAATACATCTGGGTAGAAACTAAAGCATCTCTGAGATAACCACCTACTGTTCCTTATCAGTGTGGATACAGAACAGTTTGGGTGTGATCTTGGAAAGAAATGGCATTACTCTATCCAAACTCTTTGAACACTATTGATGAGACGGTACATGGGAGACTGAGAGCACATGCAAGTCTCAGGGGGTGTGCGATGGGATTCACTTTGAGAATATCTCAGGGCCAGAATGTTCCTGGTCAGAGTAGATGGATTAGAAGAAGAACCTTGTTCTCTGAACAGGAAGAGTATTAGGGATTACACACTTTGCCAAAGGGAGTTTGAATATTTTGGACTTCAAAGCAGACTGATGTAAATGAGAAAGATGGCTAAATGAAACTTACGCGTTAGCTCGAATTCGGTTAATGAAGGATTGCTGACAGTCTTCACAGTGCTTTTGGCTGTAGGGGGAGAAAGAGCAAACGATGAGGAATACATTACTGGCGAAGCAGCAGAGATGGAAAAGCACAAATCAAAGGGATATTTCATCACAGCAGTAAATCTTTGCTTTTCAAAGTTGCTCATCACACACTTCTCCAAGAAATTGATGAAATTCCACAATGCTCATCTTGCGCTCCAATCAAACCCCGCTAGAAACCAAAGCGAGCCAGTGATTAATGATTCAACAGTCAATATACAGTATTAAATCAAAAGCTGGGGTGCATTAGGGACCTAATAAGATTTTTTAAAACATATAATGATCCAGCATCAGTTGGATACAATTAAAGAAAAAATGTGACTGGTTAGTCCTTTTATACAGCTCCTTTTGAGTGCTGTAACTTAAATTAATATGCTTGGGTTTGTATATGAAATTATTTCAGATTTTCTGAAATATCTTCTGGTCAAGCTCAGGCACTTACATTTTATAGCTATAAATATAGCTTTTCATAAATAAAAGGGATACCATTACGATTACCAATCAAAATAATATTCCCAAATGTTTTGCTTCAAATATTTTGATTAAGAAACAGCTGGGGTATTTCTGAATAAACTGTGCAGAGCAATCGCAACAACACATGTACATGGTTTAAAATAATTTAAATGAATTTAAATATCACTTTACAGTGATACTGTGGTAAAAAAATGAATGTTATCTTTTAAACTGTCATTCAGTGTATTAATAACTAGATGGAAGAGGAAATTCATTGTTTCATGTGTCAAATGATCTGCAAGATTTTGTATAACATTTTTGTATTTGTCCGACAACACACAATGAACAACAATCACAGGCACATAAAGACATATCGGCACAATAAAGTAACATAAATTCACTTGACTTTAGAAGAATGCTTCAAAAAGTGACAGGGACCTTGTTAGCTTCTGGAGCACCTGCTAACTTTTCAGTGTCAGGTGTTAAACCAAATAAAGCATAGCTCTGGTAATTTCCTCTTTGCATTTAGGGTGATGTCACCTGACATCACATTCAGCACCTGACAGATCTCAGATTTTAACATGTAAGACGAGTGGAGAGCAGAGGAGAGATATTGCACTCCTGCCCTGGCCGGTTCAGAACATAGGGAAAGGAATTAAATACGCCTCCTTGCTCGGCTGCTCCGGGCTTGCGCATTTAAATGCTGTCAACACTGCTGAGCACAATTTGTCAAAGGAGATTTAGTAGCTGGATCCAGGATGTGGAGAGAAGAGCCCGTTGGTGTGCTCTGTGCCGAACGCTTGAGCTCAAACTCATGATTCCGCACCTCACACAGCCTGAGCGCGTAATGAGTTCACCTACACTCAGCCACCCGTCACAAAATGATTCTTTAACTGCAGGGAAGACGAGCGTCCTAACTCTTTGATAGCACTCAAACTCGACTGACTTATTCTGAAATATTCAGCTTATTAATGTGAATTTCATGATTTGCCATTACTAATTGTGTCCCAGATTAATTTCAAAACTTGACTTACTTTCTGAGAGTGTAGCTGGAAAATACAATATTCATCTTTGCACAAAAACGTTAAGGAATTCCTTTTTTTTTTTTTACTGGATGGGTTAAAGTGTTCAAAGAATCACTCAAGCTATAAATCAGACCTGCGTGCAGATGTTTCTGGTTTAAGGGGAGAGCCACCTCCCGCTAGTTACCTGTCAGTTCGGTGTGCAGCAAGGAGCTGTTGATGGACCGCTTTGACTCTTGCGTTGCGCTGTCATACTGAAGCTCGCGGTAGTAGAGCCGATAGCCCACCAGAACTCCATTCACACTCTCCTCCTTGGGCGCCTGCAAAGGCACAGATTAAATTAAAGGTCATTTTCTGCTAGCTGTTCTCGTGGTCCTTATTAAAGCACACTCTGATAAAAAGTCGCCCGGCTGTAACTGACAGACAGCGTTGACTGATCTCCCATCGCGCATCCATCAAACGGATAAGATAAATAAAAGATGAGGATTTCATTTCTGAGTCATTCAGTCAGTGGGTAATTAACAACGCTCAGAGCAGAGTGTAATCAACTCGGCCTACGGTTCTGCTGATAAAACAGACAGCAGTGAGAAAATTCGGGACTCATAGGTCAGTGAATAAAGGTTTCAGCTACTAATTAATTTCCCTTCAGACCACAGGATTGCTGTCGCGTGTGGGTATTAATTATCCTGGGCTTGGCCAAGCCCTTTGTGAGCTCTGTAAATGTGCGGGTATCAATACCACATGTCATTAATTTATGCAAACCTGCATGAGGAATACTAAGTGATGCAAGGCAGGCTGCTCAAAGTGAGGAGAGGCTACCTATTGACAAAACTCAGATCATTAAACAGAACAGGGCTGTAATTTCACTGGTGATGGCCTGCAAAATGTTGTTACTCTTCTCAGGCTGGAGCCAGTTTGTTATCTGGCCATCAGATATACATAAATGAGGGTCAGGAGTTCACTCGACCTGGAGTGGGCCGGTATAGCGTACCTGCCACTTCACAAGCACAGACGTTGTCGTGGAGGGTCTCACGGCTTGAATTGTGGGCGCTTCATCTGGAACTGCAGATATACAGAAAATAAAATTTGATAAGTTTGCGTAAAATACAATGAGAAATTCCATTGCAGAAGAGTTCTTAGTTAAGGAAATACTGTTATTTTTATGTTGGTACAAACCTGTATGACTGTATTGTACTGTACTGTATAAGGCCGTTCTTTTAATATATATAAGGATTGGTGGTGCCAAGCTCAAAAATAACAAAAAGTGAAATAAAGGAACCATAAGAGTGGTTAATTTCACCAAATGTAGGATTTCTTTCTGTGAGAAACAGACAAAAAAGGCTTTTTTACACAGCGCTAAACTGTGTTACAATAACTAAATAACTAAAGTTATTGTTGTTCTTAACCCTGCTTTTGCTCTGACTAAAGAAATGTTCCACACTTGTGATTTAGTTGCAGGGTTTGCAGCACTTTTGTACCTTTAACCCTGCACTGCAGTGTCAAAAAGTTTGAAACAATGCAGTATTAGAATGTTGTGGCTATAAATTTATCAATAGACACCCAATCACGTGTCCCACAGAGTAGAGTCAGGAAAACACTGTGTGTCCTTTCATTCTTAATTTTATAGTCTGAAAAGTCCAAACCTTGATAGCAGTTGCCAATATATATATATATATATATATATATATATATATATATATATATATATATACATATATATATATATATATATATATATATATATATATATATATATATATATATATATATATATATATATATATATATATATATATATTTGGCCAATCAACGATACTGATACTGTAAATATGCAAATAAGAACATTAACCCAGGGTTTAGGAACATGTCAGCATATAAATATCCAGAATTTACTGTTACTGTTAACCTCATTATTATGAGGTAAATAATGAGCAGTGTGAAATGTGAAGCAAGATAACCCAGGATTCTGTTTACCTGGGTTTAGAATGACCCAGAGTTAACTCTTGCATGTGTGAAAAGCCCTAATGTCATTATTTTCCAGTAGCAAGTTTTGAGGCATTTGACCAGGGATTTACAAACTTTTAATGCCCTTGATCCCCATGTTTGATGGTAAGGGTTAAAGACATTTACATATTTTCATTATTTGTAGATTCTATCTTTTTTTCTAAGGTACATTTTTAAATGTATAAGAACTGAAGATAAACATAAAATGTTAACTGCAAGAATAAAATAATTCTTAGCAGTCCTGACTATTAGAAAGAATAAACTGTACTAATGTAACTTTGTATATATACATTCATACATATAAAACTTTCCCACAGACCTAGCACTCTCTTGTGGCCCAGAGAAATAAGTCACACAGGTTTAGAATAACATAAGGGTGAGTAAATAATGACAGAATTAAATCAGTTCCAAGACAAGTAAATGGTGTAGATAAGACAGTAGCTCCTCTAAGACTTTTATTTGAATCAATATCGCATCAACCAAAGCCAGTAGATACAACACACTGATTATCACTCACCATCTTGTAAAGTGGTAATTGCATCTGTCTCTTGGCTGTACTTGCTGTCTCCGACGTCATTAGTCGCCATCATTCTGAGCTTGTATGAAGTGAAGGGTTTCAGCCTGAGGGATTGCACAGCTCGTGAACTCTCTCATATTGGACAAAGCCCTTTCCCATCACAAATGATGTGGCTCAGCAGTGCATGTATGAACTAGTATCTATAAATGTCATGGACACAATCCATTGAAGCCTAAGGGCACACGCTGGCAATTACAGAGTTTTATCTTAAAGCACTTGGGGCAGAGAGGTGAGGACAGAAATAAGACACGAAACACTTCATATCGGACAGCTCACATAAAGACATGAGTGCAGCATATGGTACTTCATAAAACCAGAAATATGATGTGAACAACTGAGATGATGGTAAACTGTGCGGTCCAATAGGGCTGCAAAATTAATTGGAAAAATAATTGCGATTCCAGCATAAAATAAGTATTTTTAATAAGGTTTAATTATATTATTTAAATGATAAAATACATTTATATTATTATTTGAATAATATATTTATATTTTAAATGTATACTATTATTATTATTATTATTATATATTCTACATAAATAATCACAATTAAATTTCAGTTACGATTTTTGACATAACTTCACAACCGTACTGCCAGTTAATGTGAATTAAAATATAATTAATTAAATATAATATAATTAAATATATATTAATACTATTATTATTTTAGTTATATAATTATTTATACATAATCACATTAGAATATTAAAGGATCTACAATAATCAACAATTACTTTTATTATAATTGTAAATAACTCAAGAAAGTATAATAAAAATGTATTAACATTATTTCAGTTATATAACATTAATAAGTTCAATTATTATAATAATATAAATCATTATACTAATATACTTCATAAATAATTACATCAGCCCTTCTGCTTAGCCTTCTTCAGTCATTTTGTGTTGAAAAACACAGGCACAAAACTGTCTGGGATTGAGACTAAAGGGAATATGTGGAAAATGTTTTTTCTTTAATTTCTAATTTGTTCATTTCCCATTTACCCAAAACACACTCACAAGCCAATTGGGCTCATTAACGAACTAAACATGTCGTTTAGGTCTCATAACCGATCTCTGTCGATTGTGATGAGTTGCACAGCGCTTTCCAAAACGAGGGGGCTTTCTGCTATTCGTATTGCTTGGTTAAAGGGAATATTTTTCCCATGATGCCCAACTCCTAAAAGCCTCCAGTTGGTAAAGACACAAGTCAGACCTGAGTAATCCATTTAGCAACAATCTGGCTGTTTAAAAAAGCACTCAAAAGCTGATGGCTGAGAGAGTTTTCAACTGAGAAAGGGGACTCATTATAATCAAGATGAGATGGCCCTCTGAACGCGTATAAAATACTATTTGACTGCCCATATAATCATAGCTGCGGATCTGACATAACTCACATGCAAAAAAGCTGGAACGCCTGTAGTCCAAAGTACTGATTGTTTCTCGCTCTCTCAAATTGGATCGAGTATCATAAATTGCTGCAGAGGAAAAAAGGCTCCAACACATTTAATAACACTCCCTCCATACTGCCCTTATTGTACGGCCCTCATGAGCCTTTGAAGCAGTGGAGAGGGAAATCAACTCTGTGAGGGTACTGGAGGCCAGACTCTTGGTAAAGCCCCCGGTGCTGCTGTTTGGGAGATTTTGGGGGAGGGGTTTGAGAAATGGCAAAGGAGCTCACCTGTTTACTTCCCAGGAGGTAGAATTGTGGCTTATAGTGGAGGAATGGGTGAGCCAGTCTCCGTTGGGTAGCTCCCGTGTCTGCAGGGTGAAGTAACGGACGGGAGAGGAGCCGTCCCCTCCGGGCACCCAGTTGAGATGTAGTTGGCGCGATTGCACATGTTCCTGGGGCACACGCAGCTGCCGTGGAGGCTGCGGCAGCTCTGATGGATGAGAGATAGATGTGAAGTGTGAGTTCAGGGGTCAGGCTGGTCTTGCTGACTGTTCTTAATCATGGGACAGGACTCTCCTACTCATGTGTGCATCAGTCAGCGGGTCTGGCCCTGGCCTCTCCACCCCCCACCACCCATGTGACACACAACTGCATAACCTCATCGATTTTAATGGGAGAAATCAATACGGAGAGGCATAATTGTTTATTTAAAGGTGCACCATATCGACTGGCATTAAAGATGCAGATCATGTGCAATGAAAGCTATCGAAAGCCATGACTGCAATGGCCTTGTCCGTGCAGCGTTTAAAAGCACCGATCGAGCGGCTTCAGGAGGTCAAAGGATGATATGTAATCACTCCCATCTTTAACCTAAACTATCTGTCTGTTTTGAAATTGATCCGCTTAATACCAGTGTAGCAGTTGGGCTGCATATCATGACTCTTTAGCAGTCTAAAAATGAGTGTGATTTTGGCAAAGAATGATTGGATCATTTTTGTGCATTTCAATTTAAATACATGCTTAAAATCAACAGAAAACAATCGCAATCCATTTTACTTCCGTAATGTGACTTGGTTTCTGAATGAAATACCATCCATTTTTATCCATTGTGAATTGTTTGGACCATGGAAAGTAGCTGTTTCAGAATGCATCCAGACTTGAATGGGAGTTCTCAGTCTACTGTGGATAACTACTTTCCTCCCTTTGTCATCCATTTCTGAAGTCAATTTTACCCTTCAAAGCAATTCAGTGTATCCCAATAGTAATGCTTCTGTTACAAATCTATTGTTTGCTATTACTGACAAACTTTTATTATGGTTCAATACATAAGTTGTTGATTGGATGAGTGCAGAGCTGAATGTGAATGTTGCAGTCAATTGTTAGAAATTGTGAATGTGTTTGCATCACCTCTGATCTCAGTAGTTATAACCACAGCTTGTGCAGGTGTTCCCCAGCCCTGCTCCGTCTTGGCAGAGATGCGAAAGATGTAGGCCGACTCCGGGGTCAGGCTAGAGGCGGTGAACTGACGGGAATCAGGGCCCACCTCAACTGTGATGAACTGGTTGGGATCCCCAGAATCCAGACGGTAAGCTACCTGGTATCCTATAAAACAGTCATTAGATCATCTGAGGTGAGTCTTGATCTTACGTCCTTCTCATGTCTATGAGACTTTACTCTAAAAACTTCAAACTTAAGCTGACATCAAAAGTCTGAATAACATTTCCACAAGCTCTGAGAGTCATTTTCAGTACGTTTTCAAGTACAAAAGGACAGGAGGAAAATGTCTCCTCAAAAAGCCATTTGTAGTTGGGAAACCATCTTTAGAAAAACAACAGCAGGTTTATAAGATGGACGGCTTTCAAAAAGGCTTTCACTGCACTGGAAAATATCAGCATCCACTTTAAATTCGGCTCTGGTTAATATCTGCATCCATTGCTTCCCTTTACTGCAAAAAGACTCTATGCAAATACGTCTTTCATCGAGGAAGTCCTCTGTCTTGCCTTCACTCTTTATATCAAATTTAATCCAAATGTCAAATTAAATTCGAAGAGAAAAGGAGCACAAACAAACCTGCATAAAATAAAATGTGTTTGTGTTTTTACACAGCACCATAGATACAGCATCGACACCAAACAAGAATTAGGTTCTTTTAACTCGTTTATACTGGATTTTATTGAACATTATCATTAATTACCATTTATTAAAATGATTCACCTAAATTAAATTATATTAAAACAGTTTCATCAATAGCTGCCACTCAAAATGAACCAGAAAAGTACAAAATCAGTATTTTATAATTGTATTTAGTTTGATATTGGTTAGAACATTTGATGGGACAAAAACAGAAGGTCCATATCTTTCATTACGAGGTTGAAAACAACACTGACAGAAATCATTTTGCTTTCTTTTCTTAAATAGGGACCAAATGTGGCAAGCTGTTAATTACAAAAATATTATTTAATTATTTGAATAATTTCATATCCCTAATATATACAGAGTTTTTGCTTTGAAGGTTTAGCAAAACAAACTATTTTTATATATTAAAATATAAAAAGTATATAAACTTTGTATATTTTAATATACAAAAATCGTTTGTTTTGCTAAACTTTAAAGCAAAAATATATATACTGGGAATCACTGTTTAACATTATTCATATTATAAATTGTAACTAAAACAAATCAAATAGTATAGTGTTGAAATTATATCTAGATTAATAGATATAATAGATTAATAGATGTTACCAATCATTTACAAATATATAAAGAGCTATATAAATGCCTCATTCATTAATTCATTAAAATACTACAAATTAAAACTGAAACTAAAACTAAAAATTAAAAACAAAAAAACAAATCAAATAAATGTATGCGTTTTTAAGCTAAATTACAGAATGTTTTAGGCCCATTAAAATGCATGTATTCCTAACTTAGAGATTGAACAGGCATGTTTTGACACAGAAGTGCTGTGTTAGGTCTGCTGAATGTCCATCTGCATCATGTCCCAGGGAATGACACGTGTTGCAAACCTCAAGCAAAACAAATGATAACATTATCGGGAAGCATGTTGAAAATGGAATGTGTGGGCAGAGCTTGGTCGTGGGAGAGACAGGACATTATTCAACTGTCTATTTATCTTTCGGGATGCTTTACACTGCATTCTGGCCACCTTTGTCCCAATGTCCACTTAAGCCATGAGTGGCAGTTGAATATCACATACATTCATTCCCAAACACACACACAGTTACTTAGATGTCAGTGTCTATATTTCTAGAGATATGGAGAGTACCATGGGCAGAAAACAGCCCTTTTGCTCAGCGTTTGCGTGGCTCCTGACCCGTGCATTGTTTATTAGGGCTTTGCTTTTGGGGAGGGGTTTCCACTGTGAGGGCATCAGCCCATGTGATTGGCTAGGTCACCACCTCACAAACTCCAGCAGCTCTATTTTCCTCATTCATTGCTCAGTGATTACCAGTCCTGCAGCGGCCAGCAAAAACACTCACAAGGGCAGTGCCTCGGCAGAAAGGGCAGGAAAGCCCTGCGCTCTGCCACTGAATCTCAGCAAGCTGTGTTCTCATCTACACTGGCTTTTAATGCATTTCCTTTCTTCAGGTGCCTCTTTTTATTATGGATATTATAAAAACCATTTGTACAATTAAAATGCTCTGTATTTTTGAAAAAAAAAAAAATGTACACAGAAAATAATAAGAGTTATATATATATATTCAATGCATATCCTTTCTTTAAGATGCCTCCTTTTTATTTTGGATATTATGAAAGCCATTTGTATAATACATTTATTTTTGGAACAAATCAGACAGAAAATAATGTAAAACTATTTGCAAAGTGTTCATTCAGTTATTTTATATATATAAAAAGAATATATATTTTACTTTTTTTTTTTTTTTGGTAATGAAACAATAATCGCACACACACACACACACACACACACACACACACACACACAGAACAGTCACTGAATCTCAGTAAGCTCATTCTGATCAACATCTGCTTTCAGTGCATTGCCTATCTACTAGCTGCTGCAAATTAGAGGCATGCCCCGGAAATCTCGTTCCTCTCTTTCAAAGAGCTCTCTCTGTGACTTCAATCTACATATACAGCATCTCTTGATCTGCTGAAGTATGACATGGAAACAGAGTGCAAAATAACACAGTGCGGGCAGTATGTTTGACTGGGAGTGCTGCGGTGTTGATGTAATTAACCAGGATCCACTGGCGGGGGCTACGTCTGCCTTAACATCTATTTAGCTTATGTTCACAACACACGTCTGAGCTGTTCCGGTTTGATTTGGCATGGCATTTTCTGTGCAGTTCCTTTGTCAACCCTTTTTTTGTGTATGAGTGGGAGAGCTGGAGTCAGATTAAGTAAAACTATTTGATCTGCTGCAAAATCCAAAGCAAACTCCCATTCACAGCCACAGACTTTAACAGTCAGGCTTGCTAGAGCTTCTGGGAAAACACAACACATTTTTCAGCAGCTTTGAAAATGGCATTACATTTAGGGTTTGCTGTAAATAAAAGTCTCTGCTGGAAAATCCAGCTTAAGCTGGTAGCTGTCTTTTTTGTTGTTGTTGTTGTTGAAACATGGTAGCTGGTTTCTCAGTGATCTAAACTTGTATTAGCTAGTGCAAGATGGTGGACAAAATGAGGGAAGAATTTTAGAGAGACTTCCATACTTCACTTAAATATACTGCGCTGACAAGAGATGTGATAACCAAAGAGGAGTGAATATGTCTCAAATTTTGGGCTGTTTTTCACACAAAGCAAGCATATGAACTGCAAACAAATCATTGCTTTTATTGTCCTTTCGCAGCTCGACAGTTGCAATCGCCATCCTCTCATGTCCCTGTGTTTAACGGACAGAGACACATGATTGTGAGTAAATGAAAGGAGTTTTAGTTTAGGAGAACTAATTCTTTCATACTGCTACTGCTACAAAGCAGCCTCCAGAGTCCCAATTTTTCCATCATCAAAATGCTTCAACTGGCATTACTGTATTCATAATTAATGCTTGGTGAATAGGATTCGATCAACAAAAGTCTATCAGTGTGTTTGGATCTCGTCTTTGCATCGCTGAGATTGCGTGTATTCTTCTCTGGTGTGATTTGCACAGGCAGCATGATTTGGCAGGCGGCTATTCTGAGCTTCATTCACTTGAGGTGTTTGTCAGACTAATCTCATTAAAACGCAGGGATTTTCTCCTCTCCGGTTCCTTCTTCCCGTATGAGGAATTAGTCTCAGGTGCACAGCGACATGGCTTCATTCACAAAGCGGAGGAAAGAAACAGGCTCTGCTCTGAGCCAGATACTGCCAGTCTAATGCATTTCACGCTCTCATGTAGGCCAGATCAAGTACTGAGAAAACAGTTTTTAAAGGGGTCATGATGCGATTTAAGAATTTCCCTTTCTCTTTGGAGATGTAAAGGATATGTAAAGTTACAAAGACTAAAGTCTCAAATTCAAAAATATATTCTTTATAAAAGTTAAGAGTCAACCACGTGTAATTTATTCCTGTGATGTAAAGCTGAATTTTTAGCATCATTACTCCAATCTTCAGTGTCACATGATCCTTCAGAAATCATTTTAATATGCTCATTTGCTGCTCAAGAAACATTTCTTATTATTATCAATATTGAAAACAGTTGTGCTGCTTAATATTTTTTGGAAACTGTGATACATGTATTTGGAATTATTTAATTAATAGAAAAATCAAGAGAACAACTTTTATTTAAAATACCTGCAATTAATTTGTACTTTTTTTTCTTTTCTTAAAAAAATATACATAATAATATAACAGTAGTGTAGTAATATGATAAGAATATGTTGGGAAAAAGGGAAAATCTCAATTTGTTCTACATTTAATTTCCTCAATGTATGATAGAAGGAATTTACCTATTATTTATCTTACCCATAATTATGCCATTGGGGTCCACAGGAGGCTGCCAGACCACCCTCACTTCTGTCAGACGCACCTCCGGGAACACAAGTCTCATCGGTGGTCCGGGAACTATTGAAGGGGAAAAGGAGAGGCCAAAGATGAGATTTTATCATTACATGACTCTTGCAGTAATTACACCTATACACCTTACAGAACTCATAAAGCTTTCATTTGAATTATAGCCAAACATCAAGCTCAAATCAGATTTAACAGAGGTTATTTAGCTTTTTAAAGCAGCAGCAGCCCCCTGAGACAGCCTCTGAAATGGTATTTACGTCAGGATAAGGTCATTATTAAAAAAGAAGAAGAAAAACAAAAAGGTTTGAAAAGGACAACACCAACAAAAAATGTAACATACATAATAACACAAAAACATGAGATGAGGAGAAAAAGAGACAGTTATGATAGCACTCAAACTATGGCAGTTTAATGAACATATTCCAGACTAAATCTCGTCAGTGGATGAAGTCAGCTGTAAGAGTCAGCACTCATGTTCCCTACACCTCTGCACAGAAATACTGTACACGGATCTGCTTTATCATAAAAATAAAGTGGTTCTCACCATGATTCTACAGTTTGTTTCAACAGTACAGTAGCTGCTAGGACATTGTGAGTGTTTACCATGGATTTGCTGTAGCCTAGTTAAGACTGTAAGCCAAAATCCGTTTTTGTGCAAATCCAGGTTTATATGGATATAACACGCACATGAGGAGTCTTTTAACAACTTCTAATGTGCGACTCATGAATTGAGTGCTTTTACTCTGTGTGAATCTGCATTTAGATTTAGAACGCCAATGAACTACATGAAATGCGATTTTTGCAAATGTGGTTTGAAATCCTATTCATATTAGTGTCAACTAATGTGGCACACTCTGCTAAGGCACTGGCTCTGAACCTCTGAGGTCATGGTGTCGAATCCAGTGTGGTTGATGTGGTCAATGGTTAGAGACTTGGACTAGTTACCAGAAGGTCGCTGGTTCGAGTCTCGGTGCTGGCAAGAATTGTAGGTGGGAGGGAGTGAATGAACAGTGCTCTCTTCCACCCTCAACACCCATGGCTGAAGTGCCCTTGAGCAAGGCACTGAACCCCCAGTTGCTCCCCGTGCTCTGGATCTATAGCTGCCCACTGCTCCGGATGTGTGTTCACTTCTCACTGCTGTGTGTGTGCACTTGGATAGGTTAAATGCAGAGCACCAAATCTGAGTATGGGTTACCATACTTGGCAATGTCATGACTTTCACTTTCATATCTAATTTCTGGAAATATGTTTCAGTCTGACTGCTCAGATCAGACTTTGTGTATCTTTTTCACATTCTCACGCCACATAAAAAGTGAACACGTTGTTGTTGTAGAAAACATGGTGGACGTCCTCACAGAAACAAGGTTGTGTTGATGTCAATAGCAAGTCAAGTAGAAGATGACAATAATCTGCTAGTCTACCCACCTCTTTGGAGTTTTGAGACCGGTGGAGACAGCAGCACAAAATAAAGCAGTGCATGCAGCTTCCTACGGTTCTGGCGCTGGCTCGAAAGACGTTATACTGTTATCCCTTATTATAATCCATCACGACGGCAACATGTCATCATGTTGTAAGACAACATCTGGATTGCAAACTGTTTTGCTCTAATTGTTTTTAGCATAGACATACGAACACAACTTCATTGCCATGGAAACCAATGCAGATATTGAGTAAGACATTAGTCATTTAGATCGGATTCCAATCAGATATTATCAAAAATCAGTTGTTAGCACATTACTACAGAATGTGGTTGCTAGGCTGTTGTGGATAGTTGCCAGGGTGTTGCTATGTGGTTAAATTACTCTACAAGCCATGCGATTTGAAGTATAATTCACATGCATGAGTTACATGCCAAAGTCTACTTCGTGTGAGTTTGGTTTGTTAATTCAAATCTGCTCTAGCTAACAGTACTAATGATTAGCTGTCGGCCAGAAAACTGCAAAATCTGGTTGTTTTTTCCCTTTGACTTTGTCGTCTTGTCCTTGACCAGAGTATTTCGATCCATGCTGGTCCATGAGTGCTGCCACATGGCACACCTACTCACTCTACCCCTCCTAAAACAGGCCATCGCTGAGACACATGCTCCCCTAGATGACCAGAGATCTATCATTGTATGCTGAGACTGGAGCTAAACATTGCCAAGGGGCGATCTGCTGCTTACAAGAGGAGACCAACGATGACTGGAGGATGTAATGACTGTTGTGCCCTACTCTGAAGGACACAGTGTGCCACTGGTGCTAAAAGAGGGCTCTGCTAAAGGCTTTGATTAAGGATGATGTTTCCTTTCCCTGCTGATGTGTCTCACCTCTAAACATACACACTTTCCCCTCTCTCCAAGGCATCTTTGACAGGCCTATACATCCACTAACAGGACACCTGTGGAGCGACAGATAACATGGAGGGAATCCAATAACAGTGGTGGGCCGGTGCTGTGTCTGAGGTACACACAAACACATGAGCAGGAAACGACACTGCTGCTTTGTTGTACGAGAATCACCGTGGTGTACAAATGTGGAACGAACACAATCATCGTTGTGCCATCTCTCGACCGCTTCCTTAATTCTCTCTGGATTCCCCCAGTCGATGCGGTCTGTTAGGCGGATTCTATGTTTCATTTCCTGGACATTAAAGAACTTATATATCTAACACATCTGACAGCAATTTGATTTGTATTGCTTTTTGCAGTTATTGTGTGTGGGTCCGTAGGGACAAATGTCCACAAGAAGAAGCTCTTACAGTAAAAGTGGGCTTTTCCCAAGATGGCTCTTTTCCAATGGATTGCTAACATTCATCATCCTGCTATCAGCCCTCCTCGTGCCACGAGGTTTATATGGAGATAACACGCAAATGAGGAGTCTTTTAACTTCTTCTAATGTTCGACTCATGACCCGAGTGCTTTTACTCGGTGTGAATCTACAATTAGAAAATCAGTTTATTAATTACTTTAAGTGAGTCACTAATAAACGCACTTTCCTGCCAATCTTTTCAGAGATGTGCAAACGACTTTAAGGCATACTAATCTAATCGTAGCTCGATTAAAAAAACCTCCAATTTGCTGCCTGCTTTGCTGATAAATTTTTTTGATTAAATCCAATTACAGGATGTTTAAGTTTGCAGACAAAAGCCAGGACAATCACTCACGTCCGGCCGAAACAAGATGGACATCCTGTGGCATCTCCAACCCCCTGAGTACGATATCCAGGGCCTGGATAAAATGCTGCTGTACCATCAGTCCTTAATGAGGTCTGTTCTGGAGGGGAATTTAAAAGGCAAACACACAGATAATTGCTGCCAAGGTCGAGTGAGCACAGACGGGGGGACATGCTGCCCGGGCCCTGTGCTTCCATCATAAAAGTGCGGCAGTGAAATGGCCCGAGCTCTCTGCGTCTGTCAAGGGGGAGCTCCATTTACAGCGACGTTTAAAAGAGACCTGTTATCTCTTATTCAGAGAGCAGCACATAGCTGACTGCCGGTGTGCAGACTCCATTAATGTGACTCTGTAGTTGGCTGGATTAAGGGCTGACCCCTGTATTTCACATAGTGGGCTTCTTTTAAATGCCTCTTACAAGCTGGGGGAAAAAGCTTCTATTGCTATCCCCCATGATGTCCTCTCTCGTCATAAGATTCTTGGTTTGTGAGGCAAGCAAAACTGCACAAAACGGTGCAATGTGACTGACGTGTGTGTGATTCAGTAACAAAGTTGTTTTAGCTTATGATATTTAAATTAAAGGGGTCATATGTGCACCAAGGTTATTATAGTTTTGCATTTTCCATTAGTTTTTATTACTATCAGATGCATGTGCACAAAAATAAGATACAGTTTTCCCTCTCAATATTCACATTAGTAATTGGCTGATATGGGTTTTTAAAATAGATGATTTGTAGACTATTACATTTCATTTGACTTAGTCTTGCATGTGTGGTACAATCTAGTTCAATAATATATTTTATTCCCCCATTTCCGTTGAGATATCTAGATCACAAAAAATAATTTCTAAGTAAAGAACTGATGGCAGGTGGTTTATATTTAATATTAAGTTTCCAAGTATAACATAACTGAATTAATTAAATCAGCTTTGAACAAGAGATAAATTACAATTCAGCACTTCATATGTGCACGCTATATAGCTTTATCTGACAAATCTCATGGTACACTGCGTATATCAGTTGTTTCTCCAGAACAATCTTGAGGGTGGCCTTATTTGTGCCCTTTCCCAAAACATATTTCTGCTGTAGTCTGTCCCTTATGGCCTTGCACCTTGTCATATAAGAGTGCATTAGTTTCCACTGTTATCTCAATGTAATCCTGACCGGAGAGAATCACTGTTGTAATGGAGAACAAACTATCATACCTCTCTTCAGAAAGCTTTCATTCCTCAAATTCAGCCAGCCCTTCAAAGTCATTTTGAGGCTGATGAACATTGCCCAAATCTTCCCAGCAACATTGCTCAAAAAGTTGCCCCGTGTATCATCAGTTTAAGTTTCAGTCTATGAAGTAAACATTTGGAAGCCGTTCAAACAAAGTTTGTATATGTGAGTTTGTGAGTATGTATTGTTTACTGTATCAGTTTACCTGACTAATAGCAAATCTAATCTTAAAAAAGATGGTGAGTGAATTAACTAAAGCCTGGCTCACACTACAGGAGTCTTCTTACATGGAAATCAGGGCCGCCTCGATCATATCAAACATGTTTTCATTTTTCAAATCTTGTAGTGTGTACATGTTTAAGAATCAAAGAAATACAATCTGCGAAGATTCTCTTTATGTGTGTGCTGCAACCAGATTTTGTAATGGGTTAGGATTTAAAAACTCTTGTTGTCTGAGACCGGCTTTAAGTGAATGCAAAGGCACAGAATGTACACCAAAAACAAATGAAGCTTCGAAAGCTATTGAAGACCTTCAGAAAAGTGTCTGAAAGAGCTTAATACAAAATGCCATTTCATCTTTTTTTTATTCTTTAAAATCCAAGGCCACATCAATCCGTGCAATCTTGTGCACAGGGCAAATACCATTACACATAACATTACACTGCTTGGTCAAGGAGGGTGCACATTTCTCACAGCTCAGTAGCAAAAAGATTATTAGCGAATAATGATATATATATTTACGGTAGGAAATTTACAAAATATCTTCATGGAGCATGATTTTTACTTTTTACTATTTTTTTTTGGTTATGGCTACAAATATCAGATTTAAACTGGTATTGTGGTCTAGGGTCACATTTTATGTTATACAAGAAAAACAAACAAACAACATACTGTTTTGGAATAACATGAAAGTCGGTAAATAATGACTTTTAAACTCCCTGCGTGGTCATGCAATTGATTCTCAGTGGTGAAATATGAAAAGCTGCTCACCATCATCCTTGGTCATCTCCAGGACTGGGGGGCTGCTGAGCTGCCCATCTCCGATTCGTGTGAAAGCCAAAACTTGGATTTGGTACTGGACATATTTACGCAGGTTCCTCAGTAAGACAGACTGCGTCAGATTGCCTTTAACCACGTTGACCTGTGCCTCGGAACCTGAGTCTTTCTCTTTGTACATAACCTGAAAGAATAAGCATATTAAGTATGATTATAGCTCAAATCACTGTGTGATTTTGTGATTGTGACCGACATTGCATTAAATGGAAACACAGAAGGATAGCTGTTAGTAAAGCTGAATGACATGAGGTTTGTTCCTCTGAGGCCACTGTTCAGCAGCCTGTTTTTCTCTATAAAGCCTCCTGCTTTATTTATGGTTGACTTTAAACCAGAGAAGCATCTCTGAACACATGGGTTCACATCAAGATCTAGATGCATGGGTCAGACTTTCAGTGAATTCCTTATTAAACTATTCCATTACTTAAAATGAAAAATACTGTAACAAACATTAAACATTAATATTTGAATTGTTTCTAAATTTAATTAAAGGAAAGGCAAAATGACAATGGCACAAAAATGTTTTAAATAAAATGTGAACTCTAAAATATATATATTTTTATGGTTTCATTTTAGAAATGTATAGTACAGCTGCAAAGGCAAGTTGTTATAAGAGATTTTGGGTTTCATTGAAGAATAAAAACAATGCCTCCTTTCCTCAAGAGGGAAAAACATCAAATCTTTCATGTAATTTCATCATACACAACACAGTTTAAGGGGTTGATCTTACATAAAAAAAAACGTTCATTCACTTCTGAGACGCTTATTATACTGAGCCAAGGGCTCCTTCAGCAGACATTGTTTCAGAGTACCTTAGCGCACTACTTGACATCAGTGTAAGGTCATTTTCATTTGTGTGAAATCACAAAGAATGTAACAGACAAAACAACGAGGCAGAATCTATTCTCACGAGTACCCACCTTGTATCCCAGGATGTTGCCGTTCTGCTCGTGCTCAGGAACTGGGCCCCAGGTTACCAGGATGCGACTGGAGCTCATGGCCTCCACCGTCACGTTTTCCGGAGCCCCCGACGGCACTACGCAAACAGAGAAGAAAAATCACACTCCTTATCGCACAATGCCTTAACACACGGCCTCGAGTACTTAGTAAACTCACGAGGATCAGTCACCTCTCCAATGTCATAAGGGAAAAAAGAAAGCAAACAGCATTTGCATGTGAGCAGTAAACAAGAGTATGATTGTGAGGAGACAGTGAACAGACCACTATAAGATAGCAAATCTTTAACGCTAGGCCTCATATCAGGCAGCACAGGTATCCCTACATGTTGGCTATTAGCCACACAATTATATAATGACTCCCTACACAGGTGAGCTTTATTTTCTGATTAAAGTTAAAGTGCAGCCGTCTAAATTATGACTCACTAGTGGCAACAAATGGAATTACAATCTGTTTGAGTGGCACAACTTTGTTGGGCATAACTCAAGTGTGTTTTTGCTAGCTTCAGTCTGGTGCCGTTCGCATTTTCCCGTCCAGCATCACGTCGTTTAATTTGCAAATGCATTCGCGCCCATTTGTGCGCCCATGGGCATGCTGGTCTAAAAAAGAGGTGTGTTCTGGCACAATGCCATTTTAAGGAGCTGAAAACAGACTGCACCATAGACCAACTCAAACCTGGTCTAAAGTCTAAAGTCAATGGTGCAATATACTTTTGTTATTGAAAGAGCGCGTTTGTAGAACATGCGCCTCTTGGCAGGTCCACAGTGCGCGTTGACTTTGCTTATTGCACACAGGTATGCGCATCACACAAACATGCCAAATATTAAAAACAAAGGGATTACAGTTTAAAAGAATATTATTGTTTAGGCTACATATATATAAAAATGTAAGGATAGATAGTCATTGCGTGTTTTAGAAATAGGCTACCTATTTGCAATTCAGCCTATTACTACTTATAATGATGAATGAAATTGTCTTATTAATTGAACAATCGTGCCAATACACACATATATATTAACTGACTCATCGTGCGGAGCTTTGGTGTATTCCTGCTTGTCCTGTAGATGATCTGCTGGTGAGATAACCTGATCATCCAAAACCGTGGAAGACTTGTGAATTGTGTAGCTAAAACTTGTTTTTTTAACAGTCATTAGTGGTGTTTGCTCATACTGAGGGTAATGGACTTAAAGAAACTTCTCAAATATTGTGACTTCTTGAAAGGAGGTTGACTCTTATTTAAAGTGATCAGACTTACAAAATTTCACCTTGTGGAAATATAATTAAATGGGAAGAAAAAAAGAAACTCTTAGATTTACTAGTTCATTAACGTTCAAAAGTCTGGGGTCATTGAGATTTTTAAAATGTTTTTTTTATTATTATTATCTTATGCTCACCAAGGCTGAATTTATTTGATCAAAAATATTTTGTAATGCTATTGCTATTTAAAATAGAGATTTTTATATTTTTAAATGTAATTTATTAATGTGATGCAAAGATGAATTGTCAGCATTACTCCAGTTTTCAATGTCATATGATCCTCTGGAAATCATTTTAATATACTGAATTGCTGCTCAAGAAACTTCTCTTATGATCATCAATGTTGAAAACAGCTGTTTAATATTCTTGAGGAAACTGATATACATTTATTTTACATGATTCCTTGAAAGTTCAAAATAACTGCGTCTATTTGAAATAGAAATGTTTTAGGACATCATAAATGTCCTAACTGTCACTATTGATCAATATAATACCATCTTATGGAATAAAATGATTAATTTATCTGGCCCACTTTAGAACTGGGCTTGCAATCGTTCAGAACACCTTAACAACTGTTCAGCAATGCCCAGCAAGCAAACCACAAAACCCTGGAATTGTGGTGCTATCTTGTGCATGTGTAAACATCAATATCATTGTTTACAAGAAATGTAAACATATTTAGAATTCAGTCTGATATCAGCAGTCACATAGAAATGACACACTTCACTTTGAAAACATCATGTTTTTGAAGCCATTTGGGGCCATAAATCTTCCTTGAGTGTATCTTGCAGGGAGCAACGGTAAAGATAAGTAACGACATCAGGCAGCCAATCACCTCGCTTCTTATCTGCAGTGTAGGCATGCATTCAGAGCAGCCCTCGAGTCAGAGAGCATGAGTGTGTTGTGAGGGGCTGTTACAGTGATCACATAAAGGAAATACAATTTCAATTTGTGAACCACCTGTTTACATTTGAGAACATGATTGTCCTGTAAATGCAAATTTCAAGATGCTCTCTCTGCACCACAGTGGCAGACATGTCTCTGTGTCCCATTGGGCTCACCAACCCGTGTTAGAACTGACTGGGTGTCCTCACCTGACTCGCGTGTGCGTCCCTTCACAGGCTCACTCCAGGGTCCGGAGCCTATGGAATTAAAAGCCTGGATCTGCAGCTGGTATTCGGTCCACTCCTCCAGCCCCTCCAGGGTGATCTCCCTCTCCAGCCTGTCATTCACAGAGCGTGTGCTGGCTTCGCCCCGCATGTCCGCTCGCAACACTCTGACCCTGTAGCCCACGCTCTCCGGGTTCCCATTGTACTCGGTCTCTGGTAGTGGCTGCGATGAAACATCACTCTTGTAATAAGTCACCAGAATTACTGACAGAGATGCTGCTTGACAAAGAGTGTTTTCATTTCATCAGCGTTAATGAAGATGAGGAAAAACTATTTTAATGAACACATACAGCATATGCATAATGACAAGGAAAAAACAGCACTGCAAGAAATGAACTAACACAATGAACTAACAATGTCTTCTACAGAAGAAAAATCTAGAAAGAATTTATTTAAATTCAACAGTGAACTGCTTATATAAGATGAATCATCTGTACTTATAAAGTTAAATGATACACTTTTTTTCTCACATGGTGAAGCAAATCAAGTTTCCACAACATGTATTTTGGTAATTGCAACAAATCTATTTATATATTCCTACATATTTAAATTAATAAATGTTTATGGTGTTATGGTCATTTTATGTTACATTCTGCCATTCAAAAGTTTGAGGTCAGTAAGATTTTTTTCTTCTTTTTGTAAGTTATTAATAATTTTATTAAATGAGAACTCATTCATTTAACTTTTCATTTAACATTTAATCTTCAGTTTAAATATTATTTTCCTTGACTAAAATGATATACCCTTCAGGGTATAAAATAAATACTAAAATAAAGAATATGACAAAATATAGACTAAATTTAAAGAACTTTTTTCATTAGACAAAAAACAAAACAAAAAAAAAATGTAAAAACAGTGTGGCCTCCATAACAAAACAGCGTCCTGATCATTGCAAGCAAGCTGAGTTCAGCCTAGCCCAATTAAATATACATGCTCCAATAAATCTCATATTTATATTTAATATGCATATTTAATAATGCTATATCATTTAAGTGCCCCCAAAAAGTCAACTGAATGATTTTGATTGGGTGCCAAAAGATAAGTGAGATGTCATGAACTGGCAAAACATCAACTCTCGTGTGCTTTTAATGTGACAGGTAAAGAGCTTCAATTTGAGAAACTCAATTTAGGCACTAGCTCTCACATGTCAGCAGTCTTTAAATGAGCTGAAAATCGATAGATGCCTAAAACACCCTGCTTTCAACATCCTACCCTGCATTCATGTGTGATACAAGATAATGACAGTCTGTCAGAACACTAGGACTGAAAGATACAATGTAATAGCTTCTGTGAAAGAAACAAAAAAATAAAGGAAGACCCTGAATTTTTGAATAAGCTAGTTTAGCTCATATTTCTCAGAGATAATATGAATCTGCTGAATTATACCTATTAAACTTTGAAGTATCTTATATCTTAACAGCAACCATTTGATTGATAAAAGTCACAGAGATAGTTATGAAATACTTCAAGAGTTGATGAGTATGGTTAAGTTGGCATGAAAATATATCTTTTCTAACTGATCCGACTTATGGATTTCATAAACCAGACACCTTAAAGCCCATAGACTTTCATTGAGGGGATGAAAACTTTTATACAATAAGACTTCTGGTGTATTTAAGCTGTCTATTGCTATAGCAAACCTTAACAACTCCATGCTGAAAAAAAAGCTAAATCCAGCCTAAGCTGATTGGCTGTTCTCTCAACCTGGTTTTAAAGTGGTTTTGGCTGCTAATTTAGCAGGTCAGGCTGATCTTTGGGTTTAGCTGCTTTTTTAAAAAAATGAAATAAACTGGTTTTAGCTGGATTAGTGTAGAAATATGTTGACAATATGCTAGTCACTTGCTAATCTTGCTAGCAACATTATAGCGACATGCTAGTCACTTGCTAATAATGGTAACAACATGCTAGTAACTTGGTAATTATGTTAACATCATGGTCGAAACAAGCTAGTAACTTGCTAATCATGCTAGTTACTTTTTAATTATGTTAACAACATAATACATCCTAGCCATTTGTTAATCATGCTAGTAACTCCTTGATCATGATAGCAAAATGCTAGCTAATGTGCTAACAAAATGTTAGTAACTTTGCTAATCATGCTAATGACATGCTAGTCACTTATTAATCATGCTAGCAGCATGCTAGAAACATGTTAATGACATGCTAGTAACTTGTTAATCACACTAATGACGTACTAGTTACAACATGCGATTTACTTGCTAATAATGCCAGCAACATACTAGCGACATGCTAACCATGCTGGAAACATGCTAACAACATGCTAGTAACTTGCTAATTATGCTAGCAATATGCTAGTTTACTATCTATCTATCTATCTATCTATCTGATTGAATTTAATCTATCTATGAATTGAATTGAAAACTGTATTGCCTTCAAAACTTTAAAACTACTTCAAATTAGTTAAAACTGAAAACCCTCAAACTTTAAGGTTTTAAAACTACAAACTTGTTGGCTAGGCTTTTTCAAGCCAACTTAAAGCTTCTCTACAAACTTTACTCATCTAGTTTTACTCTACAGCCCTCTGAAGCAAACTGAGGTTAAGTTGTTTCCTCAAGGACACAATGATGATACTTTAACAATAAGTGGTGATAAATTCTCTCATGGGGGTTTGATCCTACTATCTACAGCCTAGATTTTTAACCCCAATGCCACTTACCACCCATCGTAGCCAGAGGCTGGTCTCACTGGCCGTGCGCACCGTCACGCTGCTAGGCGCCATGTCTGGAGGAGCCTGCAGGGTCTGAATTACACGGGACGGCATGCTCACCGGACTCGGGCCCACAATATTCACCTGACACATTCGGAACCTGTAACCACCAAGTTAAACAGTCACTTCGTTAAAACTTAACACTGGTAAGACTTCCCAAAGGGAAAGTAGATGGCAGTAGAGTTTAAGAGGAACCCTGTGTGGGGCATGTGCTCACTGCAGTTCACTTTATAATTGCACCAATTACCATGAAATCAAAGTTTATCAGTGAGCAGAACAAATGGAGAGGCTGCAGCAACATCCATAAGACCTGACATAAATTGCGGTGTAGAGAAAAACACAGAGGCAAGCAATTCATCATGAAGCTCAAAGATGATTCAAGCTGTCTGAAACAAACGGATGAAGTCAGACATTAAACCTGTTTAGATAACAGCAATATCTTTATATTCACTGAATGAAATAATGCGATTACTGGCAAGCCATAAATAAGACAATATCAAAATGAAACAGTTTACATGTGACAAATGCATTGTACTGTACAAAGATATATTTTTTTTTTTACAAAATATAATTTTAATATGGTAAAACGTAGATCTGTAGCGCATTCTGGCATACAGGATTTAAAATATAGGGATGAATATAAAATAAGTGTTGTCAATAGATTAAAAGATTTAATTAAATAAATTACATACGTTTTTCAAATAGAGCAAAATCTATCTATCTATCTGTCTACCTATATATCTATCTATCTATCGATATATAAAGAAGTATAGTAGTACAGTAGAAGTATATTTTCTTTTTCGATTACAAGTATATTTAATATGATTGGATGAATAGAAATCTCACATCTTGGCTTAAGAGAATGTCCCTATTGAAAATGGGCAAACACAAATCCGAAGCGATTCACACACATGATGATTTGCAAATGTAGATGCAATAATCCATTTGTACATGCAGAAACTTTCAGAAATGTGCAAACAAACTTGGATATTTATGAACTGTGCTTTGCATTTGTGAATCTTGTGCATTTGGTAATCATAGTTTGTGAATATGAATTAGTTTATGGTGAACTGATGTTTTCAAATATAGAAACTTTTCTGACGAATGTGAACTTGCATATGCGTTTATGAATCACATTTTGCAAATATACAAAACAGTTTATAAATATGAATAAGTCTCTAGTTTCTATTATTTCTTTTGGCAGAAACAGTTGGCATCCATGCTTGTTACTTACATCCACAAGATGCCATATGCTATATTGTAGCTATGGTTATCACAATGTGAACCATCGCAAGTTCTGGAGTGATTTTTCACCGTGTTGTATTCTGTACACACACAGAGCGATCATTCAGATGCGACTGTCACTTGCAGAACTTGCAGTGTGTAGTGATTTCTGAAGTGGTATCTGTGTGTAAATAGCTTTAATGCACAGAGTATGTCTCAGCAATTCTGTGCAAGTTCAACTGTCTTTTTTTTTCAGCGTAAGACAAAGACGTCAAGATCAGAAAGAACAAGAAAGAAGAAAGGAATGAATTGACGGAATCCTCAGGGAGAGAAGCAGAAAATAACAAGATCAGAAGCATAAATACAAAAGCGAAAACATTGCCATAGTGTTCCGACTTGAACTGTGAACCGCTCGTTTTGTTTACGCAGACACAGAATTATAATCTGATTAAGATGAATACATGTCTTCAGTAATGCAACTGTAACTGGAGTAATCTACATGTCTTAATTTGATTAGGCTCACTTAAAAAGTGTATTCATTCAGATGAAAGTAAATGAAAATGTTGCTCACATGGCAATTTCTGTGTTAATGCATTCAATGTGTGTTTGTAGGGAAACAGCGCTGACCTGTAGTGTGTGAACGGTGTGAGATTGGGCACCTCCAGCACCTGAGCTTCAGGGTCATTCTCTTTCACGTACAAAACCTTCCACTCTTCCTCTTCACCGATACTGCCCACCTGAAGAAAGAGAGCCCTGCTGTTTCAATAGTGCCAACAAATGACCCTATATATTAAAACAAAGGCATTTGTATTATTAAAATCTCTAAAACTGACCCATTCATACAAGTGTTAAGGTTGAAAGATAATGTACTTGCTTAAAAT
Source organism: Carassius auratus (assembly GCF_003368295.1). Lineage (NCBI taxonomy): Eukaryota > Metazoa > Chordata > Actinopteri > Cypriniformes > Cyprinidae > Carassius > Carassius auratus. Next base: position 810,016 of record NC_039245.1, read on the forward strand.
ATGTATTAAATAAATAAAAAATAAAAAACTTACTCTTTACATTTATTGTCTTATAATAAGAAAATAACAACATAAAAGCCAGTTATTTTAGTATTATATCTACTATTATTTAGATATTATTATTGTTATTTTAAAGATAACATGTTATCTTAAAATAATTGGCTTTTGTACTGTCATTGTAATAAACCCAAAACAAATGATTAGAACAATCTCTGGAAGATGTTCACTTTGTATAATTATTTTTCTACCCACTAATAGAGTGATGTCAGGGAAATAAATCTGAAGAGTAAGATTTTCAGTTCATTTCAAACGGGTTTGTTTTTCACAATAAATATTTTCCAATAAACCATTTAACAAATTACTGCATTAAACATATGTGATAAATATTTTAAGTTTGTACACTTGATTTTGACAGCCCTATACATAGATTAAAAAGAATCCAGCTGATTAAAACTGCAAATCAGTATTCACTCATTTATCACTAGGACACAAAAAAAAACATGTTTTTAAGATCTAGGGCTGCTACAAAATCTTTAAAATTTGTTAAAGACTTAGTCGATAAATGAGATTTACGTCCTAAAAATGTCACAAAATAAAAGCAATTAGTCATTTTATGTATCAGTCAGATGGGTGATCTTTCATCAGAATAAGCAGTAGTCTGGCTATAAGAGACTACCTGGACATTAAACTGCTGTTAGGCATTTTCAAACATCCGAAAAGAGTCCTTTTTCAGCCCTGTTTTGAGAACGATATCGCTCAGCATTTGTCCAAAGCAGCAAAGTAAATGAAATTAGGAGAAGAAAAGTCCCCACTCTGTATTTTATTATACCCGGTATGTCACAGGACAAAGCCTCTTAGAGTGTTTTGTAGGGAACGGGCCTTTAGCAGGAAAGCAGAGCGGAGAGAGGTTAAAGCTTTTCAATTGAGTCCAGGACAGTGCCAGCCACTGCCCCATTTCAACCACAGTGTGCGAGCCAAGTCTAAACCAATCATAGCTCATAGCACTCAGGAAGATTTACTATGACCAGTGGAGTGTACTGTATGCGGTAAGCATTTATGCCAACGTGATAGATGTTGGACGTGTGGCACCTTATGCTGGAGACTGCCGTTGTATTTGATAGCCGGTGCGTTTCCAGGGGCTCTCTCTCTCTCTCGGTGACAGATTTCTGCAGCGGCAGATAGCCCGGCCTCAATCAACTCTGGGTTTCAAGTGCCGCCACATGAAAAGCAGATGCTTCCTTTCGCAAGCTCCGGGCTGGCGCCGTCAAGTTCAGAGAGTTGACGTCGATTACAAATTAGGAGACGTGATTCAATCTGTCATCACTTTTGCAAAAAGTCGCGGGCGATGCGGAAAGGGTGAGGATGTACTCTCAACACATTTCTGATCCATGGAGGGCGATCACAACTGGAACTTGCTGTTATTCAGGTTGAAATGGAAGTGCTGAGTGGAAGTGAATCGAGTGTGTGTGTGATAAGTCTCCATGCTGGCTGGTTTTAAAGCCCTGTGATGACAGCTGGATGCAGGTTTGAGTGTTTAAACTACTAAATGAACACGGTGTAACATTAAGCATATATTAAATTGATGAGCAGATTGACTGAATCAATGTGAGATTATGAGTTAACATTTTTTATTAAAGTTAACATGCATTCTTTATTTATTGTAAGACACAAAACAAACACCAAAACCATTGTTTGATGTAAATAGACCAAAAAATATAAAAGAAGCACAACATTTTTATGCTTCACAGTCCCATCTTAAATCCTCAAGAACCCGACTAGTCTGATTCTTTATTTATGTATTATTTATTTTTAGTTAGACACAATACAAAAGTTAAAAATCTAGTTTGGTGACCTACTATACAAATAAAAATAGCACTTTTTTTGGCTCCACTGTCCCACTTTGAATTATCAAGTACTGGTTTTATTTTAGTTTACATTTGTTTTGTTTCTTAACATTAACATTAGTATACAACAGCCAAAAACCAAAAAAAAAAATATATATATATTTTATTTGTTTTGTTTTGTTTTGTGAGACAAGAGCCAAAAATCTTGTTGATCGCAAATCAGAATTAAAAAAAGAACTTGGCTAGTTTTAATTTATTTATTCATTCATTTTTTTCTTGTGAGACCGTGCAACAGTCAAAAATGTTGTTCACTGTCCACTGTCAAATAAAAATAGATCAGGTGGTTTTTGCTTCACCTTAAATCCTCAAGAACTGATTTATCCATCAAGCTGTCAAAAAAGCTGAAATGCACATTCCTAGGATTAGGAGACAAAGCCTGCACAAATCATCAGAAGTGCTTTGCTCAACACTGCAGGGACGTTTCATTATCATGTAAAATGTTTTTGTTTGCTGGTGAAGACTCATCAGGGAGCACTGTGCGGATTTACAGCTTCAGGCCAGAGTGATGGTAGGCGGATAATGATCGGATAAAGAAGAACTGAAATATGACTCACCTGGCCCTCAACGATCCACTTGGAGATGGTTGTCTTCCCATCATCCCCTGCACGGAACTTCAGCGTAGCAGATCGTGAACTGATCTTGGAAATAACCAAATTTGACGGAGGCCCGGGAAGTTCTGCCGCGAATCCGAAATGAACCAAAAGTTAAAAGTCACACTTATTATACAACAGCCACTCGTCCCAACAATCAATAACCACAAAACATCCACGAAATGCCTTCTAAAGTAAATAACACTCAACATTTCGAAGTCATGGCTGGAATATTTTTAATAACACTGTGTAGATCCATGTCACACGAGGGACTGACTCAAAAAAAAAAAAGTGATTCTTTTGAAGTCCAGAGATAAAAAGTCTCCTTTGGTTCGAGGAAACCTTTGATGAAATTAAACTGGAATTAAATCAAATAACAAACGATAGTCGCACATCTGCCTGAAATCCCCACTGAGATGTGTAGACGTCTGTTTCCCTAATGTCTCGCAATATGCAATTTATCAGCAGGCATTATGGTTTCGGCTTGGCATTCGGCCAGTTCAGCATTCGCCTGCTTTCAGCGAGAGAAAGCCTGATTTAAATCCGCTGCAAATGAATAATTCTCCTTCAGTGCCACATTTGATTTATGGCAGCACATGGGCAACAACTTCGGGGTTCCCGAGCAAAAAAGACCAACTTAAAAGAACAACATTCTTATATTGCTAGTTTACAATATTCATGCAGAAATAAGGAAAACTACTGTAGCTCCAGTAATGCAGGTTTTATTTTTAATTAAGTCTATGTTCAAAAGCTACGACAGACCTGGTGGCACTCCAGATGAAATGGTGGAGGAAGTTACAGTTCCTACGCCCGCCTCCGTCATAGCTGCCACTTCTAGCGTGTACGTAGTGAGGGACGTCAGGCCGGTGACTTTATAGTCTAATGTGGTGTTGGTCAAAGTACTCGCCACTCGTGATTGGTTCTTCCCCTGAACTTCCCAGGACACCAGGTAACCTGCAAAGCACCAACACATTCCTTAAACCTTGAAGTCATTTGAGTTTACTTCACTTTACAGCTCAAAACCCATGGGAATGGGTCAATTTGAGGCATCTCATCCAAGTCCAACCTGGGATGACAACTCACCAGAGCAAGAGGGATTTTTCTGAGGTCTTGAACTTGAAATAAACAATCTCTCTTTAACAAACAAGATGGGTGAAATGGGGAACTGTTGTAGGGTTGTCTAGACCCAGGGCCCTGCCCCCTAACCCTCATCTAACTGAGACTAATAGCCAGCAGAGATCCTATGTAATTTGCTGTTTATTGGGAGTATTTTCTCCCAGAGTCAGCACTGTTTCCAATCGCTGAGTGTCCTTTTCCATTGAGGCGCTCATAAATCAAGCTTTGTGCTGGGAGAGCCCGCTGCAGAACAGGCCTAGGCAACATTCAAAGAGCAACAATGCTGCGTAAATTGATATAGACAGGAGCTATTTAGTCTAATGTACGTCTGACCTCATTCGTCTCCACACTCTCAATCTAGCTGTTCAGCAACTCACTCTGCTTCATCTACTGTATGTCCAGTATCAATGTACTGCTGCCTCGTTAGTCCACATCTAATTCTTTCTCCGTATTATTGAGATGTCATGACTGACTGTCATGACAGTGTGCTGTTCTGGTCATATTTCATGCCAAAACAAAGAAAGAGGGAAAAAAAGAAATTATATCTTATACTTTGCATACAGAAAATAAACCCATGTATTTTTTAAGACTTGATTTTAAGATGATTTGCATTGTGACGTGATTTTCATGACATTATATTTGCATTGTAGAAATATTTTACTTACTATTTATTTACATTAATGTCTTCTCATTGCCAAGTTTTTCAAATTTGTATTATTTTCAAAGATTTTTATTAGATTCTCATTGTTACAGTGCTTTCAAAAAAATATGTCTTACGGTCAAGACTAAATTGATTAAATTTATAAAAGAAGTTAAAACTGAAAGGTTGTGAAATAGTACAACTTATCTTTTTTTTTATTTATGCAGTCTATTCCTGTGATCATTTTTCCAGTCTTCAGTGTCACATGATCCTTCAGAAATCATTCTAATATGCTGATTTGCTGCTCAAGAAACATTTCTTATTACTGTCAGTGCTGAAAACAGCTGTGCTGCCTAATACTTTTGTGGAAACCATGATACATTTGTTTTCAGGATTCTTTGATGAACAGAATGTTCAGAAGAACAGCATTTATTTGAAATTAAATCTTTTGTAAATAATTCTCTTTACTGTCACTTTTGGTCAATTTAATGCATGCTTGCTGAATAAAGCTTTACTTTCATTAAAAAAATCATATAAATAATATACAATTAAAATATATATTTTTTACATTTATTATTTATTTATTTATTTCAGTAATGATAACTAGGTGGAAAAAGCGCTTACTTCTCTTTAAAATAATTGCAACGATATTAATGGTCCGAAAAAGTCTTTTTTTTCTTGATTTTATGACCTGGAATTGTTCTTAACAGGCTTGAACAATGTTCTTGTCTTATGATGGAATGTTACTTCAATGCTTACAGATCTTTTGGTTAACATTTCTTTTACTTTGATCTGTTTTCTGTTTTTCGTTCCTGCAGGTAATGATTCCAGCACAATATGCATACTGTAAATAGCACTCCTGGAATACTAAAACACATACAAATGCGCCCACACACACTCACACGGAGAGACAACCACCAACCCACACACACACACACACACACACAATCACAAAAGCATCCTTTACAGCTATGCAACAGGGGGCGAAAATTGTTTCTGCCAAGTGAATGCAAACAACGACGCCATAATTGCCTTTGTGCAAATACTCAATGAAGTGTTAAATAGAAGTGTATCCATTAATAAAGCTATACGAACACCCAAGAGTTGCCAAATGAAAATGGAGCTCCTTTACAGGCTCACCTGCTCTGTCTAATGCAACGTTCAGCTACATTTTAACAGAGGGGGGCATATTAGATTTCATTCAACAGTAACCAGAACTCTAATGAACAATTCATTATTCCCAAAACTGGATTTTGCAAATACTGGTGCATATAAATTCATTCAGATTCATTGCTACAAAATATAAGTGTTTTCCTTTATTATTATGACATGTCTGCCCATTATTTCTAAAGTATCATATCAATAAAAACAGTATAAAGGTCATAAACACTCACCAGAAATGATGCCGTTCTTGTCCACAGGTTCCTCCCAGCTAACTCTCAGAGATGTGTCCAAAATCTCTGTAAAGCTCAAGCGACCAACAGGGCCTGGAACTAAACGCAAACACATTTCCTAGTTTTTAGACTTCCCTTTGTTTCTAAACAAACTCTTTCTACTGTAGGCTAATTGCGCTGATCACAGACAAATCCAAACTCTAATTATGAAACATGTGAAATAAAACATGATTTAATCCCTTCATAATGAACCACAACAAAGACCCCAATGACACATACACAAACATTGTTGCTTTTTCCTCGTTCACTCTTTGTTCAGTTTTTTCCAACCAAATATTCCTCCCTAATTTCTTACTTGTAGTGTCACAGATGCCTGCAGAATTAATTATATCGGCTTGACCCAGAGAGCAGTATATGTACTTAAGTCTAAGCAGTCTTATAAGACATTTTGTAATTTGGTATTTTATCACCCTCTAACTACCCCAGCAGAGTTTCAGAGCAAGAACACTGTCATGATGCTGATGTTAAGGCCAAAAGCTGGCTAGTGAGCTGGCTAGTTAAAACTGAAGAGTGTTTTTTGGGGTTTGCTTTTCTTGGCAACTGAAAAAATAAACATTTTGTTCTGAGCTATTCTGTTCAACTTAATTATCTCTGAAGCTTCCATTAAAACAAGGATTACATGCAACAGTGTTATTGTTTCTACATTTTTAATTGTGCTTATAACGTTTTGTGACAGACAAAAGATTGGTAAATCCAATCAATCAGATTCCGAGCACTACTTTTATTAAATAATATGATTCGGCGAGAGACAGAAATACATCCTTATGACCTGGAGTATGGACTGAGAGACTAACAGTCCAGATACTTACTGTCCTCATGAGTCTGCACCAGTCTGGGGACACTGCGGGGCCCATTCCCTGGTGTGGTGAAACACAGCACTGAGGTCAAGTACCAGGTGAACTTTTTTAGACCACTGATGTAACCGAGGTGACGTGTCCCATGATAATCAGGGGTAATGGTCACGGTGATAACATCCTCTGGAGATCGTTCAGGCCACGCCATCAGCTGAGGGACAGACCAACCCAAAACATATCATATTTTCTTCATATGACAGGGACTCAATGGAACCAGTGCAGGACAACTGAGTTTACCTTGTAACCTTGATTAATGCCATTGATGAACTGTTGAGGTGGTGGATTCCAGGTAAATTCAATTATGGTTGAGTTCACTGCCTTGACCTCCACACCCTGAGGGGGCGCTGTAGGAACTAGAGTCAAGTACATACTGTGTGTTAGACTCCTAAGTCTTATATAAGTCAAAACACAACAAAACAATATGACAACAGAGTTATGATTCTTGATTGTTTGCCATACATTGGCTGTATGAACACTTTTTTTATGCATTTGATGTATTTGTATAACACACACAAAACTGAATTTCATACTTTTAAAGATTTTCTGTGGAATTGGTTGTGTACATTCTTAAAAGCACTGGCAGGAAAGTTCATACAAAAAGCATATTCATGAAAGCCTGGTAAGGGAGTTGTGTGTGTGTGTTTTTTTTTCTTCTGTGGCTGATCTTTTCAGGTTGCCTGTCAAGCTTTGACTTATTTTGAATCAAAAGACTATCTTTCAAAAGTCTGCCAATTATAGCCCTCTCTTAAAGCGGTGTAAACACATTCATTATGCAGTGGCATCTCTGCTCTTCAGAGGCACTATTCCCTACCTCAAATTCCTCACTGGATAAAACATGTGTAGCCTTGGTGTTGTTGATAAAACTGTCAATCAAATGTATTGTTTAATTAAATTATTTAATCAAAGGAAGGTTATTTAGTAGTAAATAACATTATTGTTGCAGACATCATTTATCCACTACCATTCAAAAGTTTGGGATTGGTAAATTGTTTTAATGGTTTTTGAAAGACGTCTCTTATGCTCACCAAGGCTGATTTAATTAATCATAAAATACAGTTAAAACAGCATTATTCTGATTAATTTAAAATAATTATTTTCTATTGTAATATATTTTAAAATGTAATTTATTCCTGTGATGCAAAACTGAATTTTCAGCATCATTACTCCAGTCTTCAGTGTCAAATGATCCTTCAGAAATCCTGCTGATATACTAAATTGCTGCTCAAGGAGCATTTCTTATCATCAATGTTGAAATTAAGTAATTGCAACATAAAGTGAAGATAAGGTTAGAAAGCATGAAGCCTCTGTGTCAGAATGCCAGTCTGTCAGTCAAGTCCGAATCAAGACTCAACCAATAGCAACGCATTATCAACGATGACTCAGATGGCAGATAAAAAGATAAATTAATGAGTGATCGTTACAAAAATGTGCATCAAATATACTGAATACAAAAGCTCAAACGTGTATTACGCGCTAGAACAGATCTCAATTTTTCTCGCGCATCACACATGCACATTTGAGCTTCTTCTTTTCCTGTTAATGGCAGTTGGTTTGGCAAACCATGTCTCTATGTCTCTTTAAAATAATTAGAAAGATGAGCCTCTCAAAGCAGAGTCGTTGCGTTTGCTGCTCCCCAGATAATCATCCAAAATGTCCAAATGAGAGGACTGAATTTCCTGAGATAAATTCTTCTTCATCTGAAGAGAAAAGTGGCCTTGTACATAATTGACATAATTGTTTTGAAGAGGATTATTGTGGAAGTTAGCCGTCTGAGAAGAGGGCTCTAAAATAAATGTGGCGTATACGTGGAGGCAAATTTGACCTCAGCTTGGCATGTAAACAAGGACTGCATCAACAGGGTTCAAACCAGCACGCTTCCTGCCTCCGCTGATTGAAAGGAATAGATGAAAACTCAGAGGCTGATAGAAGCGGCAACTGTTAAGTAATGAAAAAAAGGAAGATAAAAAAAGCTGAGAGTGTGACAGAGAAACAAGGTCTCACCTCCCTGCAGCGTGTACTCAGTGACAGGCTGACTGAAGACGCCCAGGCCTGCCCCGGTGTACGCGGCCACCTGAATCTCATACTGGGTCCAGATGATGAGCTCTGTGATTAGGCAGTAGTTGATCTCAGGGCTGGTGATGTTCTTCTGCTGGTACTCTCCAGGGAGCCCGGCCAGCCGGTACCTGCATCAGGGCGATCGATGTCCAAACAGTGAGCGACAACAATTTTTTTCCAGGTCACTGTGCCATTAGAAGTCATTCCACAGGCTGTATAATTATTAGGCACACACTAGCTCTCTTTCAGGGAAGAAACTGTGTTAAACACACCACCAATGGGGGAATGCAATTAAAAACAGCATAATAGCAAAACAGTAACACAGCCATTGAGGAGGATAAGAGGGGTCAAACACTGCTAATGAAATGCATCCAAGCTCTTCCTATATAACAGAACTAAGTGTCATTTAATTGGTTGATCTTCTCTGTTGGGTGTAATATAAAACATTTAAAATGCTAAAATTTTGAGTGGATACATTGAAATAAACCATCATGCAAATATAACTTTCTACTGTGTTTGTCTTCGCTGGCTAAACGTATGCATATGCTGCCTTTCAAAAGTTTGGAATAATTATGATGTTTTTGAAAGAAGTCTCATATGCTCACCAAGGCTGCATTTATTTTATATAAGAAAGTAAAACATTAATATTGTGAAATATTATTAGTATTTAAAATGATTGCTTTCTATTTGAATATATTTTAAAAATGTGATTTATTTGTGTGATGGCAAAGCTGAATTTTCAGTTTGTGTCACATGATCCATCAGAAATCATTCTAATAGGCTGATTTGAATCAGTCCGATCAGTCTGGCTCGCTTAGTAAAACGCCACTTCTTTCAGTCATGTTAGACTCAAAATTAAGGAACTGGTTTGTGAAACAAACATCTTTTTTTTTTTGAGGTTTTTCATACAAAAGCCCAGACAAACAGAATCTAAATAAATAAAAAACTAGTGAGGATGAAAGACGACTGTGGAGTCACCTCACCTCACCTTTGTCTGGGCAAAAGAGTTGCGCTTGAACACACCTCAATGACTACAGACAATGCTAACTTGCACATACATACTGCAGTGTGAAAGGAAATATCTAGCAGAACAACCAGCAGTTCATTAAAAAGGTCAGTCGAAAAAGTTAGGATTGCAGATATACAGACTGTAAACAAAGCCTCTGGAGCCTCGTCATTTGCTTGCTGATGGGCTCCGATGGCAATTCAATATGCTCAATCAGACAAAAAAGCCATGCGGAACAAACTGCAAAAACTAGGCTGACATTGGCTTAGTGTGTCATGGCCCTAATAATGCGTAAAGACACATTCACATATACGTGATAGATTTACTATTACATAGACATGTCAAACACTCCTTTTAAATCAGTTTGCTTATAAATGTGCTACAACTGTACTAAAACAGCAGTGAAAGGTCAACTGCATTATCTAGATGGGACGACAAATGCAATCAAAACTGACATGGCTGGCCCCATAATAAGCTTCACTTTTTAATCAAAAGTGACTGCCAAATGAATAAACATGTATTTAAAAATGCAGATTCTTGTTCCATTAGTGGTACAAACTGGAATTACAAAAATAATGGTGACAGTTTTCAATAAGATTCAATTTGTTAACTTAACTATGTTAATTAAAAAACTAACTTACAATAGAATTTATTCTAAGAATTTATTAATCTTGGTTAATCTTAATTTCAACACCTACTAATGCATTATTAAAATTAAAAGTTGTACCTGTAAAAATAGTTTAATGGATCTGAGCTTTTTAAAAACAACTGAAGAGTGGCATTTTTACTAACTAACATTAACAAAGATTAATGAAATGCTCATTGATGGTTAATATATTAACTAACTTTAAGTAACATTACTATAATGAGTTCAAATCTATTTCCCAAATACTTTCATTGGTCACAGAACCAGTTGGTCCCACCCCAAACCCACGCTATTGGTTGAGCCAGTGCTGCTTTGTTGGATAGCTCAATCAAACTGACAATTTTTCAAGGAAATAAACACGTTACCTATACAAAAAAAAAAAAAAAAAAAAATCATAAATATAAAGTCTAAAATGACTCAATAGAAAATCTTTAACTTAAGCCATAGCATTGTTGTTGAAGTACCAGCATTCATATTTCTGCACATTTCATCAGTCAAGTTCTATTTGTGAAATGGTTTGTGTGTGTCACACCTGAGGACGTAGCCTCTCAAGACTCCATTGAGCTGAGGCTCTGGAGGCGGCTGCCACTGCACCATAATGGACTGGTTGGTTCTGCCGCTGGCTACGATGTTCTTGGGCGGAGCACTGGGCGGTTCTTCTCTCAGCATCAATCTGGGGAGAAAGTGTAAGAGCATTGTTAGCACAAGTACACACTCCGCAGGGCACCAAAATATTCTTAAATAACTGATTCATTGCTCCATTTTCTCTTGTGCGAATTGGGTAAGGCTTTCTTGGAAAAGTCTCTGTCCTTCGATGTTTGATTTTAGAGGTTGCTGCTTATGTGGCAACTGGCTTGGGTGCATTCACAGCCATACAAGATTGCATTTGTTGGCTCAGCACTTTCAAGCTAAGCACTTCATTGAAATTTCAAGCTTTGGAATTACAAATAAACCAAGCATTTTTAAAGATAAGAGCATCTCATGGTTTGTTGTAAGGTAAGCCACAGTATGCTGTGCATGTCTGCTAAGGGATTTGTCCCCAATGTGAGTGCTTTTTAACAAAGAAGGAGCACGCTAAACAGCACTATTTCTGTTCAATCCTAAGAGAGTAGAATATATATTTTTCCAGCTTATATTTTAGTTTATTAAAGGGTCTCAATTCACATTTGTTGACTGAGACTTTTTGAGATGTTTTAAAAATGCAGAGGCTCTGGGCAAACATCAAAGTGCAAACAGACTTCAACATATTTCTCTCTGTAAATCTCTGAGACAGGAAAAAAGACATTGAAAGTATTGTTGATATCGATGTATTGAAATACAACACATGCATTCTTATAGACACTATTTATTACTATATTCAGAGTCCTTTATTTATCCTGGGACTGCCTTTCACAAAATTGGGAAATGTTTTACAACATTTGTTTACAAATTGGTCCTTACTAGATCTTACCACAACAGATTCGTAATGAAATAGTAAGCATCTTTTGTGGGAAATGCTAATGATTTTGTGGGCTCTGTGAACATTGGTAATGTCAAATATGTCATAATGGCTGGTCTCTAAATGCTAGTTTGCTAACAAACATAAATGGTTTTCTTTGAGGAATACTTGGTTCATTCCACCTACAGAAAGTGCATTTTCTTAATTAACAAAGTTTAAAAATGAATCAGTGTTGAATGCTTAATAATGCCCATAGATTCATCCTGCCCTTTGCGTTTCATGCTAATGGACAGTTAAATCTGCATTAAAGTTTAATAGGATCATTGGGTCCGTTCAGATTTATTGCCAGTCTTCTTAAACCTCTGACCACACTTTGTTATTTCTTCCCAGAAGTCTATTTCATAATTAATGCCCTCCATAACCAAAATCATGGAGCTTTTCTCAGACAGTGCTCAGTAAATCTGCCTAATGATGGCCGTAAGGAAAGACTTCTCACTGAAATAGAACTTTATTTTTTTTTTGCCATAGCCATGCAGTATTTACACATTTGTTTTACACACTTGCACTGTGCCACAAGCTATTAAACATCTGCTTCTGAATGTAAACAACACAATGACCTTTTTTTTTAAGCAGAGGCATTTTTTTTTTTTGATAACTGTTAAATAAACCATTTTCTAACATAAAAGGGTAATTCTGCCCTTCCCCACTACAGAGGTCTCGACCTTCCTTGACTATATGTTACAATTGGACAACAATATCATTATTCAGTTTCTGGGACATATATACATTTGCCAATAACTACGAACCAACATTTAAGTGACAGCTTAATTTAGCCACTTTTAAATATTTTGGTTAAGCCTTTATTTTACAATGTCCTTGTTACGTGATACATATAATAATAACAGTAAATTATGCATAACTGCTTGCAAATAACCCTAAACCAAACCATAATCCTTATCCTAAATTATTTTATTATATTACTCAGTACTAAACTTAATATTACACTGTAACAAGGACGTCTTAAAATAAATGCAAACAACTTCCGAGTTGTATAAATGTTGTTTATTTTATTTTGACACACATTTAATATTTACATCATGCAAATCAGTATTTTTTTTAACTGTATTTACATATTTACTTTCACTGACCATTTGTTGAATAAACAAGACTTTGTAACTTTTTAAGATTCATTCAAAGTGGTGCACTTTTGGTCAAAGTCAATAATCAGTATGAAACGTGAGATCAGTTAAATGTTAATGAGCTCAGATCAGCAAAAATCATATATTGGACTTTTCTGGTTTGAATGGAATAATCATGCATTTTGCCAAGCTCTGCCAAAAAAGTGGCAGATCTGTGTGGGAAGGTGATGGCTCATTGTGAGAGAGCTGCATTTCTGTGAGCTTGTCATCTTCAGTCCCTCTGCTTAATAAGCTCAAAATGGACAGATGTCTGTCACAGCAAGGAGACATTCATGCTGGAGAAGACTGATGCTGATCCTGAACCTCGGCTTGGTTCCAGCTGAGAAATAATATCAATGGTAGCACCATTTTACCATTTCTAAATAAAGTGAGCAGTGCATAAAAACAACATGGTGGTTCACACCATGAGTGCTCAAGGTTTATTTACTGTAATGATCTTTCGGTGTTATATCCTCTACTATTATTTTATCTAGAGCCAAACATTCTTAATTGAAGCCTTTCACTTGTGTTTAAAGGGGTCATATGATGCTTTTTTGATCGTTATTTTGTGTATTTGGTGTAATAGAATATGTTGACATGCTTTAATGTAAAAAACAACAACATTATTTTCAAATACTGTATATTATTGTAGGTCCTCTTTGACCCGCCTTTCTCAAACACGGTTTTTTCTACATGAGTTGACTCTTTCCGACAAGAGCAGTCTGCTCTGATTGGCCGACTGACCCGGTGCATTGTCATTGGCCGATCACTGCAAGCACTCGTCGCAAATGTAATACCCCTTTCCATAATCGCGAACTTCATCGTTCAAAATAAATGTAAAGAAAGTTAATAATGTCCTTCGTGCTACCATCAGTTCAAGCCTGAAAGGAGAACAGAGTGGAGTGACAGACACAGTGATGAAGCTCGTATGTGTTTGCAGTACACAAGCCAAGGACGGTTAAGACAGCTGACTCCACTGTGTGACTCTGTCTCTCTCTCAAACACACGTGCTTGCAACACGCAAAACTCTGCATTTGAACAGTCAATAGCAAAAACTTAAACTAATAACAAAACATACAGTACAATAACTGATTCAGAAGAGCCAGACTGCCGTAGCACAGTCAGAATGACCTCCTCTCCTAGGTTCACGAAACGGTCGTCCATAAAATGTGTTGCTGTTCTGTTGTAGGTTATCTGAAAGATTCCTAAATGCATCAACTTTTGGAAGACCAAATAAAGTGCTTTAGTACACAGCATCTCCCTGACATGGCTGTTTCAACACTAACTGTGGTTACTGAAACCGTAAAAATTTGGACGGCATTACACACATATTTCCACATAGTGACGTAGACATGATGGGGCGTGTTTGAACGAGCTGTTTTAGGGGGGCGTGGCAGAGTCTTAACTTTGATAAAGAATATCTTTTTGGATTTGAGACTTTAGTCTTTGCAACTTTACAGATCTTTATTCACCAAGAGCTTGTAACACTCCAAAGAGAAAGGAAAAATGTAAACTGCATCATTTGACCCCTTTAAAGACGCTAAAGCGCCATTAAGAGCTGCAAATGACGTGGTTACTTTAACAACAGAAGCAGAAACACAGCGAGCAGCAAAACAGATCTATACTTTGCACAAAACAATGCTGCGAATATGGTCCATTTTACCTATCATACATTGAACATTCAAACCAGGTTTAAGACAAGACATTTTTTTTCTACATTTAGCATGATTAATCAGAATGTTAAAAGCATTTTTTTTTTTAAATAAACATACCATTGTTATAATTGGGAAAATTACTTTTAAATGGCTAGGACAACTTTGAAATTATAGTTAAATTATATTTCTCTGTTTTGATTATTATGTTCATTGTTTGTTTTTAGTAGATACTTATTTTAAGCATATAATATAAAAATGGTCCTGAATTTGAACCCCCATATATTTTCTGTCACAAGGCCTTCTACCGTATCTAAAATAATAAAAAAGCTTGATAAAACATCTGGCCCATTCATAACTAACTGGATATACAGTGGGGCTCGAAAGTTTGGGCACCCTTTGCAGAATCTGAAAACGCAAGTAATTTTCAAAAAATAAGAGAGATCATACTGAATGCATGTTATATTTTATTTAGTACTGTCCTGAGTAAGATATTGTACATAAAAGATATTAACATTTAGTCCACAAGACAAAAAAAATTATGAAATTATTAAAATAACCCCACTCAAAAGTTTGGGAACCCTTGGTTCTTAGTACTGTGTTCTGTAACCTGATGATCCTCGACTGTATTTCTGTTTTGTGATGGTTGTGCATGAGTCCCTTGTTTGTTCTGAACAGTTAAACTGAGCAGCGTTCTTCAGAAAAATCTTTAAGATCCTGCAGATTCTTCAGTTTTCCAGCATCTTTGCATATTTGAACCCTTTCCAGCAGTGACTTTATGATTTTGAGATGCATCTTTTCACACTGAGGACAATTGAGGGACTCAAACACAACTATTAAAAAAGGTTCAAACGTTCACTGATGCTCCAGAAGGAAACAAGATGCATTAAGAGCTGGGGGGTGAAAGGGTGCCCAAACTTTCGAGCCCCACTGTATATATATATATATATATATATATATATATATATATATAATTTTTTATTTTTTATGTTTTTGTACTTCCACTGGGAAGGAAATGTAGACAACAGACATCTTGGAACTTTAATTGAAAACCCCAGCTCTAAAGAGTGTATCTTTAATCTTTAAAATGATTCAACAGCCCTCCAGGTATGGGTCACGATTTTGTGATTTTGATATCATAACGCATATCATATCTGAAATTGTTTTTCTGTTTATGCGTTAATCAGCAAGAGACTTCAAGGAACTTCTACGGTCTACCTGATATCAACATGCAAATGACACAGATGTGACGCACAAACAACCAAAGCTCAGTTACTACAGGCACTTCACTGAAACATCTGTGAGCAATGAGCATTCCATTTGAAACATCACGTTTGCAGTGAGTTTAAATTTGTAAGTATATTTGGAAGCAACAGTGTGCAGATTTTTTCACATAGTGAGTATGTTTGCAATCATGAAATCAGATTCTCTCCTTTTGAAAAATACAGATTCTAAAATGTTCAAAATGAAATGAAAAAAGTAAAACAATTAAATTTCCTATGTACAGTGAAAAATTACATTGAACAGTAATTTGTCAAGTTAAGTAAACATAGACAGTAAAAATATAACAAGACAATATCAGTAATATGAGTCATTGTAATTGAAAGTGCAAATACAAAGTTTTGACATCTGCCAGCCAGGTTTTTTTTTTTTTTCACAAATTAACCAGGCAATCATGCAAAAGCTAAAAAAGGCAGCAACAAAAACGAGCATTCATGACCAACCTACTCATGATGATATGATAGCAAAATGGCACGTTATGAATTGCTTTTAGCTTCCTGCACTTGAATATAATTTACCAGCAAAAAAAATAAAAAATAAAATGTGAAATGTCTGAAACAGTTAAGCATTAATTTAGGTTAAACAAGAGTTAAGAACTAACACCTGTTCTTTAAAGTTGAATGTGTTCTCTCATCAGATTTTGCTCCACATTAACCTAGTTGACATGAAAATTACACAATAACAAATATCAGATTTATAGAGTGGGCTCAAAAGTCTAAAAGTTCAATTTCAATATACACTTTTCCTGAGAGGCATACAACACTATATCATTATTTTGGAAGAACAGGTGCTGAAAAAAGCCAGAAATCAGGGGTGGGAGAGAATTAGATGTGAAGTCTGCAGAGACATGATAGTACCCAAATGACTCACGCTGATTTCACAGTTTTCTTTAGATTGGTTGCCCATTAACAGCTCTAGAACACTATCATTATTCACACAAGCATAAAAATAATGTCTTTTTCAGAAGCAAAAGCAGATGCATAGTTACCTTGATCGTTCCATTGAGACTGAAAAGTCTTTTCAACTTTTTCTTGCTCTCACCCACCTGTTTACCGTAGCTTTCAGCTAATCCAGCATTGAGAAAGAGGTTTAAACAGCTGGGTATCTCTGAAAAACCATCCTCAACACTCAGCTAAATAAAAGTGATTAATTCTAAAGTGAGACATTGCTGTTGCGGGTGAGAAATGACACCACCTTCTTTTCACCTGGAACAGAAATGGCATGTTTTGCCATGTCAGGAGCAGATAAAACTCTGAGGAGCTAGTGGAAAAGAGGCGTCTGACACCCACAGCTGCAGACCTGCGAAAGCGAGCTGCTAGGGGGTCTGATTAGAGCGAGAGGTGAGAGCAGAGGCCTGCCAGTCACGACCTGAGAAAGAAAACCTACGGTGTTGTGATATCAGTCACAGCAGGACATACTGAGAGCCGTGGGTGGAGGATCAGTGACAGAAAACACACACTTAAACAGTGACAGAGCTGATGGGCAGCAGCAGACCATAGTGTGATGGGACATAATGAGCCTATTCCTGACCAAGCTTGAGTGTAAAAAACTGAATCTTACAACGATGGGCGGTTAACATGAGAATAAGCAGCTGTTGACAACCATGGCCTCCTACCTGTTGGTTTCGGTGCTGTACTGCCCCTTGCCCACCTGATTGACTGCGCAAACCCTGAACTGGTACGAGCGGGCCGGAGTGAGGCCCTTCACCATGGCTCCAGTCACGGTGGGGTCCACATCTGACAAATACACTCTCCAGGGAGAATCTGTACAAAGAGGAGCAAAATTACAAGGGACATTATATACTGGTTATACATACTGTGGCAGGAGGAGCAAATGACAGACACAGGGCCTCTGAAGGGCTTTTATTTAACAGAAATTAAAACAAAATGTCATGACATGCTGCGATGCTGCGCCTCTCGTCTAGTGTGCTGCTGCCTTTAGAAGTAAACAGGCCTTTACTGCTATTGCATCAAAGACTTGTTTATGTAAATGAGCTCTGATGTGATAGGCTGACCAGTCTGCACGTGAAATGAATCGCACTTATATTAGTTATGGCTACGTAGGCCTTTTTCATCGTTAGGGCCCTTTAACTAAAGATCTGTTAAATGTAATCATTTCTGGAAATGATATTAATGAAAGTAATTATAGTGTTATCAAACCTTGCTTTCTGTCTTCTAAAAACATGGTGGAATGGTGGTCATGGTGGCATATATAACATTACACAATTTGCATAATCAAGCATAATCAAATGATACTTGTCAAGATATTTTTTATACAAATTAGTCATACGCTCATGATTACATAACACGCTCACAGCATTCAAGATGGCCATTATTACTTAACGACACTTAATGACCAGCCCATGTAGCTTCAGATATTATACAACAGAATCCATACAACATTTGGAGTGAGATGACGTTTAGATCAAAAGATATTAAAACAATCCTTTCATGAATAAATATCTCAAGATTCTTAAAATACTGTAAGTACTACTCATTGCCTTTTGAATCAGATCTTCTCAATGAGGAAGAAAATTACAGATTGCACTCGATTGCACTTTTTTTTTGGGGGGGGGGGGGGGGGGGGGGAGAGTAGTCAGAGAGAGAGCAGGTTTTTCTCACTTTCTCTGAAAGGTGTTTCTAATGGGACTTCCCAGCCATATTACACCCTGCACCAGTAATCTTCACCTCCACTCCAACACATTCCTCACTGTCCTCTTCCAGCCCTGGAAGATCAATCTACTTGGGTGTTTTTTTCTGGTTCTGTAATACCACGGGCTTTTTCACCACTGGGTGACAGCAGCTGAGATCAACTCGTACATGTAGCATGCTGAGTGCTTTCTCTGGACTGGCCGAACATTCAGATGCATTATGGGTAGACGCGAATGAGGCACTGAGATCAGTAGATTCTTTAACACTGCCAGTTCTGCTCTATTACCGAGTAGGACACGCTTAAAAATTGTGCAGCTGACCAAATGGTTATACAGTGATCCCAGAAGTATTTGGACACCTGTTTCACTCTTAAAATTATTTGATTTCAGAGCTATATTACTTTTCTGAGCCACTTTTGGCTCAAATGTCTTTTGATCAAGTGGTGTCAAGGTGATTTTTAATGGATGCGAGAAGCTGAATTCAGAATACCATAGAATCACGAGAAGCAAATCACGCCTTAAGATCTCTTAAGTGCCCACCCACTTCCACGAAGCACTGTGAATGACGCAATCAAGTTTTAAGTTGATAATGTCATTCAGAATGCTTTTTGCAATTATAATTATTATATATATATATATATATATTTATATATATATATATATATATATATATATATATATATATATATATATATATATATATATATATATATATATATATATATATATATATATATGTATATATATATACACAAAATTCCTATGAGAAAATACTTCTGGAACCAAGTGTGGGTGTTCTGTTCCTAATTCAACCTCAGTTCCTCTCAAACAGGTGTCCTAGTAAAGTCGAGATCATTGTTTTAACCACTGTTTGACAGCCAGAAAGTGTTCAAAAAATGTCAAACCTAATAAATCCATTTGGTAAGTGTTTCCATATTTTTCTTTACAATAAAAACCACTTGGTTTATCTTACTGTTCTCTGAGAGCTCCACCACATAATGCAATAGGGGGCTGTTTCCATCGAAGGGTCTCATCCAGGACAGATCCACGCTGCGGCTGTCGTCGGCGTTCAGGCTGGCCTGTAGGTTTCGAGGCGAGTGTGGCAGCTCTCTGAGGACAGAGGATAACAAATTCTCAAAATAAGGGCTGTTTCACACTTCTCACACAAGTGCTGCTTAAACAAATCTAGCAAATAGGTTCTATACAGAAAGTGATATTACTTTGGGGTTACTAAACTTATTTTTTAATACCTGCTATATAAGTACAATCAAATCTGAATATTGTTCAACTAGCGACTAGATTTCTGGCCAGATGGAAATCAAACACAGGGTATTACAGAAGCACTACCAGATGTTCATTGTGGTTTGGGTCTGTTGATTATCATCCATGGGACTGGCTCTCCCAGTAGACCTCCTTGGCCCATTTTCAGATCTTCTCACATATTCACTTCTACTGCTGGCTCTTCCAGGTTCAAAAAGATTCAAAATTCAGCCCGAATCTCACAGCCAGTCGAAAGTGGGCATCCATTTGCATTTGTCTTTATTTTCTTCCTCACACTAGCTTTTATTTTATTTTATTGATTAATTTATTTATTAATCATTTCTGGGGAGGATAGACTTCCTTCTGAGACCAGGCACCGTGCACAAACAGCTGTGCTTGGAAAGTTTGTTTTCTCCTTTAAATTAAACCCATGGAGAGAACCAGCAACACTTAGGTGATTTCATCACTTTTTTGTGTTCTTTCTTACTAAGGAGGAAAATTATGCCATTTCTACAGGTGTAAATGTATGCTTTTTCACCCGATGTTGTCAAAATGATATTAAGAAAATGCTAATTAGCTTTGATTTCACCATAATGAATTAAAAATAGCTCTAACAAAATAAAATAAAATAAAATAAAATAAAAATCGAAATTAGATTAATTCTGGATTAAATATTCTTTTAAAGTCTTTCCATGTAAACGTATGTAATAAAGAGGTTTGTCCATTAATACCGTATATTGTCCTTCACAGGTATTATTAGAAAACAAAGCAAAGACAATAATAGATTTAATTGTTGCATTTTTAACATAGAAAAATTAGACTACACTGGCAAAAACAAATCATAAGAAAAAGACCTCAGAATTAATGGTTTGTTCAGATTGTTGGATCATCAGTGTTTAGTTATAATGGTGTGGGTTGTGATTGCTGAAGGTGGAAAAACACAACGGATGGGTGACTTCAGCCACTGGGGAAAGTCCTCCTGACAACATGCCCAATTCCACACAACCATCTGATACAACCACGGCATCTTCTCCAGCTTAATGAGGAGCCAGAAAACCCACAAACAGATAATGAGTCTTAGTTCCACACAACATTAGCTTCATGAAATCTGCACAAAGTACACACACCCGCTGGTTACTGCCGTCTTCCAGTGGTTTATTTCTGGAGAGCTTCTGAGGGGAATCTATTCCCTCATCATATTGTGATACAAAGTCATAAGCAGAGACTTCAGGTGTTAAAATGTTTAAGCTGCCAAGATTTGGCTTTTATTTGGGGTTTAAGTATTCGACTGGCAGACACGGTTTAGAAATAGTTTCAAATAGCTGGGATAAAGAAATCTATACATTCAAAGACTGGTCAAAAGGTCAAAAAGCTTTTTAGGAGACGGTCAGGAGATTGTTTTCTGAATGGGGAGTTTAAAAAAAAGCATTCATAAATACTAGCAAACTAGGTACTTTAAAAACTAGGATTTGAAAGTCAGGGATTAAAGGCAAAGAACAGAGGAAAAACTTCTTTGATTAATTAAATGCTTTTAAAAGTTACAATTAGCAGGCTGTTGATGAATATGCAAATTGTGTATAAGCAGTTGGAATCCAGATGGAAAGGTTAGGCTGAAAAAGGTTACTGAGGAAAGGTCAGTCTACACGTTCCTGCTGAGAGCAGCAATCCTCTCGAATAGTGTGTGCAGATGCTGCAGTGGGTGAGCAAACATAACCTGGAAGAAAGATTCTAGCATGCATAACAAATACAGTGTATGTCAGTTGTGATACACAGACGACATGTTCAATGATAAACATGACCACAAACTTCAGTTTTGTAGGACTGCTTTTTGTGTTTTTTCACTGTTGTGCTGAAAAATTGCATCATAATCACACCGTACCAAACTGTATTCCACTGGAAATGCTGCTGGTACTGTATATATAAACCAGTTTCACTCATATTACTATGAATAGGAGAACCTATATCATATGGCAGTTTACGTCGAATGGCATATGTAAAAGATTAAAAGCTAATATTTAGTTTCAGATCCTTTGCATGCAATCAGAGCAGTGAGTCTGCAATCCATAGACATCACCAGACTCTTGGTCTTATGCTTTGAAACGCTTTTCTCCTGCTTTTAAATGCAGCCAATTCCATCCTTTGCATGTTTTGGGGAATTTCTGTCTTTAGTCTCCTCTTCAGCTGGTGAAATTAATGTTCAATTGGATTTAAAATTGGAGATTGATTTGGTCAATCTAAGACTTTACATTTCTTTGCCCTGATAAAGTCCTTGAATCCTGGTTTGTGTGTGTCATCGTCAAATGCAAGACATAGAATGCAGAAGCAATGGATATAACTGATAAGACACATTCCCTGCTTTTAATATCTGAAGAATTAATGCAACCGGACACAGCTGAACACTTAGAAAGTTCCAATGCTTATGCTCACATCAAATAGTGGGATGAACTCTAAAAGTGCTGTCCTTTTTATTTGGTAAAACATGTGTGCGTCGAAAAACCTAATAATAAAATGTGACATTCTGTAGTTTTGTTTCATATTAATATTTTAATCATATTTACAGATTTATTGACTCCACAGCAAAAAAAATAAAATAACTGTCTTTACTGTTCCAATATTTATGGAGGGCAATGTATGTAATAAGTAAAGTTTACCTATTGTGTTTATATTGTATTGCAAAACACTTTTGCTGCTATTGAGGTTGGATACGGGTAAGCTTAGGGACAGGTTCGGTGGTCTGGGTAGGTTTAAGGGTGGGTTAAGGTTATTTTGTGGGTCAACAAAATTGTATATTATAAATGTAGATACAGAAATGAATTACAGATGTACAGTACAGAACAAAAGTTTGGACACACCTTCTTATTCAAAGAGTTTTCTTTATTTTCATGACTATGAAAATTGTAGAGTCACACTGAAGGCATCAAGGTCTATTTGACCAAGAAGGAGAGTGATGGGGTGCTGCGCCAGATGACCTGGCCTCCACAGTCACCGGACCTGAACCCAATCCAGATGGTTTAGGGGTGAGCTGGACCGCAGACAGAAGGAAAAAGGGCCAACAAATGCTTAGCATCTCTCGGGGAACTTCTTCAAGACTGTTGGAAGACCATTTCAGGTGACTACCTCTTGAAGCTCATCAAGAGAAAGCCAAGAGTGTGCAAAGCAGTAATCAGAGCAAAAGGTGGCTACTTTGAAGAACCTACAATACGACATAGTTGTTTCACACTTTTTTGTTATGTATATAATTCCACATGTGTTAATTCATAGTTTTGATGCCTTCAGTGTGAATCTACAATTTTCATAGTCATGAAAATAAAGAAAACTCTTTGAATGAGAAGGTGTGTCCAAACTTTTGGTCTGTACTGTAGTTACATGCAGGTATTTTTTAAATATAAGTACAATGTAAAAACATGTATGTACACAATAATTGCATTGTACCAAATTATTAACTGAAATATAAGTATAGTAGTTAAGGCCACTTAATTTAAAGTGGGACCAGCCCAGTTGTATCAAAGGTTGCAGTGCTCAAATGTAGCTGTGTAAATGACATTTCAGCATTAGAAAAAAAAAACATTTAAAGCACAGTTAATGTCAGAGGTTGTTGCTGATTTGAAATACGTTGTTTAAATGTGATTTTGCCATGTTTTTATTTTGAGATTTTGGTATTTCACAGTTCAAGTAGATAGATGTTGTTAGTTATCAATGCTTGAAATAGTTGCACGGATGTTTATTTTTTATAATAACCGCTGAGTAAACTGTTCAGCCTGCTGATGGAGAAGTGACAGTCCTCTGTTCTTCAGCGTCACTTCTCACATAACATCCAGAATGCACTAAACAATGCTCTCATTAACCTATGCTATTGGCCGAATAATAATTTTTTTTATTGATATATTAAACTGGGGTCATTTGGATTACTGCTGTGATCACTTTGTGTGTGTTCAATCAAAGTCATGCACAAAAGTCATCTACATCTGGGCCAGCATGAGGGTTACTAAATTATTGAAAATATTGTGAATATTATCTTTGAGTGGAGTATCCCTTTATGTCTGTAGGTTTTATTGGCCACCATGTGGAAATCATACTACACCTCTCCTCAACAAGCCTCATGATGCCTATCTATAGCAGAAAGCATGTGGGATGAGCTACATGACAAAGCTGAATACTTAGGGTTCGAGGTTTTGGAGAGCCAGCATATTTTTCGCTCTTCAGTAACGTCCTCACACTTTAAAAGCCGGCGTGTGAAAAATGATGCGCAATGCACATCTGGAAGGTGACACACATCCATCAGCACAGTGCATTAGTCAGCCTAATGCTCGGAGATGAAGGGAAGCGAAGTCACTCACATGACCTCCAGACGGGCTGCCCTGGAGTCGTTGCCGGCCTGAGAGATGACGTCACACGTATAGTCCCCGATGTCCCCGGACCAGGTTTGACTGATGTGCAAGGAGCCCTCCTGCAGGCTGATACGCCCCCCTCTGGTCTGGCTCACTAACTCCTCATCCTTTTTCCACACGTACCTGCCAAGTGAAGGAGACGAGGAGCAGAAGAGAACTCTATCACAGTCAAGCTGACACTGGGGGAGCACAGGAAACAGCACTGGCTCATTACACTGATATCGAGCATATTAGCGCTGAATTAACTGTACAGCACTACGGATCGCGCTTTGAATCAACTTCAAGGCCTGTGGGCTGACACTTTGAATTAACATTACAATCAAACCGAGTGTGGAGCACTGGGCTCTGATGTTGAGAGGAGAGGAGGAAGCAGCGCGGCTCGTTTATCATCACCCACCTCACCACCACGCGCGGGTCGTGGGTGGCACCGCACTCCAAAATGGCCGTGGTCCCCTTAATGACACGTCTGTCCATGGGAGGCCTGGATATGGACGTGCGACCTTGGAGCAAACACAACAGTGTTAATTCTGCACTAGTTCAACATTTTCAAAAGAACCAAACAACTACGCTTCACTGTTTAACAGCCTCTTCACACATCACCAGCCGAGTGCGTTTCCCTTCCGTTGAGACAATGCCAGGACTTTACATGCTCTGATCGGTGTGTAATAACAAGTCTGGATGCTGTAGATATCACCTTGCTAAGCTGCGCTAAGAAGCTGCTTTTCATGGAGCAGCTTATCAGGCTCTGCTCTGACTTTACTTATTTATTCACTTAGGAAAGGAAGTTCGATGTGAGTTTTGCCTTTGTCCAGTCCTCCAGAACCGCCACACATTTCTACTGAATTAATGGTGGTCAGTTAGCAGTCATGTTATTTTTCCTGTCCATCTGAAATCAAATTATATGTTTGAATTGATAATAACAGATTGTTTTAAATGTGATGTTTTAAACATGATCAGTATGTTTAAATGCGCAGTTAAGGCCCATTCTAACAAACACAAACAATAAACATTTTAATTTGAATCAATGATTGTAAATATATCTATTCAGACCAACACAAACATTTGTATGCCCATCAATGGAAAGATTTTTTTTGGATAGATGTTCTAATCTTGTGTCCATCAAAACAAAAACAGCATTGCACTAGGCTTGTTTGTGGACATATGGATGTTACATACTGTAGCTACATATGGAAGCTTGTTTTCGTCACGGAATAAAAATATACAAAATGTTATTGCAACTTTATAATCTCACAATTCTGACTTGCTTTATTTATTAATTATTATTATTATTTATTAATTTATTTCAGGTTTATGTCTTACGATTGTGAGTTCAAATTTAGTTTATATAGTTTTTAAAGCATGCCTAATTTTGTGGACGAAAGGATTCGTCTGTATCACAAAATGCATATTTGGTTTGATAAATATGTTGGGACATTCAATTTCGTATTCATACTAATGCACAAAATGTATACCGTATTTTCCGCACTATAAGGCGCACTTAAAAGCCTTTAATTTTCTCAAAAAACGACAGTGCGCCTTATAATCCGGAGTGCTTTATATATGGATCAAGGCGCTCTGTCAAAATGTTGACATTCCCTTTAGCACAGCTCCATCTAGTGGATGCATAACGCAAACCCAGTCAAACGTTTGACTGCAGTATCTTCTATTCTATGCGCCTTATAATCCGGTGTGCCCTATATATGAAAACAGTTCTAAAATAGGCCATTCAATGAAGCTGCACCTTAATAGTGCGGAAAATACGGTATTTTGTTCATGGCATGCATTTCTTTTACAAAATTAGGCAGGTGAAGGCCGGGATTGGACATTAAATGATTGCCACATTCATTTTCATACCTTCATTTAAGACTAAACTCAAAATTGTGAGATTTAAACTTGTAATTGTGTTAAACACAACACTTTAAAAACACTTTAAAATACAAAGTCAGAACTGCAAGAACTTTTATTCTGAGGCAGAAATTGCCTTCCATACAGTAGATACGTCATCTTTCCTCTCTCAAGTCAAGTGAAAAAGAAAATTGGTTCTGAAAGAAGTTAGAAGATGGGTTCAGTGTTACTCTTACTCCATACGGTGAGGGAGGCATTGGTGTTGATCACTCCCTCTGAGTTAGCGGCGTAGCAGGTGTACATCCCTGTGTCCTGCAGCACCACCGGTTGAATCTGCAGACCGCCGGACTCCAGCAGGGTGAAACGCGGAATCTGCACAGAACCGCTGGCGAGGACCTGAGTATCTGATGTGCATACAAATGCAGATAAACGCACACACAAACATAAACCAGTTACCTCAATATCTTGCATCTGCTTCCATATAAGGTATTAATAGCACATCACTGTGCATGGAGTTTGAGAAGTTTTTATTACAAGCTTAAAGTTTTCCCAGGGGGCAATCCTCCTGAAACTGCCTGCAGAGCTCTCTACCTTGTTAGGGGCTGCTATTATATATGCAACTTCATAATAGAGAATGCTATGGAAACGACTTCATGAATATACCCAAAAGAGTTGTAGAATGTAATGGAAGTTTTTTTTCATTACTCTCCCATGAAATTATCTTTTGTGTCTGCAATCGGCTGCAACAAAGACATCTTAATGGCCTCCTAATAAATCTCATTCTGATTTTGTTACAGATAAAACAAAAAATCATTAATTACCACAAAATATTGTACAGACTTTTACAAAAGACTACGAAATTCTAACAAAAAGTCTATTCTAAAAGAAAAAGCTGTTCTATTTAATAAAACCCTGAAAAATGTACCACAGTTTCCACAAAGAACATTAAGCAGCACAGCTGTTTTCAACTGATATTTAAGAAATGTTTTCACGAATTGCTGAAAAAAAAAAAACAGCTCAGATGTGATTTAGGACTCATTCATTAGTGAATTATAAGTGTAAATGCTCAAATCAAACATCACTTCGTACTACTGTAGCTTACCTTTCTTCCAGATAATGGCAGGTTTAGGGGCCCCGGATACCTGACAGGTGAACGAGGCCACCGCTCCGTCTGTGGCAGTGATGTCGACCGGCGCCGCTGTGAAGGCCGGAGCCATACCTGCAAAACACACAGTCACAGTTTTTCATCAGGACGAGAATATGCCACATCCGTTCAGTGGCCCCTCATTCACGCTTAATGCAGTCCGCCCACACTGCCCCACAGGAACATGCAAATTATTACAAGGGGCCAAACACCAGCCAGTAAATTGTATTAAAACAATGTTATGTCCCTCAAAACACTACTGATGCTTTTTATTATGATGCAGGACATGTTTGCAAATTTGTGTTTCAAATCCGAGACGGTAAACAACTGGCATGAATATAATTATACTGTTCTGATTGGGTGCCCAGTGTGGCATTGTGGAGTTGCTGGGTCATTTTTAATAAGCAGATATGGGCAAATGAACAGGTATTTCCATCTGGAAAAGTAAAACATATTGCTGTTCGAGAGCAAAAGACTGCTGTTTGGATGCATTGTTGAATATGTGCCACAATCTTTTGGAACAGTAGAGACAGAAATCTAAAACCCATTACAGCTTGCTTTCCAATCGCTTTACATCATTTTTATCACATGAATACTGATGCCACAGTAAGGCTGGGCAGTATAAACACATTTTAATATTATGCTATAAGCAACAAACGTACGTACATACATACATACATACATACATAAAAATACATCTGGTTTCAAAACACAATAAATCCATTTTGATTAATTTGAGTAAAAATGTGTTTTCTTTACCAAGGAAATGGCAAGATGAAAACCATTATTTTCTGTTTCAAACCTTCACATAGCATCCTTAGGTTATACAGTAATAATGTTAAAAAATAAATCCAGGTTTTGATTTTCAAAGATTTATTATACATTTTTTATTATTTATTTCCCAAAATGCAATAAATCCATTGTACTTTTTTTCCCCTCAAAATGCAATAAATCCATTGAATCAATATAAAAGTTATTTTTCATTTTCGAAACTGATGAAAACACACAACATAGTAAGTTGATCCACATATGACAGCCTCTGAACTTGGTCAATACTAATTTTATATACATGCACTGGAGTAAAAACACATCTATCAGTCATCGCTTCCGAAATGAATTCAACGGGTCATCTTGTTAATGCTATGAATTAATTATAGCAATAAAAGAATATTTCATCATGAACAAGAACATGAACAACAATATCACAACAATATCACATTAAAACACAGAAATTTACTTCCAAAAGTGTTAATCTTTGCCATGTTACATTGATTTAGTAGTCTAGTGCTATATGCTGTATTAACAAAAAACATAAATGGCATTTATAAAAACACTAACACTGACTAACAGTGTGATTCAGTTAATGAATGCGATTTAGCGCAGCTTGTCAGTGATCTACAGCTATGTGTATTAAATACATCTGAATAATTTCCATCTTAAAGCACATGATGGTGATTAACTGGTACAATTAATCACAGAACCGGCTTTACTGACGAGATGCGCAAGGCAATCTCATGCGATTTATTGTGCAGCCCTTGTTTGTTGATCACAAAGTACAAAGAAAATGATGGAAATTAGGATGCCAGGTGCATTCGGAGCGCCTCCATTACTATCTAGAGGGCGTGGAATGGTGGGCTGTGATTGTTTGAGTGGATATATTGCATTCCGCAAAAAAGAGAGACTGGCGTTTGTCGCGTTTTGGAAAAAAATCTGATCTAATGAACTCTTGTTCATGAATGACGTCATCAGCAACTAGTAGACTTCGACTCGACTTTCATCACATAAAAGTTGACTTAAAAAAATCAGAAGTCATTCAAACCCTACTCCAAATTAAATAAACCTCTTTATGTATTACATGTGTGTATTCTAAAGGTGTCTAAGTGCTATCTTTGCTAGAGCACTTGACACAATGTTCGAAACTCAAAAAACTGAGGTAGTTTGACATGAAAAATCAACAGTTTCAATATGCTCCAATGCTTTTTTACAGTGATCTCACTCACAGGCTCTCTGGGTGAGTGATAACACTTCAAACATTCATCCACTGTACTTATCCTTGATCACTTTAGCATGAAACAAATCTATACAGTAATATAAAAAAGCGAGCAGAACAACTAACACAGCTTTGACTGAACCACTGCTCAATCAGCGAGTCTAGATATGCACAATCAATATGCAAGATAGAAGAAGCCACAATTCCATGCGAGATCTTTAGAAATTCAGAGCTGAAATGAGCAAGTGTTTTTTTTTTACTAACTTAAAACTTTCTTTAGGCCTGAAATTAATGTACTATCTTTATTAAAGAGTACTTATTCTATATTTTATTTATTATTTTTTACTCTAAAGTACATCTTATTAGTGAGGTTTTATGCACCAGACAGTATTGGTGTTATTTTTATACATTTTTCTGAGCCTGAACACTGTAAAATGTTACTTTTTAAACAAAAAAATATATATATTTTAATTCCAAGCTTCTTTCTCAAAAATGGCCTGTACAAGCACAGATAATTGGATGATTCAAAGGTCAATACAGCTGGAAGTTAAAATCATTACGGCAATCTACATAGAGTAAATATGAGCAATCGGGGCTGTGGTAATTATCTGTGTGATGAGAGTGCTCCTCTGAGGGGGTCTTAATGTCCTCATGTACAGATCAGGGCAGTGCCCTGACAAACACTATGATGTAATCAACTTCAGACAGGCCTCTCCACAGGGAGCCATTGTGTCTCTTATGGAAAGGAGTAGATTAAGAACAACACATCTGTTACGGCGGGGAACTGCTGTACAATGGATGAGAGAAGGTGCACTTTGCAGCTGGCCACATGTAATACCCTTGACAACGTCTCGATTGTTTGTGTGTCAATAATTATTAGCAGTGAGTCTGGAAACTATGCGATAAAGAATGCATGACGCCCCTCTGCCCGGCCTCAGGGTCATACTCACTTGTGATGTCCAGGTAAGTGTGGACCTGAGCCTCTCCGGCCGAGTTCCTGGCGAAGCACTGGAAGATTCCGGCATCGCCGGGCTGTAGCTTCCTGACCTGAAGGCCCATGCTGGAGATGACCTTGTAGCGAGGGTTGTTGAGTTTACTAAGGGGCACGGCATCCTTATACCACTCCAGCTTCGGTATGGGCACCCCTGTGAATTAAAAACACAACATGACAGGTGATTATGATGGTCAGAAGAAGGTAGGAATTGAACAGTTGGGTCCAGAATGTTTTTATTACATTTTAAATGAAACCTGTAAGCATTAAATTATAATTTACTATACTACTATAATTATACAATATTAAAAAAAATTATATTTATTTTGAGATTTACTAAAGATTACATTTAACAGTTTAAATACATTTTAAATGGTACATAATATTAAAAATAAACACAGACAGACAGACAGACAGACAAACAGACAGATAGATAGATAGATAGATAGATAGATAGATAGATAGATAGAATTAACAAAACAACAGAAACTTGCAGAATTTCATGCAGCTCAAGTGTTGCTGTCATTGAAACTAATCTAATCTAATGCTACGCTAATCGCTAAAGCCACCTAGTATTGTTGGTCTATTGTCTGAGGCGGCACTACATTATTTAATGTAAGCTTCCCAGGTTCAGTGAATCCATTTTCCCAATGCAAAATTACACTATGTTTTATCCCCATTCTTGTTTCTGGAAGCTCGGGCCTGTGCGGTATGAAGCCACATGAACCGCACTGATCTACAGTAAACACTCTTTATTATACACACTCATAGGTTTAATTTGCACCCTTTGCATGATATAAAGAAGATGAAGTGTCAAGTGGAAATGAGATGAACTGAGGCCTTAAGCCTCCAAACAGATTCGGCTAGCACGCTTTTAAGAATATTCCAGTAGCTTGGAAAAGTGCACTCTCGGGGGGTAATGATTTAAGTAACAGCTGAAAGAACTAACAGAGAAAATCATCACTCGCTGTGGCTCTCGTCTGCATCAAGAGAAGGAGACCAGATTGTATTATTCAAACTCATTTAGCGCTCTTCGCCTTTGGTTAACGGCTGTATCAAGCTCTACTCGGCAGCAAACAGCCTCATATTTTTTCTGTGCATATTTTCCGAGACATATCAAAAGAGTGATGGGCTCTGGGCATGTGCTATAGTCTTTTCCTTGATCCTCGAGAGCTGAAGACTTCTGATTCTGCTCTGGAGAGATATAACTTCTCAAAACAAAAGGATTCCTTTCAATCCAGCCACATAAAAAAGTGAGAACAGTCCCAGAAGCAGCACATAAGAGAGGTAATGGATTGATTCCACTTTCCACTCTTGAGGATACGGCGGGGTGACTCGCTTGTTTTTATTTCTCACAGCCCATCCGATGCTGAGGGATCATTTTTACTCCTTGCTGAAATTGCAGCTGAGCCAAGCCTGAACCTCAACGGACCAAAATTTTAAGTACGTTTATAACAGTTGGGCCGACTTTTCAATCCAGCACTCTTAGAAAGCTAGAGAATATTTCTGGCAGAAAACCAATACCATTTCATCGCCCATTTTTCCACTCTATAATGATAATGGTTTAAGCCCTTTCCCATCAACACATCATATCTCACAGCTAATCGTAAACTCTTCGCCACTCGTCCAAAAGGCCTCCATTTGTCTTCGGTGAAGGGACACTAACATCCTCTAAATACAGATTTTATAAATCACCCCCAAACAGAGCAGGGCACAGCCTTTGGGGGTTGGTTAATAGCCCAGGGCGGCACTCCTGGGAGTTCATTCACGATGGTAGGCGGCAGCAGAAAGAATGCTGTGAAAATTGCTATAAATACCTTTGCATAACAAAGCTTACGACTACAAAAGCTCTGAGCGCTCAATGAAGTGCTTGGATTAGAAGGAGGTTGAAGTGTATTGTATGTCTATTGTGTGTAAAGCATATTGCAGAGTATACTTATAAATCTCGAATCAATCCAGCCCACTCGCTTTAAGTGTCGCACGTAAAGCACTCACCTCGAGCTTGGCATTGGATATCCACGCTTTTCTCCACCTCTCCCATCATCTTTCTCCTGGGCTCGGCGGTGAAATAAGGCGCCTCTGCAAAAAACAAACAGGCTTGAGAACTGATTGCAAAATGACGTTTTTCGAGGTACTGAAATTCATAAATGGATTCAGAAAAAAATGATTCGGTCAGTGGAGTTCATTGAGTGCAGATGGACGTGGGACAATTTTTTTTTCAATTTTCTGTAGCAACTGAACATTTGCTGGAGCAAAATGAATTGAAAATAAATTCATAAACATTGTCAAAATGGAAATGCCCGGCCTGTGGGCTTAATGTGGTCATGTGTCATCGGCAGTCAAACATGTGGGAGCATCCCATTAAGACTGAGAGCACTGGTGGACATGTTTCATTCACTCACCTAATGCACAACATATTCTACTGTAATGTTTGGACTTCCTGCAGAGGCACAGACGGCCACTGAGACTTCACTTTCTCACAATACTGCAGTATTACATAATAGATTTCATGCTTCTAATGTAAATCTACCATTTATTTATGAAAATGATTTATATAATGTATTTTTGTTTTCTGGCTGTTGATAGTGTATTCTGATTTATGACCTGATCCAAAAAATATATCCAAAATCCCCTCTGTATAAACCTTTGATTCCAATATGAAAACAAAGATAAAGAAGATTTTATTACCTGTCTTAATGCAATGCCTATATTTCTAATCTGGAAACATATATGCAAATTAGCACATATTTAAACGTTTAATTCCTTTTTTTTTCATATTTAAACATAACATAACTGGGCAAGTATGGTTATGTAGTTAATGTTTTTACCCAATTTACACATAGTGTCTATTGTTAATATGCAGAGGCAACTTTAATTCATAATTCGATTTACCCCATAAGTATAAACACTTTGAAAAACATTGTTCTGTTTGCTTGATCATCATCCTGATGAACCTGACGACACTCAACCAATGGCATGAGTTTGAGGCGGAGCTACATGTTTGCCCGTCCAATGGCAGATGAAGGGAGTGGGAGTAGTATTACACACTAGTTATACACTGAAAATAAAATGATAATACATCGATTTGAATGTTAACTTTTGGGTAAATTATTCCTTTAATCAGTTATTTAGATGTTTTAATCATGAAAACCGTGGCAAGAGAGCACATTCATAGATTTATTTTCTATGAGCTATTTCATTCATCTCTTTAATAGTTCTACAAGAAATGAATCTTGTATGATGTACAGCTTAAAAGAGACATAATTGTAGAGATTTATGCTTGAGAGACATGTATTTTCTGAGAAAAAAATTGTAGACCATCAAAAATCTGAAGTTTATCTTTCACCCAAATAAGCAGATGAATAAATGCATACTTAGAGATCTTGAATATACTTCAGACACCCAAACAGTTACTAAGCTTTTGAATTATGTGCAGTACAATCTGACAGCCGACATTCATCAATTCACATGCACTCTTGCCCAGTGCAATATATTCCTCCTGTTACGCATCCGTCTGTCTATACATATGTATTGGACTTCACATGGAGCTGAGAACACCTGTCAACTGGGCTCTCAAATGGACAATGATGTGAAGTGACGAAAAGGCATAAATATTTAATATGCTGTTTAGCTCAATGGGTTTCCATATGTAACTGTACAGAGAAAAGGTGGACAAACTGCATATACTCAGTCTGTGTTAAATGAATTCAAAGACAGGAAAACTGTTGAATTCAGCATGACATTTACATTAATCATAGAAAACATTCAAGCTAAATTATTTAGGAACAGACCATTGAGAAGTTGAGAGTTAAGAGAGCTATGAGATGAAGACAAATTTGGGCAATGAATTCAATTTTAGCTTGGTACATGGATCACAAGTGCTACAGTTAAAAAAAATAAAAAAAAAATTGGGGGGCTATTGCTTTCTTAACTTGTCACCTTTCAGACTACTGGAAAGAAAACATTCAAATTACACTTAAGCCTTTATTTTATTATACTTTATCTATTTACATCAATACATTTCAATTACATAAGTCTGTAAAGAGTTTTCTCAAAATGTGATTTTTTTAATTGTTAAAAGATTTATTTTTTATAGAAAATATTAATCACTTGACCCTCTAGCACTAGCTCTCTCTATTCTACCTACTGTTCATTATTTTTAATGATTATAAAGGGTCTGCTAAATGAATCAATTATGTCACAAATTCGGTCCATGGACTTCCATTCACTCACCACCAGAGGTCACCCATCATCACATTGACACTCATTACACAAACTGTTATATCTCTCTCCGAACTACATTTCCCAGAACATTTCCCACTACACTGATCATGGACCCACCTGCAATCTATTACAAATACATACACACTATAAAAACCATTGTTTGCACTTATCTCTGTGTTTAGCGATAGCAACATTACGGAGCTATTCTGAGTTTTCTTAGTCTAGTCTACTCTTGTTCACTGCCTGTTTCACCAGTGTTTTGATCCTAGCCTGTTTCCCTCATCTTGTCTGTTCTCTGCCTGCTCTGGTCTATATTTCCTGTCTTGGATTATCCCTTTGTCTTGCTGTCTCGGACTTTGTTTGCACCTTGCTTGAATTTTTGACTGTTTGTGGATTACATGTTTGATTCGCCCTCTAAATTATGTTCGCCGTCAATATTATAGTAACTTTAAAATATTATTAATAATGTATATACACATTTTTTATTAGTATCATATACTAGTATTATTACTATTTAAACATGACACATTAATGTTCTTCAAAGGGGGGGATGAAATGCTCGTTTTCACTCAATATCCTGTTAATCTTCAGTACCTATAGAGTAGTACGGCATGGCAAAAAGTCTTTAGTTTTATTATATTTATAAGAGAAAGATAGTCTGTACCGATTTTTCCCGGAAAAACACAAGCGCCTGGAGGCGTGATCCAGAGGCTGAAATTTAACAAGAGAAGCATCAGCAACAACGTCTCTATGTGGTATGTACTGAAACTGTATATATTTGCTTAGCGGTTTTGGAAAATGACTAAGTTCCACATTTCGCGACGCTCTCGCTCTGATCACTGAATGCCTGTGCTCTCTCTCTGCTCTGCTATACGGGAGCGCGCGCTCTTCCGGCAGACGTGCCCTTAGGACCCATATAAGGAAATTCCGCTCCATCTAACGTCACACAAAGCCATACTCGAAAAAAACTTTCCGAAACTTGTGACAAACCGGAAGGAGTATTTTTGGAACAGAAATACTCCTTCAAACGTACAACTTAATTTTTTAAACTTTGTCCATGTTTAGCATGGGAATCCAACTCTTTAACAGTGTAAAAAACTCAGTATGCATGAAATAGCATTTCACCCCCCCTTTAATTATATTAATTATATTTATACAATAAAATATTATTAATGAAAATATAATAATAATAACAATAACAATAATTAGAATAGTTAATAATAATAACAAAACCAATAATAATAATAATAATAATTTATTTAAAATAAACAAATATGACTAAATTATATGAAGTAATTTGAAGTGTCAGATAAGGCAGAAATGGCTCCTTAGGGGTACCAATCTATTCTATTAATTAAACATTGTATAAATGTAACCAGATCCTTCCTTCCTTTTTACTCTCTACCGAGGTGTCCAAAAGATATGATCACACCAACATTTATCTCCTTACATGCCGCTATTTCAAAAGGCTACAGATTATGTGCACTTTCTGTTATTAAATAAATCAAATGACTTGGAAATAGGGCTGATGGCACTTCACTGGTGTGTATTCACAATGATCCTAATGTGTAGTATTACCTGGTGATATTCTCATGCAGCACTGTGACCGATAGCTGTAATGCCTGAGGCTCTCCTAAAAGCTCTTAGCACAGCTAATACAGTGTGTAATTTCAGGTTTTATGCGCAGTAATGTAGTGCTATATCTATCAGAGGGCTTTGCTGTTCATCACCCCCCACTGAGTGGAACCATTAAGTCTGTGGATTTTCTCTGCAGATGTACAGCTGTGAAAGCATTGTGTCAGAGAGAAGAAATTGAGCTTTTATTGGACGGAGTGCTTCACCTGTAATGAAGAGGAAGGCTCTGGCCTCTGCCGGCTTCACATTGCTGTCCAAAAGTGAGGCTTCGCACACGTACATGCCCACATCGGCACTCGTTGGGTTGATGATGGTCAAGCGCCGGCCGAAGGAGCCCACACCACTGGCCACCTCCACGCCGTTTCTCCGCCACATCAAACTGAGCTTCTCAATCGGACTGTGGTAAACAACAGTGTAGAAATATTATTGTTTATATTACAGTGTGAAATACTTTGTTGCTGCTAATTCTGCTGATTTAAACATGCCACCAAGGTGACAATAACCAGTTAGGTTAAGGTTAGGTAACAAATGTAAGGTTTTGTTGAAACTGTGAGAATGATTTAAAAGCAATAGTGAAATATTTTTTTTCTGGCAATTTCTACTGTTCTAAAGTAAATAAAAATAAAAAAAGAAAGAAATTAATACTTTTATTCAGCAAGATTGCATTAAATCGATCGAAAGTTACAATAAAGCCATTTATATTGTTACAAAAGAATCCAGTTTAAAATAAATTGTATTCCTTTTGGACTCGTGAAATATTTAAGCAGCACAACTGTTTTCAACACAGATAATAATAATAATAATAAATGTTTTCAAGCAGCAAATCTGTATTTTGGACTGATTTCTGAAGGATCATGTGACACTTAAGACTGGAGTAATGGCTAGTGTTGTAGTACTTGAGACCGTTCTTGGTTTCAAGACCAGTCTTGAGACCATTTTTTCAATGTATTGTTTTTTTTTTGTCTCAGTCTCGACTTCATTTGTACTCAGTCTTGTCTAGGTCTCCGACTAAAAGAAAATAAAAAAACAAGGTTGGAAAAAGGATCACTCCCCTCCTAAAAATGACTTGTAAACTCCGGTGTAGCTAACCACCTTCTCCGTGGAACACAAAGCCATTTGACTTTCACCTATGATCAGCTGTGGTCATTTTGATCAGCTCAGCATGAAAAGAGCTTTCCTGGAGCATTTCAGTCCTTGGTAGTGCAGCTGAAGCAAACAATTAAAAAGGAATGGCAAGGCGCCTTCAAAAGATCTCCGAGATTAAGTTGTGGACAGGCTCAAGTCAGGATATGGGTACAAAAAAGATTTCAAAGGCTTTATCAATGCCTAGAAGCACAGTGAAGTCTATTATTAAGAAATTGAAGGTATCTGGTACAACGCAGACCCTCCATGGATCAGGACGTCACTCCAAACTGCAACTGGATGAATGAGCCAGGAGGACACTGGTAAGAGAGGCAACCAAGAGACCTACAGCAACTCTGAAGCAGTTGCAGGAATTTTTAACATTGTGTGTGTGTGACAACAATATCACACATGCTCTAAAAATGTGGCTTGTATGGGAGGGTTGCAAGAAGAAAAGCCACTCCCTTTTTCACTCAGGAAAAATGGATTGGGCAAAAATACCATCAAATTCTTGAGGAAAATTGGCTGCCCTCTGCCAGAAAGTTGTTAATGGGAAGGAAGTTTACCTTCTAACATGACAATGATCCAAAGCACACAGCAAAACTGACCACACAGTGGCTGAAGGAGAAAATGTTTAATGTCCTTTCATGGCCTAGTCAGAGCCCACATTTAAACCCCATTGAAAATGTGTTGAATTATTTGAAGACTGCAATCCCCAAATGGTCACAACCAAATTTAACTGAACTTGAGCAGTTCTGCTAGGAAGATTGCGCAAATATGGCAAAGTCTAGATGTGCAAAGTTAGTAGAGATAGTAACATATCCCAACAGACTAAAGGCTGTAATTAAAGTAAAAGGTGGTTCAACAAAATACTGACACAAGAGTCACCCTTTTTCCTTTTTCCAACTCTGTGATTCTGGTTTTAATTTTTATTTTAACATGTTGGTGTTATTTCTTTCACTTGAATGCTATAAGTTGCACTGAGTGAATACAACTGGATAAAACAAAAACTGTATCCGTCTTCATTTCAGGCTTAATTTTTTTTTTTCGGCAATTAAAATAATTCCAAACAAAGTCCTGCAATCCATAGCAACTGCTGCATTTCAGAGGAACACACAGAAGTGATTTGTTACTGAATGAATCAGCTGCTTTGAACAAATCGGTTGAATAAATGATTCCGTGGCTCACACATTAATCTTTCGCCACCACCTAGCCAGTTTTAGTTAAGACATTCATATTCGGTTTTTCCATCATAATTCTGTGTTTCAAAAAATAATCTTACCTATATTCATTCAATTGTAATTGTACTAATTCAGATAAAGCTTCTGTACCATCTCTGCAGTGCAATGATACGTTTTAGTGAACATTTGATTGCTAACAGCTCTAAATAGTTTCTAATTGTCTAATAGATATTTTTCAGGCAATAAATGTGGATCTTTGTGGATGAATTTCAGGAGTGCGTGTTTGGTCATGGACTTGTCTTGGTCTCGGTTCAGGTGGTCTTGCATTATTTTTTTTAAATAGAAATAGAAAATAGATATTTTAAATTGTAATATTTCACAATTGTGAAAATTGATGAATGCAGACTTTGTGATCATAAAATACTTATTTTTAAAGCAATATAAAAATCTTGCTGCTATAATCATGGGTTTGAAATGTAGGTTAAATGGAGTAAGAATTTGAATATTAATAGTTGTGAACCTGTCAGAGGTAAATGAATATCAAAATGAACTGATTGTGTCCATGTATCTGTACTCACCGTGCATTAGCAACACACTCGAGTGTGGCCTCACTGACTCCGGCCACCACTGTAGTGTTTCGGGGTGGGATTACAATCACTGGAGCCACAGGGTCCGCTGGGGCCTCTGAATCTAAAACAGGAGAGAAGGTGATAGGAGAAAAGAGACCTTGAGATCTACATCTGTCTCTAAAATGCCTGAATGCTGGTCTTTCAGCCTGATCAAGCTTGTTTTGGTACCCCTAAACTACCCAAAATCCCCACAAACCTATCAAAACAAACCACCCTAGCAGTTTCACCAGGCTAGGCAGATTTAAGTCATGTTCACATAGGAAACATTAAGCGGAGTATACACTAAATCATGGTATTACCACTCAGAAAAAGACAAAAGTCAGAGAGTTCAGCTCATTATGTTTCATGCGTGCCTGACATAGAATGTTTTGATTAATTAATCTTTTGGCAGTTGTTCTTGTAACATGCTCCAAACAGTGGGATTCCTCTACACCCCCTCAAAGTGCTGTTATACGAAACCATCCTTTGATGAAAATATGCTTTTTACATTTTTAAATGACCCAAGCACATCTCTCATCGAATAGTGAAAAATTAAATACTGCCTATTAAATCAGCTTCATTCTTTCCCGAGGAAAATTGGAGAATATCTAAAATATTGAAATCTTATGATAATGAGGATTTAAATAACTAAGTTGAATGCTAGAACTAAGCCTTTGATGTCGAATTTGTGGAAATGCATGAAGGAGCTGCTGAACTCTGTAAAAATGGGAACTTCATGTTCTACTGTAGGTGTCCTAAAAGGGACGTGCTGCTCCAATTACAGATAGCATCTGATGTGACTTATTAAATATGTCAAGGACTGTACAGAGGCCATAATCACATATCCAGGATGGAGAGAACCAGTGGAATAGTTTAATTGAAAAACTGGCATAGTTTTAATCTGAATATTGTTAGTGACCTTTAATATTCACAAAAATAATATTAAGGGTCACTGCTAAAGACTGCATTTTGCTTTATGATTTATGTTTGTACGCTGGGTTACAATTCCAGCAAATATTACAATATTTCTTGAAAGAAAATACAATCATATAAAAATCATGTGGATGGACCCAAATGTTTCAGTAAAAACAAAACACTAAAAACATCAATAAACGCCCAAAAGTTCTTTAGAATTTGCACCAATCACAAATGTGATGCTAATTTAAGACAAATCTTAAATCCAGTGTAAAAATAGTAGGAGTCTATTCTTATAACTAAATCTCCAGTGGTCTTTCGTGTTGGTAACAGCCGAGACCGAAACAGATTTTGTGGGGCACATGGGCTTTCCTCTTTCCCTCCTCTGTACTCGCAGATGGGGCAACCCTTTACAATATATTAAGATATTACTGAAATACTCTTTTTTTTTTTTGAGAGTGAAAGTCCTATGGTGTGATAAATATGTGAGGCACAAAGTGTGTTTCAGGGGATCCTCCGGTTGGTTACCTCTGCTTCAGTGGAAAAGTTGCCTCACCTGTGGCCATGGGAGGCAAAAATCTCACTTTGGACAAATGAGCCAGACATCAACTTCTATATTCAAGGGCTTTGGGTTCCTGAACTTTGTATTTTATTTATGTAAATTATTTTAGTTTATGAATATAAGGTCAAGCTATCTCCATTTCTGTGTATGCCTGTTATCTTGGCTTAGGCTCAAACTCAAATAGTTGTATTACTGTAGGTCTGCTTCTGGGCTTCGGAATATGTTCTTTGAATAGCTAACCAAGGATCTGAGTCAAAGTAATTCTCTGCATTACTTCAGTACAGATTATTTATCTATCCAAGTCCAGAAAGGCACACTAAGGGATAGTTCATCCCAAAATGAAAATTCTGTCATCATTTAAGTGATAAATTATGATATAATTTGAGTGAACAATCCCCTTTAAGGGGTGAAGTGTAGTACGATCTGCCTCAAGGCTCAACATTCATTATGAATTTGTTAAACTTTTTTTGTAGATCAATTATTTCGCATTAACGTCAAAAGTCTGATAGTGTCCACAGAGCAGAAATGCCATTTAATCGAAAGTTAGCTGTAAACTCCAAGACACTTCATACAGGAGAACAGAGAACCATGTGTTAAGGACTAAATAAAACAAAAATTTGAGTTTGTTTTACCACAAAAAGAATGCAGTCTCCTTCAAAATTTCATATTTAGTTTGTTGCCGTTTCTTTGTAAATGTGAAATTTAATAGCAATTTTTGAAGTGAAATTTGTTTTTATACCATTTTTTTTCATTTTACTTTTATCTTTAAAATATAAAACAACAACAACAAATGTCCCTACTGGTGTGGGGTTTGCAACTTGGTTATGATATCTTACCATGGGATCCACGGTACTTCTTGTTCACTGTCCGGCAGCAAAGGCAAAAAAGAGAGGACAAATACCAGCCAAGAGAGTGAATTTACAGTATGCATGTAGTGTACAATATATGCACAGCATGATTCACACAAGTAGGGCATGTCATGGCATCAAGCTTTAACCCTAACTTTGAAACATGAGGTCAACAGGAATCTGTTCAAGGACCAGTAAAGGATGCATGAACATGATATATGAAAAACAGCAAAATAAAATAACTAATAAACTAACTGTAAAAATAATTAAAGTATGTTTTAATGTGATCTTAATATAACACAAAGAAAAAGTCAAAATCTGTCCGTTTTAATTAAATCTACTCCTGGAACATGGATGGAACAAGTGCCCAAAGTTGAACAAACACCGATATACAGCTTGGACAAGCTATTTAATTACTGAAATGTGAAAATGAGATTATAATATACTCAAAACAATATTTAAAAAAGTTCACAGTGCACCATGACAATCTATATGCGCTTCTATGTTTGGGCCAGTTTTCACAGCAACACATCAACCCTGAGACTCAAATAGAGATAATGTTAAAAGTACATGACCTACAGTTAATTGCAGTTGAGATGTGGAGGAACGTGCCAGAACAGCCTCTTCAAGGCTGGAGAGAACTGGGCTGAGACGATAAATGGCAGCAGAGGGGTGAAGACGTCCTTGTTTTCCTCCCTTAAATCTGTTGTCCCCTTAATTTTTCACAATGCCTAATGAATTCCTATTAAGCTTAAAAAGGTGATCTGATACCACCCTACAAATGGATTTTTTTTCAATCGAAAGAAAGGAGAACAGCTGGCAGATTGACAGGCAAAAAAGACACTGAAGCTATAAAATATTCAGTGATTCAGGGACTGGGGAAACTTCAAGGCGCATGTAGGAGTTTCTTCAGAAGGTATTGTCACACAAACAGGGCCAGATGAGCGAGCCGGGCGTCCACAGAACACAGCCGAGGAAATATGTGCATTTGTAGATAATGCCTGGGAGACAAATATTTGCTTTGTTGTTGCACGGAAGGTTTAGTATGGATGGCAGACATCGTGTGCCACCATTAACACCGAGGCAAACAGTGGCAGTCCACCTGCATGATTAGGACAGACGTGTGATTTCTAGCAGCGCTCGGGCCTGTGTACGACTGACACCTGAGAAGGAGGTTGGACTGACATAAGGAACCCGAGGGTCTATTAAATGAACCTGCTCTGCATCAAATGGAAGCTTATTCGCATGTTCGTTCCATAATTTATGCTCTATGGGGTATAAATATTACAAATAATGGAAGACAGCATTTTGAATTCGGTCGTGCCGTGTGACAGATGCCGCCCGGAGAAAGAAACATTCCCAAACAAGTGGATAACAATGGAGTCTGATTCTGTCGCTCTGACCTCATCCAGACCTCGTGCTGACAGCTGATGTGTGACTTCTGATTTTAAGTGCTGTTTCCAGCCTGCTAGATTTGTGTTAAGGTGACCACCGGCAGGATAAATAAAGACAGAACTGCTGCTATTCCAGTGCTTATCAATGGCACACGAGGGGTTCGGTTCCTTGCAGGCTTGTGTTCCATCACTTGTTTTGCCAGGTAAGGAGGGGGGTGGGGGTTGGGGGCTCTCCGCTGGTCTGTGTTGCCCCTGGGGCCCTGCAGGCGAAAGCTGGCTCTCAGAATCTATTTAGACAGACTCCACATGAATGGATTTGAACAGAATCAGTGTTTTGCGTATGTGAGGGCTTGATCCATATTCATTGTTATCGTGTTTGGCATCTCTTCTTAGGCAGACCCTGCTGTTGCCTCTGCCTTTTCCCCACGGGCAACACGCTAACTCAGTCAGTGTGGCATGTCAAATAGAAATGAGCTCCTGAGAATAGAGATGGTTCAGCAATTTTTTTTTTTTTACAAAAAATCACATTAGTTAGCAAATAAACTCTGGAGCCCTAAAATACTAAAAGTAAAATTATATAAAAATCATCACTAATAAATTTTCTGTTTTATGTACATGGTATATTATAAACATTGAAACTTCTACAAATTGCCTTGATTAAACAATTAAAATGCCACTATACCGCACAAACAATAGACTGTGCTTAGATACTTTACACAATTAAATATATGTTTTAATCAGGAAGCCCTGAGATACTAAAACTATACAAAAATAAAAACTAACTAAACTCTGAAATAACTCTGAAAAGAATGATTTATTCAGGACTATCTGCTTTGGAAATATAAGTGATTAAAATTGCAAATTTAAAATTTTTGGGTGAAATATCCATTTAAGGCCCTGACATCTGTTTCTTCGTTGCTGGCACAAAAAAATCCTGTAAGCTCGTCTGTGATCCCACCAGAGTGTTAATGCCAGCCTCACCTGCAAACAGCCATGGAAATCCTGAGTTAGATATTCTTAATGTGACGGATTTGCCAAACGCCTGTTCTGCCAAACCACGGATCTGCCTGTTAGGTTAGGCAGGATGAGAGTGAATGTGCAGGACTGGGATATATTTCTCAAGCTCACCATGGGTTTCACTGTTTTGAAGTGACCGACCCTTAAATCTAGGAGCTGGTGTGGAGGCAGACTTTGTTACCAACTGTCTGAAACCATGTTCAGATAGCAGATGGAAGGTGTGGGATAATTAGCCTGAGCGAGATCCTGCTCTCTTTGAGTCTCACATTTCAGACATGCACTTTTATTGTTTCCCCACATGCAGCAGGCAGAACTTCAAAGTAATGGACCTGAAAGTCTGCTCTGAGAAACGCCAGTGACTACAGCCCACCTCAACCTCTTTCTGAGT
Organism: Carassius auratus; assembly: GCF_003368295.1. NCBI lineage: Eukaryota > Metazoa > Chordata > Actinopteri > Cypriniformes > Cyprinidae > Carassius > Carassius auratus. Next base: position 853,992 of record NC_039245.1, read on the forward strand.
CTAGAATGGGGAAAGAATATTTGATCACTATTCAGCGGAATGAATAAAACTGTCATGCCAAAATCTGCTTACACTACCTCATTAAAGCAACAAACATTTTACCTTGCCATCAGGATATCATGTAAAATAAAATAAAAAACAATCCCATGTAATTTGTTGTTTCGTCCTCTACTGTTTCCCTGTAATTTTAATAATCAGTTCTGGTCCAGTGTGGAAATATTGTACAAACCATACCTCTGATGTGATGTAGCCTTTTGGTTCATCTCTTAAATGCTGAGAACTTTTCAATAAAGAAGTTTAAATAGGAGAACGTTTATTTCTCTGGGGTCAAGTGAAACGCTTTCCTCTTATAAAAGCACAGCCTGTTCACTAAGCTATCAAAGGAGCTGTCAATCAACAGGTTTCCCCTGGGCATTCTATATGAATTGGACAAAGCTGTAAATGTGCAATGTGCCTTAGGTCTGGTGTGACCTACACAGAAGCCTTTCATTAAATAAATCATAGATATCCTCTTTTTGTGTTCCTGTCTTGCACTTTAATGTATCTCTGTTTCGAAGCAGACCCCACTCAACTCTACTGCAACGGACGAGGTGAAAAAAGCAAGATGCATTGTTATGGCTTTTGTCGGCCAGGTAATGTACTGCATTAGCTCAGGCCAGGAAACAATAGATGAAGTGCAGACAACGCTTTAAAAATGGAGAGCCTCAAATAGCTTTCTTCCAGTCACAGAGCTACAGGGTCTTTGCCATCTCAGATAGCACTCGGGCTGCTTAGCATTCTCTCCCCGTGCGCTCATCTTATCGATTGACACTTGCATTTCTTTGTAATGCAGATGGCTGAACAATAAACACAGCCATACACAATCCAGGCGGTTTGGTTCTTATTCTGAGCCCCAAATATCCCCATCAAAACAACTGATCCCACCCCGTGTGACCCACAGTTCAGACAGGTGAGTGATTTCCCACTATACACAGTGAAAGAGTGGTGGAACAAAAACAAGGAGGATGTTGGATTCTGGGAAGTCAGCTCTGCCGCTGACACAAGGTGACCTTTTCGGTGCTCCATGCCCATCAAGTTGAAAGACAAACAGAGATCTGGCCCTAAACTTTAAAAGAGCGTGCTATTTCACCTGGACGTGGGGCATAGAGGCGGTGTGGAGTGAGCAGACATCCATGACATGCTGGAGGATCAAGGAGGTCTAAAATACCTGGAGAAAGCTAACTGTTGGTATACAGTAAAGCTGGCCGGACTGCACAGATAGATTGCTTAGTCATGTTGTCAATATAACATTGTATTCTGGAGGAAAGTTCTGATATAAACTACTGTATTGAACCGTATGCCATATGTTTATATATGCCATATATCCATTTCAAAAGTACAGTTTACACATTACTGTATGTGGGGTATTGATTGAAAGAGACTGGATAGAATTCCCAGTTACACTTTTACTAGTGGTCTGACCAAAAAAAAAAAAAACCTTCACAATGCCATTGTGATATAGAAAAGGAAAAACAAATATGGGCACAAAGATGAAAATAAGTCAATTATCAGAATGTGTAACTCTATTGTTGTCCTCTGTCTATACAGTATAAGCTTTCCAACTGAAGATACATGAGATGAACCTTTCATCTATTTGAGAGAAATGGTTTATCGTTGGTTTAACATCTACATTCAAGTAAAGTAAAGATTCACTTGTGCAATTCATGCCAAATTGACAAAAAGTCTAATAATAATTTGTAAAAATAAAAATAAAAAGGGTGCTTGGCAGTTTTTGACAACTAGATTAACCATTTTGCATTCAATGACTTACGATACGATGAACCAGAGACTGCATGTTTTGAGCGGTAAGACTGACGCACAGAAAACTGTATAATACATTTTGAGCAACATGACATTAGCAACTGATAATGTAGGAAACAACAGATAAATATGCGTAATCAATTGCATGAATGTACAAAAGCAATCGCAGCTTGTTCAAAAGAATGAGAAACTCGTTTTGTGATGTGTATAAATGACTAGATGATGTGGAGGTTGTACAAGTCGTTTTGAGAATTTCATTTCTGATTTGAGAAATGCACCAAAGTGACTGAGAAAAACTGTAACTTGACATGATGTCACAAAAATGTGGCACTCATGTGCAAGACACTACAAAAGATGCGAGACTTGAGTATCCATTAATCGCGTGCTTACATAGAAAGCCAATGGAAAAATTGTAGCACATTAGAAAAACGCATTCTGTGTTTGGTCCCAAGGCATTAGACAGACAGCAGAAAGAGATAGATAGATAGATAGATAGATAGATAGACAGAATAATAGACAGACAGACAGACAGACAGACAGATAGATAGACAGACAGATAAATAGATAGATAGATAGATAGATAGATAGATAGATAGATAGATAGATAGATAGATAGATAGATAGATAGATAGATAGATAGATAGATAGATAGATTTCCCAGTTCTGAATTCTTGTCATTTTAAATTGTGATGAGGAGTGCAGCAGGAAGGGTGAAATAAGATTTTAGTCCCTCCAATTAAAAAAAGTTCTTAGTCAGTGGAGAAATGTGCCCTAGTTTGGCCATCTACCAGCAGGGGCTAACAAGGAAATACTAACCAGCCAAACCGTGACCCCTTGGGTCTGAGCGAGCGGCTCGAGCCGGCGCAGCAGGACAAGGCTTTCTGGCATACCTCAGCAGTAATTCAATTCATTACAGCACTCGATCCGAGACAGAGTGAACTCGCCAGGTGTAAATAAGCATCTAATTGGTTAGTAAAATAATTCCCAGTCACTGAGCATGTTAATAAAAGCAGGTGAGGACACTTTTTTCCAATTAATGATATAATTATGCTGCTGCAGTGGGAACATACAGCACTGTTGGGGTCAAGAGTACTAGTTTAAAGCCCTGCACAAATAAAGTGTATCCCCTCTGTGCTCTGATCAAATGCTAGTTAAAGTAAAAGTGCCATCTTGTCTTCTTTTCAGACATTTGCTGAATAAATGTTTTGAATTGGCAGCTGGCCCGGTCAAATTAATGTGTGCTTGTCCATTTATCCAGAGAGTGGTCTTGCAATTCAATATGTGTGAGAATGTGAAATAATGAGGACGCCAACTGCTTTTGCACAAATTAATTAGTGTACAGCGATGCGTATGAACAACAGTGCAAGATTCAGGTTAGAAAAACAGCCTGAACCGTTTCAAATAAATGCTTGTCCAGTAATCATCCAGGGAACAGACTTCTCCTTCAATGATTCAGATGGGCCGACAGCGTGCACAGCTGTAGCTCAAAAGCCTTTTCCCCCTTTCTTTTCCCTCATCTCATTAATATCTGATTCCTCTTATGACCAGACTGGGTATTCAAACATCTGTGGCTCAAATAAGTATAAATAAATTACACATCTTTCAAGGTGCAACAGTAGTAGTATCACACATACAGTGGAGTCCACTACTGAAAATTTCTAATTCAGCTAAAATGGCATCATTAATTATAAAATCAGAATAACTTAAAGTAAAAAAAAGAATCATCATAATAATTTAAATTAACAAAGCACTCAAGCTGCATGAATTATTGATCATGTTCCATTTGAGAAGATCCAAAGAGTCTCTTGAGCTTCAAAGTACATCACTTTTTTTAATGAAATATAAAAAAAGATTCAAGGAATGAATGAATCAGTAAACAAACAAACAAACAAACAAACTATATTAATATAAGGACATGCAATATTGTGGAAAAAATATGGCTGTATACTTGCATTTGAACATTCTTACCATTATTAACCAAGCTTAAAATCTTACAGACCTATTTGGTTAATGATTAAGTTGCAATAATTCTTCTATAATATAAATAATAAAAGGCATTTTAGACAAATTACAGTGGTTATATAACCAATGTTTTTTTCTGCTCATTATTTTACATAGTCTCACCCTTGTGTTTTCAGACACTTCAAGTAAATGAAGGCTCACTAAGACTGACTGCGGCATCATTGATAAGGAGAGCCACACACTATAAAAACCAGAATGAATAAGAGTGTTAAACATCTTTATTCTGAATCCACACAACCAAAAAGAGGAGAGCTCGGGATCTGTTGGAGACCCCGGTTGCCTGATCTGAATGCTGCAGGCAATCTCACAGGCTTAAATGTTACACTCTTTCGACACCAATCTTCAGTGTCAGAGGTTCCTCATATACTCACCTCACCAGGGAGATCATTACGGAGTTCCATCTCCCAGCAAAATTACATGGCCGGTGCATGGAGTCGACTTGGCTAGGAAATTAAGTTGCACAAGTAGTGTTGAGTGAGGTGCGGTAGGATAGGGGAATAATACAAAATAGATACTCTCTGGCTCCTGGCCTCGGCTTTTCACCTATGAAAATTCCAAAGTTGTCTAAAAATCTTAGAGCACATTACCAACTTAATAGAATTCTACAGCAAAGTACTGACTGACGTCATCTAGATTGTAAAGAACAGAGTACATTGTCTTTGAATAAGACACTCATTAAATCTGCAGCAGCATGTCATTTTCTTATTACAAATATAATACAATAAATTCTATCATATAATATAATAACGTTAAAAATAAAATGTAAATTTAGGTTACTTTATAACAGTGATGGCACAAATTTTACTGTCATGTTGAATGGATATATTTACTCATTTTATCCCAAGAAAAAAAAAACGAAATCAGTATCAGTACTGGTGTTGGTGATACTTATATTCATTTATAGTACTTATTAAAAAAGGTGCCATTTAACTACGATCATTTAAATATTTAACTGAAATTTTATTGTTAAAGGGGACTTCAGATGCCAATTTTCAACAAATTGGTATGATTCTTTAGGGTCTTCATGAAATGTCTGTAACATACTTTGGTCGAAATCCCTCAACAGTTGTGTAAAACAGCACCCTATCCACAAATGAATACTCTAATGTTCACTTTTACATCCAGCTACACTGTAAGACCGAACAGTAAAGGTTTGATAAATAAAATGGGTTGTAATAACTTAAAAATTTAAAAAAGTTCATTAGTCTCAAATTTTCTGTGTCATGTGTACATTTTTTTATTTTTAAGTTTACAGTGCTCAAACGCTTTAATTGATTTTTGTCATAGCACTATCCCGCCTGACGTCACATCCATGTGCATTCAACGCACATGCTCATCTGGGCCTGGGAGAGAGTTCGCCATTTTGGTCTGCTTGCTCGTTTTTTTTTTGGTCGAGAAAAGTTGAGAAAATATAGCGAAACAGGTTTCACAGTGGCATTATTCTGTGAATACACGCGCTGTAGCATGCAGCAATTTTACGAAGATCATCGGACAAAGTTTTATTCCGTTTTGACCACGCTGTCTGCTGTTATATCGATTTTGGTTTTGGGAGCATTAATCTGGTAAGTAATCTATTAACACTATATTTGACTGTCGTTTTACAATTATCTGCACACTTGGTGTCTTGAAAGTAGATTTATTTTATGCCTTTACAATTATATATGATGTCCATCGCAAACTAGCAAACCGGTAATCATTGAATTCGGGCATGAAATTAACATGACATAATCCTTGTTAAACATAGTCACAGTTGGGGTTCGCGTTTCGCGGTAAAATAAATAAAAAATCATTAATAATTGTGGTGGCGACCAACAAACGTGATGTGCTAGAGCAGGGGTTTTCCTACTTAGAAAAATTGGGTGGTCACAGTTGTCCCTTTATTTTTTTGGTAAATATAGATATTTTGGAACGAATTCGTTGGCTTGGTGTGTTTACCAGAGTGTCAATGTTAAAGCACAGATTAAAACAAGCTACCTTAATTACGTTTTTTTTACTTTAACAAGTTGTATGCGTGTTTAATTTTTTTTTACAGAGTTTGTTACTTAAACTTGTATTGTACCACAGTGATAAATGCATTACATACTGTGTTAGTTTACCAATGTCCATGCAGAAGTGCGTGTTATTAAGATTATCTATTACACATTTCTATGCTGGTATTTAGCTTTTAACACTTTAGAAAGCAGACTGTATACTGATAAGTGTTTTTTGTGAACATTGCAACCTAACTAACTTTTGAATCTTCATTTTTTTAGGTTAAAACTGAAGCAGCTGGCCAGCATACAGCGTTTTCAGTACGGTATGTTGAAAAACTATTAACAACAATGGAAACATTGCAATATAGTGACTAAAATGTGAATGCGGACAGTGTACATAGAACCATTTAAGCAAAAATCCAATGGCTTGGACGTGCAAACTTTGTGCTGCTGCCTTTGATAAAAGGACATATGTACTGGAACATTATCGTTTACATCATAGCAGTGTTTCCTCAGTCAGTCCATTACCATGTGTCCATGATGACTGTGTTAGCACATTTCAGACTGTAAATGCATTAAAAATACACTTATCACGAATACATACTCAGATGGAGCATGATGTCAATCCAATGGAAAGGGTTTCATTCATCTGTCCTAAATGTGGTTTCAAGCAGCCATTTAATGGGAAAACTATCCTCAGTCATTTAAGGGCACATTTAAAACAACATGAGATGGTGGATTGTCCATATAAAGACTGTCACTATTGCAGTAATGTGTATACCTCTTTCAATGCCCACAAAAGTAGGCATCATCCAGATGCTGATGCTCATTTGTCAAATTTTAAGAATGATATTATCTTAACAGAAACTGACAGCCCCACAATGCTGGGTCAAGTTGAAGCTGCTGACTTTCCTCAGAGTCCTCCTGAGCATGAAAGTCCTGACTATATTCCTCTTGAGTCGACTTATGATACTTGTGAATTGCAAGCTCAACTAAAAAGCAACTTGTCGTCTTTGTTCTTAAAAATGCACAGTATTCTTCATGTTTCAGAGACGGCAATACAAGACATAGTTGAGAATTTGGGGCAGATATTCTTACTGTCCAAACCTCTTGTGAGAGACTCTATTCTGACGGTTCTTCAAGAACACGAACAGTCAATCAGTGATGTCCTTCTTAATGATTTAGTTGAAGCTATCATGAAAAGTAATGTTTTTGTCAGCGCAACTGCGGAAGGTGCAGAGCTGTCTACTTCTAAGCGAAGGAAAACATTTGTGAGAAGCAACTACCCTCTGGTAATGCCAGTACAATATACTGTAGGTTTGAGAGAATGCACAGTGGTATATGTTCCAGTACTACAAATGCTTCAAGCTATGTTTAAAAATACTGATCTTAATGAAAAAATTCAAGGCAACCCGTCATCACCAGGAATGTACATGTCTCATGAAGATGGAACCTATTTTAAAGAGAACCAGTTTTTGGCAGAAGCAGGAGAGCTGAAATTGTCACTCATTTTGTATATGGATGACCTTGAAATAGCAAATCCTTTAGGCACATCCAGAAAAATCCACAAGCTTTGTGCAGTATATTGGTTGCTTGCAAACCTACCCAGTAAGTATAGGTCCAGCCTACATGTCATACAGCTAGCGCTGCTATGCAAAGTATCTGACGTGCAGAGGTGTGGTTATGAAAGTATCCTGTCACCTTTGTTGAAAGACTTGCAAACTCTTGAACAGGATGGCATTTTCATTGAAACCCTTGGTCAGCGTGTTCAGGGCACTGTGTTGTGCGTTGCAGCTGATAACTTGGCTGCTCATGGTCTTGCAGGCTTTGTGCAGTCTTTTCGAGGACAATACGTTTGCAGATTCTGTTGCTGTACTACAGACCAAATACAGATCAGCGAAGTTTCTGAAGGAGAGTTCAGCATGAGAAAGAAGGAAACCCATGATCTACATGTCCAAAAAGTTGTGCAGGAAGAAAATGTAGCTCATTTAGGTGTTGTGGGTGAGTGTCCTCTTAGCAAGGCTTTGCAGCATTTTCATACCGTTACAGGTTTCCCGCCAGATATACTGCATGATTTGTTTGAGGGTGTTGTACCTGTTGAGTTGGCTTTGTGCATCCGTGAATTGATTCGGCAGAAGTATTTCACGCTTGAATATCTGAACACAAAGATTCGCACATTTCCGTATCAGCATTTTGACAAGATTGATAAGCCACAGCCAATCCCAAAGAGTTTTGTTGCCAAACTAAGTATTGGAGGAAATGGACATGAAAATTCTGCTTTGCTGAGATTATTACCCTTGATGATAGGAAGTAAGGTCCCAGAAGGCAATGAAACATGGGACATAATAATGAACCTTAAAGAAATTGTCCAGCTTGTGTTATCTCCTTCTTTCACAGAGGAATCCCTTCAGTACCTGCAGACCAAAATAAGTGATCACAGACAGGCTCTTAAAGCTGTGTTTCCAGAATTTAATCTCAGACCAAAACACCATTACATTGAACATTACCCGGAACTGATCAAGCGTTTTGGGCCTCTGGTTCATCTGTGGACCATGAGGTTCGAAGGGAAACATCGTTTTTTTAAAAGGGTGATGCATGACACACAAAATTTTAAAAATGTCTTGAAGACTCTTGCTGATAGACATCAGTCCATGATGGCTTTTCATATGAATGCCCCATCTTTTTTCAAACCCCAAATACAAACCAGAAGTGTTACTTCTGTGCAGGTTACTACTCTACCTCAAGTGGCGGCAGACTTCATAAAGACCAAGACAGACAGCCAAAATATATATAGCACATCAGTGGTCTCCATAGATGGCACAGATTATGCGAATGGAATGTTTGTTTCTGCAGGACAGTCAGGGGGACTTCCTAATTTTTGCAAGATTGAACGTATACTTCTTGTAAATAACTCGGTGTCATTTCTGTGCAGGTCCTACGAGTGCTGGTACATCGAACATTTAAGATCATTTAAGCTGACATCATTGGACAACTTCTCTGTGCATGAGCTATCAGAACTAAATGACACAGTAAGTCTCCCAGCATACAACATTGATGGACATTTGGTGTTAACACAGAAAAGGTTCATTTTGATCAAACACCTGGATGTCTAAAATGCATTTAGAAACGTTGACTTAGTCATGTTAAATGAGGTTGGGAAAAACAAGGACAAGCTTTTTTTTTTCTTTTCTTTTTTTTTTTTTTTTTTACAGGAATGGAAGCGCAGAACTTTTTCCTGCATGTCCATACATCCACTGACATTGTGAGGAAGATGACTTTATCTTCACGTCCAGCATCTGTGGAAGAGCTAAAAACAAAGATAAAAGAGAAATTTGATCTCACCATTGACTTTACCCTATCATACCAAGATCCTGACTTCAATGGGCAACTATGTTCCCTTTTAGACATTGAGGAACTTCCACAGAAGGCTGTCCTTATAGTGGTGCGATCTGAGAATGATGCTAGTTCTGTAGCATCTGATGACACAGTAATATTGCCACATGCAAGGATTCCAGAGAGGACTGAAATGTGGCCTTGCATTTTTCAAGTGCCCACTTTTTCTTTTGAAGTAGAACTTGTACTTGCTGAGGGAAATGCTGCATACGAGACAACAGGAAAGACTTTGAAGTTAAATAGAGGACAAAAGCACAACATTCTTGAGACCCTAGCAGAACAAATGCATGGCTATAAAGCATACCCTAATGTTAAGGAAATTTCTATGGTAGCAGAAGCCCTTGTCAACAAGCATCCCTGTCTAAAAGAGCCAGGCTCTTGTGCAGGTTGGTATGGATGGAAGAACAGCCTAACATTTAAGATGGGCAACTACCGCACAAAATTAAGTCGTGCTGGATCTCAGGAAGTTGCTGTAAATTCTGGAAAGAGGAGTAAAAACTACCCCCAAAAAGATGCCCCTCACACGAACATCAAAAGACCAAAAAGGGCAGAGATTAATTTCCTTCCAAATTTCCCAAGAGGTGAAGATGCTTCAAGCCTCGAACAACAAAGGCAAAGAATTATAGATGAAGTTCAGATGGCTGACAAAAATCTTGTCCTGATCACAAAGTTAATGGACAGCACTTTTGCTTTGCGGCGCAAAGAGATCGTCTGTAATGAGATACCAGTTGATGAAATCCTGAAACGATGGCCTGCCCTTAAATTAGAGTCGCAGGTACAAATATTTTCTTTATTATAACTATTCAAGATCTTTACATTTTAATTATTTGTTGTGGTTGTGTTGAATGTTCAAATTTTTTCACAGATCTGTGCTGAGTTTCACAGAGTGACGAATGTCAACCTAAAGAATCGTTTCTTTGCTCAACTGGACCAACATACCCCCCGGCTTCAGAGCCTGTTTCGGAAAAAAGCTTCTCGGACAGGAAAAGCTTCTGAACTCCTGGATGAGCTCTTCAGGATTTATGACCTCCAGGTCAGTTGGTTCAATTCTCAATGCCTGGTAAAGGTGCTTAATTATCTTTAGTTGAACTCTAATGGTTGGTTCATGAATAGTGTTGTGAGGCTATACTGATTAGCATCTGTACTGAATGATTATTTTTTTTTTTTTTTATGACGATGAAAGGATCAAGTTGATGTCCATGTTAGACGTGCTGTGGTACTCCGGGCTCTCCCTCCGTATATGCATGAGAGTGATGTTAGCTTTTTCAAGATGTGGGACGTAAGTGTTCATATTCAGCAGTGTCTATAGTTTATTAAAATAATTGCCGTCACATTTGAACCCACCTATGATCTGATTGTGATTTAATAGATATGTAGGTTGTGATTGTGTTTGCCTTTTTTGGACTGTCCTGGTATTTGACTGCAGGTTTGGTGTCAGCTTTAAGAAAAATTTTAGTAATGGGTAATTGTTTCTCTTGTTTTCTTTAGGTGGAGCAGACTGAAGAACTGAACACCAGTGATGTACCACTTGGGCTCCTCCTAAGCAATCAGACATCATCAGATGCCCATTTTTTCTGCCCAGAGAGGATTGCAGTTCTGATTGAGGGTAACATTGTTATTGAGTCCTCCACACTGGCTGATGCATTCGTCATTTTATTTGCACTTACATACACCCTGCACCTTAACTATCCAAAACAATTGCTCAACACATTTGACTTCGTCCAAAAGGTCTTGATGGGTCTTGAGGATGGAAAGTTGAGGCCTAGAGTTTTGAGTCTGAAAAATGACCTGTTAGCAGTAGTGTAAGCACATTTGTTTTTCTTGCTGTAAACATCTAACAGATGGGTTTTATAGATATTGTTGCTGAAGTTTTAATGCCATAAAGTTGAATGAAGTCCTGTTTTGTACATTTTTGTACTTGTGTAATATGTTTGTGTATCTAATACATATATTTGTATTGACAAATATTCTAAATGTGTCCTATGGTGTGACAACAAACAATGTGGGGAAAAACATTATTTAAAATAGTTTAATCTCTTTAATGGTATTTGTAACTTTCTCATGCTATTTGTTTAATTGTTATTTTTTATATCTTTGCAATGTCACACCATAGGACATATTTACAAATATAATACACTCAGGTAATTTTGAAATTGTGTAATGGAGTGGTGGCAATAGGAATTTGCACATAGGGTTAACTGCAAGTTAAATGATGGCTTCCTTGCAGCAGGCAATTGCACACTGCCATGCTGTTTTTTATATTAAACCTCTTACAGAATTGTTTTATATTATAGTAGTTTTAATGTTAAATGCTTGTTGAAGGACTGAATGTTCGCATAGGATACTTGCACATTGGTGTGACTGAGAGATTCTGTATCTGTTTACATTGCAGTGCACAAACTTCAGCTTTATTTTGTGTACGTAACAAAACACTAAAGATAAGCTTTATTATACTTATAATATTTGTAATACGTGTTACACTTCATTCATCTTTATTTTATAATTTCAATTTGTTACAGTTAAATGTTTTAAATAATTGTTTTAGAAAACGTATAGTGATCCGGATGTTGAGTAATGTCGAGGCAATTTGGAAAGTTTACACATGGCACATTCATGTGTCTTGAGCATTTTGTATTTGTTTACATTGCAAGAATATGAGATATTTCAAGAACGTCATATTTGGTTAATAAACAAGTTACTTGCACCAAAGTGTCTCTGTGGTTATTTTGCCTTATTCAAAATTTATAGTTTTAAATTATAGGAGGATTATAATTCTAGGACTGTGTAAGAGTCCCCAATTAATGTAAAAAAAAAATAATTAAAAAAATAAGTTAACAAAAAAATTAACAATTTGATTTTAAGAATGCAAATATTTCATTTTAAAACTAATGAAAATGTTCAAGTTATCTGTACCCAATATAAATATGTACTGTAAACTCAAAATACCTAGTTACAAACAATAACAGTATATGGTAATGGACACTTAAAAATATATATTTCGTTGAACTTAAAAAGATTAAGTTAATTTGACTTAAAATTTTCGATGTAATCTGTTTCAACAATTTTTTTGAGTTATGTGAACTTGTCGGGTTTTACAGTGTACAAAACACTTGCATTTCTTACGATACATTGTTGTCAGTACAACTATCTATCTAGCTCAATTATTGAGATTGTTTAGTTTTTATTGAAAAGAGGAGTGAATGGATTCGTATCATTGTAGGGTGGTTGTTTCAACACAGTTAAGACACATTTATATGCATACACCATGTAACAGTGAATTTTACATCCAATGTCCCCTTTAAGTGTGATTTATTACATTTAATTACAGAAAAATGTAGATTATTATTATTATTATTTTGACAGCACTAAACAGCTCAAAGGTTTGGGGTCTGCATTTTTAATGTTTTTGAAAGAAGGTGTTCAGAAAGCTGCATTTATTTGATTAAAAAAAAAAAAAACAGTAACAATTTTTTAAAAAGTTAAATGTTATTACAATTGAAAAGATCTGAATTTTTTCAGCATCATTTCTCCTTCTTCAGTGTCACACGATCGTTCAGAAATCATTCTTATATGCTGATTTGCTGCTCAAGAAACTTTTTTCATCATTAATGTAAAAACAGCTTGGCTGCTTAATACTGATAAATAGAAAGTTCAAAAGATCAGAATTTAAAATATAAATCTTCTTTTAACAATGTCTATTATATAAAAATCATGCTGACTAATAATATTTTATGGCACCGGTCCTTCTATAATATACTATTGGTGAGAGAAACATTAGGCAGATCTGAGTCCGGATTCCTGCTCTTTCCTGAGCTACTGCTGTGAGGGGGAATTTCTTCCCAGCCAGGACATGAGCACGCTTGCTCTATGAGAAAGGTTAATGTTCCGGCAGTCAAGGGGCTCCTCCCTTGAGACACAGTGAGAGATTAGCACTCTGCAGTCAGGCTCAGGAAGAGTATGGTCTGAGGTTTATCAGTGATGAAGGCTGCCTGTTACATTCACAGCACTTGTGCATAAACACACACAATGGTGGGACATCAGCAGACATCCTGCCTAACTGATGATTGTACGGCCCATCGGTGACAAAACACACACTGGTGTCATCGTCTGGTCTTATAGTACATGAGAAAGGGGAAGTCGAGGGGAAAAAGAAAGCAGATCCTTTCTTGTCCCATTTTATAACTGCACAGGAAACTGAAAGTCAGGGAAAATGAGTTTCTCTTTGCTTTCTCTTTAAAGCGATTCCCAGTTTCCTGCAGGTAAATTAAAAAAGAAGGACTGCTGTTTGTCACAAAAACAATCCTACTTTTAAAACCATTTAAATGTAAAACAGATTTTAAAAGTCAGATATAGCACCTCTGCAGAGGATCCTTTTAAAGTGGCACTAAAAAAGCATCACTGCATTCACTTTTTTGACTTTAGAATTTGTGCTAAAGTTTGAATACCATTGCAAATGCAGAGATAAAAAGTAACTAAGATTATACAGGTTCAGTTTTTAAGACCGTCTAACTTTCCAACTCACAAGCTCTAATGTGGAAACTCCAAATACACCCAGAAGAAGAAATCCCTATAGCGGTTGCTGAATAAACAGATGATTTAGCTGCTTTCATATATAGCTTCCCACTGCTCCCGGTGTGTGTTCACTGCTGTGTGTGTGTGCACTTGTATGGGTGAAATGCAGACCACACTTGGCCACACGTCACTCCACTTTTTAACCCACTTAAATGTAATGTGTCATTTCTGTTCCATAAGTGGCACCAAATAAAGGTATTTTTTAATGAAACCTGAGAGATTTCTGTCCCTCCATTTAAGTCCATTCCACCACAACTTTACTGTTTCCCAAAAATGTATTTGTCCTCAAACATGCTTGCTTAGAGTGCAAGAACCAGTGAGGTTTGTTTTCATGTCAAGCAAGTAGAGTTGAGCTTCGGTTTCTTATATATGATGTGCTCTACGTATGTGCTTTGATCAATGTTTTTATATACAGAAAATCTTAATGAAGTCTGTTAATCATATAGAGTAAAGTGATCAGGTTGCTTCAGAAGAATGGGATTAGACTGCTTGATTCATATGGATTTATTTTATGTTCTCTTTATGAACTGCATCAAGTTTTGGTGTAAGAAACTTCCAATGGAGGGACAAAAATGTATCACTAAGACTGACTGCATTTTTGTTTAGAAGATGAATGAATGCCTTATGGGTTTAGATGGACATGAGAGTGAGTAATCGATGACAATTTAAATTTTTAGGTGAACTATCCATTTAAACTTACAAAGTAGCTTTCCCTGCACCATGTAGATGAGTATGGTCATCAAACAGCATATATCAGAGTAAAATTTCCTCTAAATGATGATATACAAACTTTAATTACAAAATAAACACAAAACAGTGCGACAGCCCCTCAAGGACGACTGCCGCACACAAACAAAACTAGGGATGCACGATCATGATTTTTCATGGCCTATTCCGATTTTTTTACAAGCAAACTGGCCGATTCCGATACCGATTTTCGATTTTTTTTCCTGCATAGTTCTACAATCCAAACAACACAATCAACACACATTCAATAAGATGTTTCTTAATCAGCATTCAGTATTTGTTTTAGTTTTTAAATTTGGTTTCAAATTTAAAAAAAAAGCTTCACCAGTGAGAATAAAAAAGTATGCTATACAAATAAATTATTCCAAAATGTTAAAATCAAATAATGTTGGTGCGATTAAAACAAAGATGCAAAGTGTTTCATTCATCCAATTAAAAAAAAAAAATAGGGTAAAGATTCACAGATATATTTTTTTACTTGAGCCAATGAAAAATAAATAACTATTTGCTCAAGTTAAAAAATATAGATGTGAATCATTACCCTAAAATGTTTTCACTGGATGAATGAAACACTTTTTTCAGTGTGCTACAGCAGTTGATTTTTACATCAAATTAAGTCGATTTAGTCTTAAGGTAAAATAAAAATAATCATCCTATACAGAGCTGACGTTTACTTCTGGCTTTTCAACAAGTTTGCAAGTTATACAAAAAAAAAAAAAGCATTTCAGTTTTGTCACAGTTTAGTCGGTTTCTTTTCTCATCCAACACGTGAGAAGTTAAGCTGAACATCCCTTCACTGTCTGCGCTTGTGCAGGGCGTGTATGGAATTACATAGGTGCGGACAGGTACAGTACACTCGCGCAGGGAAAGGCTCTTATTTGTGCGCACAACACAAAATAAAGCCCAGGCCTGTTCCTCTCTCATCCTTCACTGACGTAGCTCCTCTTTTGTATCCTTCCATCTCCTCCATGGGACTTCAGACCAGTGAGTGGAGCAGGTGTCACTCATTTCCAATCACTCCACGGGCCTTGCTCCGTTCCCAAGGCTCCCGGCCCCGCCCCCCTGGTCACAGACTCCAAGACTGGTTTTAATTAACTCCCCCATAATCCCCTTTTTATATAAGATTGAGTTTTCCTCAAACATAAATCATTCTTAGCATGAAGGGCATGACAGGGTTGTTGTAATCTGCCCAAATGCCCTCTATGTCTTTTAAATGAGCAAGCGAACACCCTCAGTCTTATGCTGAAGTTAATTATGTTTTAATTGCACTGATGGCACTGTGCAGCCTCGTTCTGCACTAATATTACAAGAGTCTAAATGCTCCGTGCTCTACAAATGTGTGAAAATGACCCACCTCCATTAGCATATTTGAGCTGTCACAGAATGCCAGTCCAATCCGGCAGTCATTCCAGGAACTCAGAGTCATCAGCGGCTGCAGATACCCTCTGCATAGATTTTTATGATTTCTCTGGCCTTGGGTTGAAATCCAATGGCAAATGCCAACAGCATTTTGGTAAGTGAATTAACATACATGCTTCAGACAGCATTGCAAAGTGGCTTTCGGCAATTTGCTTCAGAAGTAATTCATATAGACGGACCGGATGAGGAATGATAAGCATCATCTTAAGAATACACATTGGAAACAAGAGAGGAGTAGCCAACTGATTCTCTGACCGCCCATGATGCCTCTGTTTGCCAAGGAGTTTTGGCCAAGGAGTTTTGGCCACACTTGCCAGTCAATAAGTGTGTGTAGTTATTGCACTCTGACACACAAGAAAGAAATCGCTTTTTCGGTCGGGTCACCGAAAATGACAATTCTGTCATCATTAACCCAACACTCATGTTTGACTTACTCTCTTCTGTGGAACACAGGGAGAGATGTTTAGTAGAATGTCCAAGAAATATAAATACATTTAAAGGGATAGTTCACCCCAAAACAAAAATTCGGTCACTTAGTCACTCTCGTGTCCTTATATCGTAAGCCTACATGACTTTCTTTCTCTGCGGAGAAAAAATATGGAATATTTTTGCAGAAAAGGCTCAGTGGTCATTATTTTTCTATACGGTGTGTAGAAAAACTAAAAACTAAATTAACTAAATTATTAAATTAATTGTTTATTAATGAAATTATTATTTCATTAAGGTAAATAAATACAGGTCACTGGCCAGATCGGGACACTGCTGTGTCCTCACAAAAGTGTATAGTCTGCACATGTTTTTAAAGCTTTTCCGATTTAAACAATCAATTGATTTAAAAGCATTAGAAGATGTGAAAAGTGTAAGACGATGCAAAAGAGAACTCCATTCAGTATTCGTGCACTGTGTTCTGTGTGTACAGCAGCATCTCTGCATGCAAGCCCCAAACTGAATTTCTCTTTCACGTCTTCTTGCACTTTAACATACAGAAACACTTTGCCAATTTGAACATTAAAGTGATTTAAATGCATTCAAGCACAAGAAAACACAAATAACATCTCCATTCATTCTGTTTTGTGTTAACAGCACACACATATAGAGCCGTGTCTCAGGCAGGGCCAGTGATAATATCAGCAGGGCAAGTAAAAAATGTAACTACTTGGTAAACGGAGCCAGTAGAAAAATCCTTAGTGTTGAGCCCTGAAATAATAACAGAATTCCCAATTTGGAGTTGAACTATCTGTTTAAAACGCTGGCCAGATTTCTAGGATTTTACAGTACAATCACAAATTAAATAATAAGTCCACAATGAAATGAGATTATTTTCATCAGGCATTGTCTCCTTTCTATGACCGAGGCAGACTTCTTGCAAATGCTGGTATAAAGAGGTTAGACGGTACTAAAAATGGTATTACTGGGAAACCACATTACTGACTTTTTTTTTGAGAATTAAAGTTTGTTATCATCGCTTCCAGGTGCACCTTTTAGCGACAGAATGAGCCATCTGAATGCCACCTGACTTCAACAACACACACACACATATATATATGGAGGGTAGGCATTCCAGATATATATTCCACCCTGTTCCATTCTGATTTTGGAATGATGCTTTTTGCATATGCAAACACTTCACTTCAATGCCTCTGCCATCTGTTTGCAATCTATGAAATAGAATGCTACTGTGGATATACAAAAATGATTGCAGCAACACTTTGAGGCTCTGCGCTGCTACAATGAACGCCGGGAGAGGCCCCCGAACACAGTATGATTTGCATAAAAAAAAAGATGGCTGTTTATTTTTACATCACAATCGCACCAGTTTCATAAAGGAGATATCTCAGAAGCATCGGCCTGCCATGAACACGCTCATTTACATGCAGTGTTTGTTGTGGTGCAAGAAACAAAACACGCAGACTTTCCTTTAAACAGGCTTAACCACTGTACTTCCATGACCTTCTTCCACCGCTAGTGATACATTCGCAATTGTGACTGACAAACTGACAAGACAGTGACTAGACTTACACTGACCATAAAGCTGTGGTAGCATGAATACTATGCTGTCACATTAATACCTGAGGACAGACCTGCTAGCTGAAATGGAAGGTGTGTCTCATATTTAGAAATGGTGCCTCCTTTGCTTATTTTCCCAAAATACGCCTGATATTTCCAATGTTTGCAGACAAAAACTTGCTCAGTATCTCAATTTTCAGCCATGGTTTGTCAAATGATATTTAGCTGTTGATATAAAAATGTTATACTCTCATTCCTTTTTGTATGCAGGAAGAGAAAGGGTCAGTGAATGAGGCTTTTATTAGTTTACTAGTTATTATTAGTATTATTCCTGCCAGTGACACATAGGGTCCATTGGGTTGGACTGCAATCAAATGCATGCACTCATTAGCATGTTGTGCTGCTGTGCATATCCGCTTTTGACTTTAAGTGTCATTCAAAAACACGACTATATTTGAGCAATGCATGTCTATGCCTAAAACAAAGAGACGCAACCCTAATTACAAAACAGTGGAATGGTTTACCAACTGGTAATTACTGAAACCACATGGTTGGTAAGCTATTTATTAATATTGCAACTACAAAAGAGTGCATTCCTCTGATGAGAAAATGTTAAATAACTGTTTTAATTAGAAATAAAATACTGTAATAATTTCATTACAAAGCAGTATAAATGTTTTTTTTGATTTTGGGTTATTTTTGAGACGTGTAAAGTAGCTGTATATGAAGTATGTATCTGGAAAGTCATCAGTAATTCAAATCCCACTTCCGCATTAGTAATTCGAATCTCACTTCTGTAACAGCTACACATCATGGGGTAACACATTTGCATAATGGCCACCTATGTTCAACACTGGCCGGCCGCGGATAACTTGACCTGCCTTCAAACACTGCAGCTTGTTAGTGTGGTTAACATCATATTGAGAAGAAGCTGCGAAAGTAAATTCATTTTATTTCCACTTCCAAAAGATAAGCTGCAAATAATCAGTGGTTGAAATATATATATTTCTCCACTGTACTACAGCAGTACAATCTTTTTTTGTCTTCCCATCATTTTACTGATGACTGCTAATATCGGGGAACTCAATGCAGGGTTTCACAAAACGTTTGCTCTTGATAGATAACTCAATACCCAGTGTATTTGGATCAGCTGGCTCCACTGAATCACAACCTATACATATGATAAATAACATGTTTTTATTATCATATTCTATCAAGCTCATATCATATTCTATCAAGCGTTCAAAATACTACGGCAATGGTTGTATTGTTTCCGACATGTGATGTACGTGGTAGACCAATCACAACAGACAGATCCATGTGACCAGTCAGAATAGAGTAGGTTCACGAGAAGGAGGGGTTTAAAGGGACTGAATATTAATACTGCTTTGAATGAATCATTTGAGAATCATTGGAAAATAAGGTGATATTAAAGGCATATTTTGAGAAAACTGTCAGGATTGGACCTGTTGTCATGTGTGTCAGTTCCTATTTTTCCTTATTTGGTCCGTTTCCTGTCCTTGTTTAGTTTGATTATAATTGATTCCATATACACCTGTGTTTTCCCCATTATCCTGCCTTTATTAGCCCATGTTCTTTTTTGTTCAGTTTTGCCGGGTCTACCAGTTCCATACGTGTGTCTTCTTTCTGTTCTCCTTGTTGGATTTACTCCTGTATTGGATTAAATAAAGAAAAAAAATATTTCAATTGTCCTGGGCTTCGTGTTCCTCCTGGCAGTGTAGTGTGACAGAAGACCCGATCTACAACAGTTTATTGTGTGTCTCCCCTCTTTTTGTTTTCCGTTTTTTCCTCAGTTTTTTTTCCCGTTGTTTCATGGATCCCCTCCTTCACCCCGAATTCCTCCTCCTCTTGCTGGAGCAGGAAGGATGATCTCTCAACAGCGGCTCCACCTCGGCTCCTAGCTCCCTCGCTTCCACCGTAAACAATTGATCCATCATCTCCACCAGTCTCCTTTATTCCTCCGGCTTCGCCTTGGTCAGGTGTCGACCCGCCATCGCCTCTGGACTCCTTTACACTGGCTGTGCCTAGTCGCTCTGTCCCACCAGCTCCATTGAGGTCCTTCCTCCTGCCAGCTCCACCTTTGTCCTATGTCGGTCTGGCTCTGTCGCGGATCTCTGGATCTCCGCCTCGGTTGCCAGAGCCCTCGGCTCCACCCTGGCCCCCCTGGATCCTCGACATCCCCCTGGCTTGTTAGTTCTCGGGCTCCTCCTCAACCTGCTCCGCCGCCGTTGGTCGGCCCCCTGGAGTCGGCGGCCATTGACCATGGCTCCTTCCACCGTCGGCTCCACCTTGGGCTGTCATTATGACTGTGGCCTGGGTCCAGCTGGACTCCTCCTGCTCCTAGCTCCTCCTGGCCCCTCCTGTCTCCTCCGTGTCGTCTCTGTCTGCCGCCCCCTCCTGGTGGTCCGGCCTCCACCAGAACCTCCTCCCAAGCTCCCACCTATGCCTCCTCCTGTTGTTGCCAAGAACATTAAGTCCAGACGATGCTGTAATCAAAGAGGAAATTGAGGCTGGCCCTGTGGGGCATTTCTAATGCTTTCTTAACTACTTTTGATTTTTCATCCTCCATTTCAGGCAAACTATCAAAAATAACAATGACACTTCTTGTCAAATCTTGTCAAGAACACGAAAAGGGGCCAGTGTTTGACAGATAAGACGGTTGTGATTTGCCTAATCGAGTGTGTTATCATCTTAAAAGGTTAAATGCCGCTGAACCTATAAAGATTTACTATCAAAAAAGCGAACAGGCAACTTATATTATTCCTCCGTCAAGAGTTGTTACTAGTTGACGCTGCCACCTCCTATCATTTTCAGCTCAAATTACAGGTGACAAGTTATCAAATCTAAAATATTACAAACTAGACATGATCTCTTGGGGGACCTATTTAAGATATAGCCAGTTAAACAAGGTGCTGAGTGTCAGGGATGAAACCCTCATCGGAGCGGCGGAGCTAATTTGAAACTCCTCAAGGAAATCAGATGGTGGAAGTGGAGTGGGAGGTGTGCGGAGAGGATATTCTGGTGGGATGAAGGTGATAATAACAACAAAAATAAATAAAGGTAAACAACATTGGGAAGAAGGCTCAGCTTTAATCATATTTAGTCCCTTGGGTCAGTTTATGGCACAGTAAAGCAGTTTTTGTTTGAATGTAATCTGCCAGCAGGAAGGGTATGGTGAAAATTTATGGAGGTGTTCATTAAATTTTAACGATGCCGTTCTCTGAATAGTCTACATGATGGGGTTCAATCCCACGCCCGCCCCTGATGGTCCTGCTGTTTCTGTCGAACTCTGTCGCGTGTATATGCGTCGATTCTTCAGTTAGCATTCACCTAAAACCTCGGCTTGCTCTCAAGGTGAGATCTGCACAGGAACCTGACTTGCAAATGATGGCTGCAGGTAGAAGTGTTTATCACATAGCTCTGACTGAGCTTGCCATAAATTTGTCCCTGCAGCATCGGTAGCTGCTCATTCAAAACATCGTAGAAGTGTTATTATATTCTGCTGGCCTGAAAGGAGCACTTATACAGAGCTGCTATTTCAGGCTCACAGGTGACCTGTTAATTTACATCAGGGGCAACTTTAGGAAAAGAAAAGAAAAGAAAAGAAAAGAATAGAACAAACTCTTGGTAGTCCATTCAAATAATAAGTCATGGATCTTACATTCAGTTCATTCATCACACTGTAAATGGAACGTAAAGCTGAATGCACTGCAATGTGGGATGCCTTACCTGGTATATTATATATTTAATGCACACTGAAAAGATGTATATTATGCAAATTATTCATAGCAGTGTTGTGCATCATTCAGAATTTAATGAATTACTAACTAAATCCCAATTACATTTTGAAATTTGAATTAAGGTTGCAAACAGTATGCAAAACTACAATTCCAAATTCCAAAATGTAAGAAAGCTGAACTAAAATGAAATTCAAATAATTCATATATATATATATATATATATATATATATATATATATATATATATATATATATATATATATATATATATATATATATATATTAAAAGCCTTTTTCAGATGTTTTAAAGCAAGGTGTAAAAGACCTTCAAATTTCATAGACCCACCTTACAGACAGAAAACAATTGAACGAATGATAAATAGATAGACACAGACAAATAGACAGACAGGCAGACAGACAGACAGTAAGACAGACAGATAGACAGACACACAGACAGACAGACAGACACACAGACAGAAAGATAGACAGACAGATAGATAGATAGATAGACAGACAGACAGACAGACTTACAGACAGACAGACAGACAGATAAACATTTTATGAATTAGCCTTTAGAAGAAAGCATATTAAACCCTCATGTGGTTTGTGAGGGGGGCATAAACAACACATTGACAAATCCTCTATATACATTTTTAATGACCACGCCTGTTATCAACCACACATCCTTATTCTGCGATTTCAATCTTCTATTTCTTTAACTGATCATCTACTGTAAACTAGACTAGCATATTTTGATGGGGACTGATTTGATGATGTAAAAGACAGCTAAACTACAGCTTTGATTATGTTTGTGCACAAACAGGCATTTTGAGAACGAAACCGTGATTGATTTTCCCTTCCTAAAACTTTGGCTTTCTCTTATTGTCACAAATACAGATGATGAAATGCAGCGGGGCTTAAAAACACACATTTCCATGAAAGGCATTTTCAGGTAACCATGGGATACCTGAGCGGACCACTACATACAGTACAGATGTTGTGTCCAGTATGAATTCAATATCTGCTCACATAACTGTGCAGCACTGCTGCAGTCAGAAAGCAAAGCATCTCCACACTCAAAATTAAAACAATAGGAAAAGAGAAGACAAGATATATCATTTAGAAAATATAAACCAACCCCTGGTTCCTGTGTTGGTGTTAATCTCAAGACTATGAGCTCGCCTGCTGTTCACTGCCTACATAAACAGCTCCCTCCAACAGTCAGCCGCATCCTAAACATCATGAACCCTCATAAGTGACTGATGTGAGATGTTCTACGTAGGAAGAGTGCAGACTTAAATGGAGTGATGTGCAGCACAAAATAGAGCTCTGCATGTACAGAACCTAACAAAAGACTCTAATTAGCACAAAAACACATATACACAAATTACAGGAAAAACCTTACAAAAGCTATTTTCATCTATTATGTTCTGCATAGACCAAAGTTATATGCAAAATACAGTTTGTTTTGCCGTTTTAAGGATGAATAATTTTCTTACTCAGTATTTTTGTCTTATTTTTCAGTACAAATGCCGTAACATCTTCAAAACAATCTACATAAAACTGAGAATCTAAATGACAAAGGAATGTTTTCAGAGTGATAACAGTGTAACTTAAAACAAAGAAAAATGTATGTTTTCATTGTGATAGACATGAAAATCAAGACCAAACAGATAATTTTGGGGAGAGTATTAAAGGTACGAGCTGTAAAGGCATGGCCCTATTGTTGAAAAGGAGGGTGGGGAACAGCAGCTCATTTGCATTTAAAGATACATACACAAAAACAATTTGCTTCTGGTTTTACTTAAAATTGGCATTTTCAAGATTATATAATGAATTATCCATGGGGTATTTTGAGCTGAAACTTCTGGGATCACCTGAAACTTACATTACGTCTTGTAAAAAGGGGCACAATAGGGGCCCTTTAATATATGTAATGCAAAGCTGAATTTTCAGCGTCATTATTGCAGTCTTCAGTGTTAGAAAATTGGTAGAAAATCATTATGATATGCTGATTTGGTCCTGAAGTAACATTCATTATTATCAGTGTTAAAAACAGTTTGCTGCTTAATATTTGTGTGAAAACTGTGATTTTCAGAATTTTTTTATGGATCAAAATGTCCTTAATTTTTTTTTTAAATCGTCCTATATATTGTCACTTATAAGTAATCTTGTTTTAAGGATACTACAATATTTTTTACTGGTAAATAACACAAAAGTACTTAAGAGACATTTTTTGTTTAAGTATTCATTTGATGATGCTTCAGCATAATGTTGCTGTCTAGTACCTACTGTGTCATGCAATTTTATGAATGCACAGCACAAGTTTGCCAAGTTCTATGAAAGCAAGCCTGGAAAGCCACCTGTAGAAATGCATCTCGATTGTGAGACTCATTTTCATTTAACCACACTGATACATCACACAATGGACACATCTCTGCAAAAGTGCCAGCTCTGTTTTAAAATGGCAGATTATTATTTCAGCCAGGAGAAATGAAACAGAACCAAGCACACAGTTGCCTCCAAATGAGATCATTAGTAATGGCAAATAATGACTGAGCTGGTTAGTCTAAGCCTATTTCCTTTCGAATAAATCAAGCAGCTGTGAGAGTTCAAATGCTGCCTTTGCCAGGGAAAACGACAGGTAGATTGAACTCAGATAAATCATCTGTATCAGAGGATCCACATCCACGCGATTATAAGACAATACGATCCAATAAATCCAGCCTCTACTAAAGGGCAAGTGTAAGAATCATTAGGCCCCTCAAGATTTGATTCATTCTAAGTAGTCAGTCACAATGCAATTCCAAAACGATTCTCAAAGATTCTGAATACATGGCTTACTGAAATATTTTCTTATCTTATCTAGTTAAAGAATCTTCATGGATTGATCGTAAATAATTGTAGAAATAATCACACTTACTAAAGCAACATAAACTCCTTAAAATGCCTCTTGAAATCGCGACTCTTGAGGTGATCCTTTACATTGACCCATTGAAATCACGTCCCACTCTTGTGACTGAACTGTAACAACATGCTCCCGAGTGTTATCAGTTAATCAGCCTTGATCACATGCTCCAAGGTGGCTTATTCAACCAGGCTGAACTTTCTGAAGCCAGGTGTGAAGAATAAGGAGAATGAGGGTGCGACAGCATGGAGCCTGATGGAGACACCACCAATAGGAATCCATGTCAAAAAGCTTTACAGTGTGATGCACAATAATTCATTTATGATCGGGTGGATGATTACCTTTTAGGAAGAAAAAGAAAAGAGGCCTCTGAATATGGAGTTAATGGAATTAATGTGTGAGGTCAGTAACACGGTCACCGTAACACCGGTATGTTGCGAGCATGAGCTCTTGAAGCTCCACACTCTTCTGAGATTGGAGCAGGGTTGCCGGGTTTTGCAACGAAACCCTCCCGCGGACATGAAAAACAACCCGTGGCAACAGTGTTAAAGTAGCCCAATTCTGCGGGAAAAACACAGAATTTGCAACACTGGAAGGAAAGCGGAGTACAAGCTCATTTTCATTTAAAGGGGACATACACATAAACAGAGCGTTTGGCTTATACCCTAAAAGGCAATTTCAAGAAGCTATAAAAAATTATCTGTGGGGGATTCTGAGATAAAACTTTACATACACACTCTGGAGACGTCAGAGAACAATTGAAATTTTGTATTAATGCATTCTATGGCACCTTTAAAAGGCCCATTCACACAAGGGACAATAACTATAACAATAAAGTTTTAATGATCTTTCTAATTTTAAGATAATAAGAGACATGCACACTATGGCTATAACAATAACAACATAGAGGAACAGAAACTGTTGGAATTACTTTTAAATTTACTGCAGAAAAAATTACTATTGGTGTGGGCGAGAGAATAGCACACTTCACACCACACCACAACTATAACAATAGCACACCATTTCCAGCTGATGAATGATAAAATCATTGACAGACAGAGTGATCAGGGGTAAATGACAAAACTGCAGTGCATGCTCAGGATAAACAGAACATTATCATGCATTTGGCGTGGATGCTAATAGAGTTATTGTTCTAGGTGTGAATGAGCCTTTAAAAATCCACCCCTGGCCTCTAAATTTATGGCTCAGGTCTGTCTTTAAATGCAAATCCATTTAATTTCTTCACCAATTTTACTGTCTACAAGGCAAAAACTGCATGTACAATCATTTAAAAAGTAATAGCACAAGGAGTATGGTTGAGGTAATGAATGTAGCATAAATGGTACTGGAAATATTCCATTGAATACTTAGGGTTAGGGGTGTGTTCAAATCTCAAACCTTCTGTATGCTCATATGGAGGTTTAGAGTTTTGACACTTGCCCTAGCAAGCTAGAACAGCCAATTACAATAAGACCAAGGTCATGGTTCTTCAGAGGTCATTTTTCTTCACTTAATTCATAGCACTTGCTCTGAGGTGAATGCTGGATAATTTCTGAAAAGCAGGAAATGCCACAAGGGCAGTCTTGACAAATGAATTGTACTCAACGCACATTAAGGACAGTAGAAGCTTTCATCTGCTGTCTGCAAGTGTAACTAAAAAGGGTTTCAGGGGGGCTGCTTCCCACCGGATACTCTTTATTTTCCTGTTTACTTCCTGAGAACGGGAAGAGTAGAATGAGACTTTGGGCATAAATGCCACAGTGCAGTCACATGATGATAGACCCCTTCATCTGGGCTCAACACTATTGTTCCTCAAATATCAGGGGAATTAGCACTTCAAAGGGGAAATTAATTAACTGCTATATTTCAATAGTGCCCAAAAAAAGTATCACCAGCACCCTAACAAATCACTGGTTCAGACAGAGCTATAGACACTGATACACGCTCATTATGATGAGCACAATTGTAAGTTATCTGTACCGCATTCACAAATTTGACGCTAATCATATGATGTGA
Source organism: Carassius auratus (assembly GCF_003368295.1). Classification (NCBI taxonomy): domain Eukaryota; kingdom Metazoa; phylum Chordata; class Actinopteri; order Cypriniformes; family Cyprinidae; genus Carassius; species Carassius auratus. The sequence goes on from NC_039245.1 coordinate 880,610, forward strand.
TAATCTGAAAACCGAGGCTGTTGAAAAGCAAATGAAGAGAGAACCACGTTAAAGCCTTTTATCGAAGACTAGTTTAAATGCACTCCATTCATCAGGATATTAAATCTTATAATTCATTTGAATTGTTAACTCAGCAATTTCATGTTCCTTCATCTCGCATCAAATTGTAGCTCACTGCCATTTCCCAGAGGTCAATGAAGTAACACACAGCCACTGCCAAGATTGTATTACAGTTATTCTGGATTTTATTATTTGGCTAATTATTTTATGTTATGGCCAATAATTAATAAATTCTGGATATTAAAATGTCAGTTTTCACAAAAATATTAAGCAATGCAACTGTTTTCACAGTGAATATTATGAGAAATATTTATTGATCAGCAAATAAGCAAATTAGAATGATTTCTGAAGGATCATGTGACACCGAAGACTTGTGTAATGATACTAAAAATTCAGTTTTGCATCAAACAAATAAATTACATTTAAAAAAATATTTAAAGGGGGCATCAGATGCCCATTTTACACAATTTGGTATGATTCTTTAGGGGCTTCATGAAATGTCTGTAAGTGGTCGTGTAAAACAGCACCCTTTTCACCTTGTTAAAAACAGCTCTGTTCACAGTGAGCCATTTCGATGCATGTATCTTTAAATGATAATGAGCTCTGCTCACCCTGCTCCTCTTTTCTGTTTTTTTTTTTGTGTGTATTCTGTGTTACAATAGTTACCATAAAAAACAAAACTAATCCACAGTCCTCAGTAGCTATGATGTCTGGAGAAAATGACTCTTATGATCCATTTTTACATCCAGCTACAAAACACCTGCAGTGCTTACAAGACATTGTTGTCGCTACAGCTGCTCGAGCGTGGAGAAAATTAAAGTTCATGACTTGGTGAGGGCGGAGATATGCTAATACGTGTGTCAGTATAGTGGATTTGTGTTTCCTTGTTTTACCCCTGTTAGCCTTATTTGGTCATTCTTGTTTTTGTCCTCATTTGTTTCATTATTAGATCATTAGCTCCAGTTTATTTTGCAGTTTTTTTTTTTGCTAGATACACCGCGCCCAAATGGAGGAACAGTCAATGTTTATCTTAATGGCTCAGGTGATTCCAGACCTAATCTTCTTTGTGAGGGCATTTGTGCCACTCGCCCTCGCCAACTCCCTTGAGGGGGAAACCCTCGCAATGCTGCTCCTCTGCTGGCTGTTCCCATGTCAAGTCAGTCCGCAGTTAATATGGCAAGCCTTCCGAACATTAATATGGCAAGCCAGCCAACTGTTCATGTGTCCCCAGTGCCTGCTCCTTGTTAGCGCCTTCCAGAGCGCCCTCAAGTGTCAACTCCAGCCCCAGAGCTTGCTTCAGTGTCGGCTCCAGCCCTAAAACTCACTCCAGTGCCAGCTCCTCTAAAGGGCTTTACTGTGCCTGCTCCTCCAGAGAGCCCTCCAGTGCCAGCACCACATAAGCACTTTCCTGATCCCCAGCTCAGCCCAGGAAGGGCTCCTGTTCCAGAGTATAGCCCATGGAGGGCTCTTGATCCTGTCACAAGCCATCGTACCAGCCTGCTTTAAATCAACCATTATCATTCCCATCCCTATGAAGCCTGCTGCAGACAGTTTGACTACAGACCAATTGCACTTACATCTGGTGCTGCAAAGTGTCTAGAGAGACTGTTTTTGAGGCACATTAAGTCGTGGGGAAGTCGTGGCCTAATGGTTAGAGGGTTGGACTCCCAATCGAAGGGTTGTGAGTTCTAGTCTCGGGCCGGATGGAATTGTGGGTGGGGGTAGTGCACGAACAGCTCTCTCTCCACCTTCAATACCACGACTTAGGTGCCCTTGAGCAAGGCATCGAACCCCCAACTGCTCCCCGGGCGCCGCAGCATAAATGGCTGCCCACTGTTCCGGGTCTGTGCTCACAGTGTGTGTGTGTGTGTGTTCACTGCTCTGTGTGTGTGCATTTCAGATGGGTTAAATGCAGAGCACAAATTCTGAGTATGGGTCACCATACTTGGCTGAATGTCACTTCACTCACTCACTCACTCACTTAAAGCCAGCCTGCCTCCCACTTTGACCCCTACCAATTTTCTTATAGGGCCAACAGGTCTACAGAGGATGACATTGCTACAGCACTCCCCAAAGCTCTAGAGCACCTGGAACACAGAGGTACATACGTCTGGATGCTCTTCATCGATTAAAGTTCTGCATTCAATAGCATTACACTGGACATTCTTATCAGAAAACTCCTTCTTCTGGGCTTTTCTACTCACCTTTGTACCTGGATTGTGGACTCTTTCACAATCCGCCCTCAGTGTGTTAAGGCTGGTTCACACGGCAGGATAATTAGGCCGATTTTAGCCCCGATTCACCCCTTCCGACAATCTTAGGATGCTCCGATTATCGTAAAATAATCTGATCAAATATTCCTGCAGTGTGTGGTGTGTTAAGACTGCTCGCTCTCCTCTGCTCGGAAGAACGTCGGGACCGCTCCGATCTCAAATCGGGGATATCCAACATGTTGGATTTATTTAGCCCGATTTCTTCTCGTGTGTAGTGTCCCCCGAGGACAAACAATCACGCAGCTTGTGGACTGTGGTGTGTAGCCAATCAGAAAGCGAGGTGACGAGGCGGTGAGGAAGTACCGGGAAACAAAATCAAAAAAGCCAGCGTATATAATATAACAAATACAAATAAAGTCGATGGGCATAACTACATCCACAACTGCAGTCCACCAGAGTACATGGAAACGAATATATGAACGTTTATTTCAAAGGTTTTTAATTTGTGTAGTACGTAACAACATTTCTATGAGATAAAACAAATTTCCTCCATATCATGATGTAGCAAGTATAGTCCATGCTCGCGTTGTCTCCACCTCTTTGACCATCGCCTTTTCTTGTTTTTCTTGTTTTTTTTTTTTTTTGCGTTAAAAACAAAGCACAAACTATGGCCACTGCATCCTCTTCGTCCGCCATGATTGTTTACTCTGAAGTCAAGTTTGATCTCGAGGGATTTTGCGAGATTTCCCATCTTACCTGGGAATGCTCGGGAGTCAAATCGGTTTCGTGTGTGATGTGTTGATATTGCCGTGTGGCTGCACACCACACACTGAACGACCAAAACTGTTAGACCCGTGATTTTTTATCACCATGTGTGGGGTCTCTCAGGTTTGGAAAATCGGCCGACAATTTTAAAATCGTCCTGTGTGAACCAGGCCCTAAGCTTGGCCTTCACCGTTCCTCAATCTCACTCTCAGCACCGGTTCACCACAGGGATGTATGCTGAGCCCACTACTGTATTGCCTTTATACCCATGACTGCACCTCCACTCACTTCTCCAATCACATTATAATATTTGCTGATGACACAACAGTGATTGGACTCATATCTGGACGTGATGAATCTACCTATCGTGACAAGGTCAGGAAATTGATGTTGTGGTGCTCTAAAAACAACCTGGTGTTAAACACAAGAAAAAGTAAAGAACTCATCCTGGACTTCAGGAAAGAGTCCAGAGTTTGACATTTCTGGGAATCTATTTATCTGACAGTCTCTCCTGGTCCACAAATACAATAACAGGTGTTAAAAAGAGCAGAAGGGAGTCCTGAGGGACCTCCAGAGCACCCGTCCTCCCTCCTCCTTGGATGTTATGTGGCATGAGGACATGCCTTCCGGAAGCGGGCGTCATGTCAGTGTTGTGGACTTGTGTTTCCTTGTTTTACCGCTGTTGCCCTTATATGGTCCTTCCTGTTCCTGTCCTCATTGTTTTATTATTAGATTATTTGAGTGTTATTCATTATCTCCTTAGTCCTTCTATTTAAGCCCTATGTGTCCCTGTCTCTAGCGTTTGCTGTTATATGTCTTTTAGTCTCCTCCACACTGTGTTATAGCCCATGTATGTATGCCCTTTTGAGTTATTAAAGTCTGTTTCAAGTCCTACCAGCGTATCCTCATCTCCCCATTCCTGCATAACATTACAGTCTGTCAGTGCTTGTGGGAGTGGCCACAGCTTAGGTTTTTTGAGGATTTAAAAAAAAAAGGAGTGAATGGGTTTTTATCATTGTAGGGTGGTTGTTCACACACGGCTAAGACACATTTATATGCAATTTTAAATGAAAAAACGTTATTTTAAATTGTAATACTATTTCAATTTTTTGTGTGTTTTTACTGTATTTTTTATCAAATAAACCCAGCTTTGGAAAGCATAAAAGACTTATTTCAAAAGCTTTGAAACAATTTTACTGACTGATAATATTTATGTTATTTATATAATAATATCTGATAATCTAAACATTTGTAAATGAATGGATTCTGCTCCCTTATTAAGGAACATATTAACATATCTGGCCTTGTCGTCAGTCATTTGGTTAAGATCCTTTAATAATTTGCAGTTCATCTTCACTTTTGCCTAAAATTAGAAGTCTCTCTTCCCCTCTTGCATTAACCACAAGCAGGCTTGATGATGCACTAAAGCAATAGTGAAGAGCTAATTGGCTTGAAAGGGTACTCGGATAATGACTGGTTATTTCTGCTGCAGGCTAATTTAATTTCTACTCCCTGTCACCTTTTAGGCCATATTTCGGATGGAAGCAAATTATACTATGCCAGTGGAACATCCATTTCAATTGTTCTGAACTGACAAGGGGAGCCTATATGCTGTTAGTAACTGTTTTAACATTACATGGATAAGAGTTATGCACATTAGTAGGTAAATTGAATAAGACAATTTACAAACAATTTATTTGATCAAATCAGTTCTAACTTTCATAGTAAACACATTTTTGAGAAGGCTCAGCCATTTCTGCCTCTTTTGACGGATCATCACTGGCTATGTATGCATGAATGGGACATGCACATTAGTATTGTGAAAGCTAGCAACGCTCAGTAGCACCTGCCAAACCAGCTACGACAATAGCAAGCAAACAATGTTCAGCTAGTGTGTCACTGGAACAAACAGATTCTGTGTGTTATTCCACGGATGCCCTTCCTCTCTGATAAATGCTCTGCATTAAATGGCCCCCTGGGGGAATGGAAATTACAGGTGCCTCGCATCCGCATGCCAGCCTGCAGGTGCTTCTGAAGCGCGCGTGTTCAACTGTGCCTACAACACGTGGGCAAAAACAAAAGAGGGAGCGGACAAGCTGAAGGCCATAACTCCCACGTCTGGTCGATAGTTCTGTCTGGGTTACATCAGTGGCTGCCCATGTGACATAAGCTTCAGGGTAATAGAAATGATCTAGTGAGATTCGTCCTCCCCTCAACTTACCTGCCACATTCAGGTAAATGGATGGGCTTGTCTTATTTTCTCCATTCTTCTCATTAACAGCTCGGACATAGTATCTTCCAGCATCTCCCGCACTCGTGGCAAGCACCACTAGCTGGTTCTCCAACGTTATGGCTCTGTGGAGAGTAACAAGGCAAATGAAATACAGCTGTGTTAAACCATTATTGACAATTAGTCTGGTTTCCTAACAAATGCCACTATCGCAATTGAGTGACATTACTTTAATTAGTGCTTAACTGATGTTTATTGGGTTCCATAAAACTAGCTTACGCCCTGGGTTTGACTGAGACAAGTCTGGCGTGGAGAAATTTCATGGGGCCCTGAGCATTTTCAATGTACCTGATCACTCATTCTGACACAAGCTGAGAATCAATAAGCGATAAGGGTCATTACAGACAGAAATACCGATGTGGGTGAGAATAAACCTATAGGCTACTATCTAAGTGAGGGAGCAGTTTATTGAGACCCTGACTTGGCTCACACTGAAAGTGTGAAAAAGGAAAAGTTATCTGAAAAATCCAGAAAGGACCATAGAAGTCTCATGAAGATTCTATAAAAACATGACAAATATGACAAATCAAAAACAAACATTTTGGTCACAGTTTAGTTTGTGGAACAATTCTCACTATTAACTAATAAACTATAACCTTTGCCTCAATAAACTCCTAATTTGCTAATTAATAGTTAGTAAGGTATTTGTTAAGTTTAGTTATTGGGTACGATTAAGGGATCTAAAATTGGGTCATGCAGCATAAGGCATTAATATGTAATTTATAACTACTGATAAACAGCCAATGCTAGGAATATGCATGCTTATAAGAAACTACTTAATAGTGAGAACAGATCCTTAAAATAAAGTATTACTTCTGTTTTCAACTGGTATAATAATGAGAAATTCACCAAATCTAAGGATCATGTGATACTGAAGATCAGGGCAATAGATTGGAAAATTTTGCTTTGCCATACAAGAAACTACATTTTAGAATGCATCAAAATACAAAACAGCTATTTAAATTGTAATAATAGTACACAATACTGAATTTTCACATTTTGACAGTAGTATGTTTATACGCAGACATACACACACACACACACACACTGTAAAGTATAATGTATATAATAATTGAAAATATTCTTTTGAGCTGCCTCTTTTCAAAGAACAAATCAACAAATCATTTGAACTATTTCACATAAACTCAGGGAAAGGTCTTAGTGCATTACAACATCAATTTTGGCCTTTTACAAATCTTTTATCGATATTTTGTGACCTTATGGATCCCTGAAAGCTCCTTGCCCCAGCAACTGTAAAGAAAAAGACAAAACAGTATTTTCTTTATAATATTTTCTTCGGTGTTCCACAGAAAAAAAGAAAGTCATACAGGCTTTGAATGACAGGAGGGTGAGTAAGTGATAGCACATTTTTCATTTTTAAGTGAACCATACATTTGAAAAGGGTCTATCTCATTCAGACACTTGTAGACTGAAGTCAGAGTCACTACTATCGCACTTATGATTAATCAGAAAACGTCATACTTCATCCATCAATCCAAAGTTTGCAGGAAAGACATTAAGTGACAGATGTGTGTCACTGTCGATTTTTTCAGGTGCCAGTTTCCCTGTGCCTCTTTCAGGCAAAATTACCCTCTCAAACCAGCAGAGAACATGGCGCTTTGATAACTCACGACTCCACGTAGGCTGGATGGAATTGTTTTCTATTCATTTCTTTAGATGAAAGCAGGTACAGATTGCATATCTCCAGCCCTGACTCCTACTCCTCCTCATGCATAGTCTTTCTCCTCCCACGTTTCTTGATTAATTGATGACATCCTCAATTACACATCACTGCAGTCTAAGAGATTTTTTCTGCTCAGGCGTGACCACCAAGAAGAAGCCATTGAGAGGCTGAGCATGACTCGTGGATGCTTTGAAACTTATGATTAGTTGTTTGTCTCCGCGGGACCTGTTGTGTCTTCCTACACGCCGCGAGTACAAGTGCTGCAGTCATTACCTATTTCCAAGACAGATCCCGACAAAAGATTGTCAAATCGCAGAGATGTTTGTACATAGACAAGTAAATAAAAATGTAATGCTGCAGAATTGGAACAAGAGGGCTGCTGGCGCTTCCAAGGCGTGCAATGTTGACATGTAATTAGAACAAGCTTCAGTCCTGCTTAGTCCTCCTTTGCAGTTTCATGATTAAGAGCCGATTAACATAAAGAGATCCATCAAAAGTTGGTGCTTTGTTGGGGAAGGGGTTCTGCGAGGGAAGGAGATTGGCGGCCGCTGATAAAGATGCATTACATCACTGTCTCTAGACTCTGCACCGGCCTGGGCTGCATCTGGGAAATAAAGGCACCCTTCACAGATGTCAGTGGCGGGTTTGAAAGGTCAGAGCGATCTGCCTTGATGGACTTTTAATTATTAAATCTGCATTGTCTGAAACAGCTTGGCAAGCATCAGAGGCTCCGAACTGATGTGTACATTAACAGCTCACCTTCATGATGATTTAAGAGCCTAATAGCAGCATGTGTGATCTTGTGTAACACTGCCAGCGGAGAAAGCCAGGGCCCGAGCGTTTACCTGGTTTATGCTGTGAGCAGAATTGATGTGACCGGTGTATAAAGTGATTTTATGATTAGTCCAGCTAGTTTGAAATCTATTACAATTGTCTAGATGAATGACCCCCCGCTCATGGTTCGGTAAACAAAGCATAGTGGGAAAGATAATGGGAATGCTTGTTTCTGATCCCTAAGGACTCTTTGATATCAGCCCACAATGTATCAAAAAGGCAGGTTAGGAGCCATGTGAAATGTTAATCCACTTAGGAAAGGTGCCGGAAAGCCCAGGTAATCTAAACATTCAAAGAGGATGGCTATTTCAATTTGTTGAAAATGCTGTGCACCCACCAGGCTAAAAAGTACCAATTTAACCGGCCAGCCATTTCCAATATGGGAGAATCAAATCTAAAGATCAATTTGCTGAGATTGGCTCTGACGATCATGCTTAATACTTTTAATCATCTCTATTTTGAAAACTAAAAGAAAAATGGCGTTTTTTATATTGTTTACCTGCCATTTCAGTAGGACGTGTGTGTGTGTGTGCGTGTGTTCACATTAAAAACCATCTGAAATGTAACAAAATGCGTACACGTTGGTAAGGGGACAGAACCTAATTCTCTCGGGCACTGGACAGACGGCTAGAAAGATATTCCATTAATCAACATGGCAAGAACCGGCTTTCAGAAAGACGGTTTAGAGAATATTTGTTTTCATTTACTGCCATAAATTACGCTCTCAAAATAGGCTTACCAGGCTGAGATGTATGACAAAGTAATTAAAATGTCAGCAACTCATGTTGTGCTCCTAGTTCCTGGGAGCCCAGCTGCGTGGCTCTGATGTTACGTTTTGATTTATGATGCTCTCGGGCCTTGGAAAACTTTCTCCCGCCCACATCTGAGGACAGAAAAGCTTACCGCATTGACACCCAGGGAGCAGGCAGAGAGACACAAACACTGCTGCCCTGAAGCGGTGTGACCCGGAATTATGTTGGAATTACGGAATATGTTGTCCGTGCGGTGTGTGCCTCTAAGTGATGCCGCAAAAGAAGAGATCAAAGTCTATCTGAAAGTAAAAAAAATTCAGGCAAACTATCGTGCCAGAAAATATTCTGTGGGTCTGAGCAAAAAAGATAAGTGCAAATGTCTGTTTATGTGAGACTATAAAGCAGTCAAAGAACTTGGGAAAGTAGCTTCAGGGCCATACAGGAGGCCATAGAGAGTGACACTAAGTCTCCTTTTCCCATTTAGCTCCAGGATCAAACAAATAAATGCTCAAAGTGAATGAAATCAGGTCATGGCAACCTTCTTGTTTCAGGCTCAGATGCCTAAGGTGGTCTGCGGGCACGAGTCAAGCCTTTTCCCCAGCCGTGCTCTGAGTGTCTCAGAACCACCTACAAAGTACAGATGAAGCATAGACTCTCTGAAAGCTGCTTAACCAGAAGCCCAGACCTCCCTGTTTTCTCTCTATGGACTAAAACTAAAAGACGAAAAGAGAAAACATCACAAAACCTCCGTCCCTTCAACCTGACCCCTCACAACAGAACAGACTGTCTGCTTCCGAATTCTGCTGCCTACCAACTTTTATACTGTAGAAAGAGTTCAGTGTGAAATTCTAAAGGGACAGTAAACTAAATGACAAAAGAAGAGACATGATGAGACGAGACTAGTTGATATAAGGTGCAAAGAGATTAGTCGAAACAACAGCTCTATAGCAACATGTTGAGATGAGAAGAGACAAGAAGAGACATGAAGAAACAAGAAAAAACATGAGGAGATGAGATAAGACAGAATAGAGGGGAGGGGACAAAATGAAAAAAATAAAAATAAATAAAAGAAGAGGAGATTGAGATTGAAATGAGCTGAGCTGAGCACTGATGGTCTGTTCTCCTCTCTCTCTTTCTTCCATTGCTATGTATCACAGCACACTGAGACACTTTCACACAAACACGGTGGAGCTGAGCCGGAGCCCGGATGATCAATGGTGTAAATGCAATGACAGCAGAAAATCTCTCTGCCAGACCATATCCAGGCCAAAGTTCTAACTGTTCTAAGGGTCTGCTTTCTTAATAGCATCAGTCCGCTGCAGTCACCTCTCTGTGATGAATGTGCTGGCCACCTGTAGGCTGAGATGTACAAGTGAAGATAACCATGCTGTCTCATCCGTCCCGTAGCCCAATTTAACCCTATGACCATGGCAATCATGACTAATGGCCTTTCAAAACCCAAACTTAACCTTCCCCGTTGGTCTGTGCTGTGTTGGTCAGAACCACAGTACGCTTGCATTGTACTCCTGGAAATACAATATACATAATCAACAGCAGTTCACTTCCAGCTGTAGTAACATTAACTACTGTACATGTAAAACTGCAGTTCAGTATGACTGCAGTTCATACACCAATTTCTAAATCTATCTATCTGTCTACCAATCTATCGCTCTCTTGATCTGTAAGAACTAAAAACCTCCAAACTTTTAGGCTTTTTTTACTTTAAGCCAACATTCAAAGTTTATCTTTTTAGGTGAAAATGTACGTTTCTTTGAAATTACATTTAAATTCTATGTTCTAATATTTAAATTTTAATTCATATTAAATATTGATATTAAATATTAATTATACTGTAATATTGTATTGTATAATATTGATTGGTTGATTATACTAATCAAATATAAATCTGTATCAAAACCTTTAATGGCTATATATGAACAATCGTTTGAAGCATGTAGTTTTAAATAATATGTTTTATAAGCAGTAAAATAAGCACGTATTTGACCGAAATTCCAGAATTGTCAGCAAACAGCGAATGTAGCATGGTGAATGTTTATATGATTGTCAACCAATGGGATGCTACATTTTTTTTCTTTCCAACAAAAAAGCAGTTGAATATGACAAGTTTGTAATCATGACTTAACAATTGGGAAAAGGGAAATTTCCGATAGCATGTGAAGGCAGCAGAAGTAATGGTGATGGGCATTCCGTTACTGACATGCACTGCATGCAGTAGACCAATCACAACAGACTGGGTCATCAGACCAATCACCACAGTTTAGCATTACTGTTACAAAGGAGGGGTTTGGAAAAATCAATCGTTGAGCGAACCATTTGGGAGTCGTTGAGCAAAAAAGGAAAAAAAATAAATGCATATAATAAGACCTTGCATGCGTGTTAACCTGTTGTTGGGGACTCCCAAAACCAAAATATGTACCTTTCATAACCCATAATAGAGGCACTTTAATATATCAAGTGCAAAAAGACACTATTAAAAATGTCATTGCTTTGAATGTTCCAATGGATATTAACAAATCTTCATGGTCACATATTATTTTTGACAATTTGCAGGTTTTCAAGCAGCATAAAACTATGCAGCATCATAATAGGAGTGTTTCCAGTGTTGTTTCAGTCTGTTTTTAAAAGTTTGTAAAGTTTAAACTTTGTATATACAAAAGTGCAATGCTGAAAAAGACAAGTGATAACAATGAGAGGAATCTTTCATGCATTCAAAAACGTTTCTTACGTAACAAGTCAGCAATACATAATAAACTTTAAAAGTATATTTAATTTATTATTGATATATTGTGTATATTTGTCTTCGTTTAAACTCACATATGATATCATAAAGTGTGTGTGAGATATTGGTAGTATTTCTAAATCAGTGTGTGTAAAGAATCTCGGCCGAGACAGTTAAAAATACAAAGCTTGTATGTTTTTGGCAGGAGCACATTAATGCTCACAAAATCTAAGTATTTAAGTGATGTTTTGCATGAATATGCTTTGTTTCATTGTGAAGAATTACCTGATTTGCTTCTCCACCTCCCTGCTAGGTTCGAACAAACACCATTCATAATGTCTAAGTAAAAGCTGTCTTTTCAACGGCTGCTATAATAAAAAAAGTTATTTTTTTAAATAGCTGGATAAAGATAAATAGAAGATAAATCTAAACATCTCCCTAATCCTTATCTGAGGCGAGCCGAGGCGAGCCGCCAAGCTGAGCTGAGGGATCTCCTTTGGTTTCCTTCAATGAAATATTCAGGTTCACATCAATACAGACAATCAAATATATACGAGTCTGAAGGGATATTTCCGTCAGGTTCAGAGAATGGTGAAAAGAGGTCCAAACAAGATAGTTTCTCACTTTAAATATTGAAGACTATGGTAACTTTACAGGGTAAAGCTCTCACCGAAACCCCAACCTCTTCAAACCCGCATCTAAAAAGTACTGCTTAAAATACCATTCAACAAAGCAATCGAATGCACTGCATCCGTACACAACTTTCAAGTCACATCAAATGGGTTTTCTGTGCCTCTCGCAGCGCCAAACACAGTAGACCACATAACTCCAGGGTTTGAACTATCTCAAGAAAGCTAACTTTTAATGCATAGGCTTTTTATTCCACCCCCATAGAAATGAAATAAATAGCCTCCTTTACTGGATCAAAAACAGCCAAGTCTTTTTCATTAGCTGCATTGCATACCGAACACCTGAGCTAAGGAGAAGAACTATGAGAGATAAATAAACACTGCTGCACCCATGTGGGCCTTCACTTCCTTTCATTCTCTTTGTTCCACACTATTCTACTAAATAATAGAGCCCTGGCATGTACTGGGGGCTTGACAGTACCAAACACAAGATTAAAACAATTTTTACCTTTGTGCTGAGAGAAAGAGAGAGAATAAATAAATGAACCAATACATTTGGGGAGAATTCAAGTCGGGGTATGACAGATGATGTTTTGTTGAATCATTCAAGAGAACTTGAGGAAATGAGGTGTTCCTGTAGAACAAAGGTGTCCAATCCTGGTCCTGGAGGGCCACGTTCCTGCGCAATTTAGCTCCAACCCCAAGTAAGCACACCTGAACCAGCTAATTAAGTCTTGAGGACTAGGATAAGATGGGCTGCATACAGTGATAAACAGTATGTGATTGGAGTGGTACATCCAAATATACAGTGTACATAAAACGTAAAAACTACCTTGATGACCTAATACTTACAGCAAGATGCTGTAAGTGTGCATCCAGTGGACACTTTTCTATCCCATGAGGCCTGGGAGAGGATTTGTGAATGGCAGTGAAGTGACGCAATGAATGATGTTCTTATGTCACATGACAATGACAACATGATGATTGCAGTACGTCCAGGTTACATTTACACTGCACACATTCATACTATATAGAACATACTTTTTAAATGGTCGCACAGAAAGTACCTTCAAAAGAGTTTTAAAAAAGTGTAGTATGTGATTTCCACTAAATCTAAACACATTGAGATTTACACTCTAAAAACTGCTGGGTTAAAAAATAACCCAACCTTAACCACGCTGCTGGGTCACTATTGGACAGAACACGCGCTGGGTTGGTTTGACCCAAGTGCTGGGTTTTACCGTTTAACCCATATTACTGGGTCATTCATTTGACCCAACCAGTGGGTAAAATTAACCCTCTTGCTGGGTTAAGTCAAACAAATAGTTTAGTCAAATAAATAGTTATTATTTAATAATAAATAGATTATTTCCTGTCTCACTGCCTTTATACATTAGTTACAAATATATTTTATATTACAAATGTAAAATAATTATTGTCTCTGTAATACAATAAACCAGAGGCCATGTATATGTGATTTCAATCTCATTTAATTTAAAACATATTATTTCTTTAAAAACAATAAATTTCTTTAATACTTTGTTTGTATACAATATTGAATACATTCTTTACCCCCCCATCCCAACCCCCACCCACACACCCTCTGACATTCACCCTTCCCCACAGACTTTATAACAAATGTAAATCTGTCCAAATATTCAGGCATTAAAAGTCATTAAACAACTAATTTGAACTCTCATACGATGTGGGCCTGAAACCACTGTTGTCCTCAAAAACTTTACAGAGGAGGACTCTTTTCCTTCAATTTGATATACAGCATGCTGGAGAAACTCTCAGGTGGGGAGACACTGCTTGGTGTACTGAACATCAAAAACAAAAAAAGCTTTAAAGCAAAGATTATCCGCCTCCAACAAAGACTCAGTCTCAATGGCGTGGCATGGAATAATGGCAGAGGTCTGTGATGTCCCCCTTGTCTCATCACTGAGGCACAGAATGTGCAGCAATGCTCCAGTCATCTCATGGTCCCAACCTGTTGATTACACACAATAACTTAGAGTGCTGCAATATAACTGACATGCTAGTTAAGCTTTTTTGGTGGAAATATAAAAAAAAATTGTATTGCAAACATTACCAAATATGACAAAATGTTTATTTACATATTTATAGTAATGGTAATAAAAGAATAATTTGGACTAATATTATCAACATTTAGGCATTAAAAAAGTCTAAATATTACTGTAATGTTGATAGTGTCTTTAACATTAAAACTCACAAACCCACTTGTTAATCTCCTGACTGGCAGCACCAATGATCATTTAGATAAGCTTAGATAATTTTCATCTTAGATAATTTACATTTATGCATTTGGCAGACGACTTACATTGCATTTCAAGATACACATTTACATTCTTATCAGTTTTTGCTTTCCCTGGGAATCAAACCCATAATCTTGCCATTGCAAGCGCCAATGCTCTACTGTTTGAGCTACAGGGAAGATAATGTTACACAATAAAATGAAAGATGACATGCATGGTAGGGTATCATGTAAATTTAAATTTTAAACTGGCGCCTGTCCATTGAAAATAATCCAGGCGGAAATTCCTTTACACTACTAATCAGAGCCAGATGTGACGACACGTACTTTGATAAAGGCCTATAGTTTTCTCATGTAAATGTTATTCTTCAGGTAAAATGTTCTGTTCTTTGTTTATGGTTGTTTACTTACAGTACTTTTTGTTTTCTCATTTACTGGTTTGGTTCATTTGAAGCCATTTTCTTGATGTGGTTTAAATTCTAAATAACTGCTATAAGAACAAGCTAAAAATGAAGCACCATCACCAGTACTCTGACTTGCGATATAATAGCTTTATATTCTTAGTATACAGACAGACATTTCCAGTGAAATCGGACTCGACAGCTCAAATTATAAATCATTATTATAAATGTACCGTTGTGAATCGGGGGAAGTTAAAGGATTAGTTCTCCCCAAAATGAAAATGTCCTAATAATTTACTCACCAAAATGCCATCCAAGATATCCATGTCTTTCTTTCCTCAGTGCGAGAGAAATTATGTTTTTTGAAGAAAACATTTCTGGATTTTTCATCTAACAATGGACTTCATTGGCTACCATCGTTTTTAAGTCCAAATGCAGTTTCAAAAGTCTTTGAAGTGTTTAAATGGGCTGTACACGATCACAGCTGAAGAAGAGGTTGTTATCTAGTGAAACGATAGGTCATTTTCATAAAAATTTGAAATTATAATTTATAGACTTTTTACCTTCAACAGTTCGGATTGAGCTGATCAACAAACAGTTAGGGAACTACGTCATCACGTTGAAAGGTCATGCCGGCGCCGGCAGAAGTACCGCCCCACTGTTTACAATGCGACCATAAGTAGGAGGATAGTTCAAATAGTATTATTTGCAATTATATATATATATATAGTAATAGTATTCAGTGAATATGAATAGTAAATGAATAACATTCTGATGAATATGAATAGTAGGCGTGACCTTTCAACGTGATGACGTAATTCCCTGTCCGTTTGTTGATCAGCTCAGTCCGAACTATTGAAGGTAAAAAGTCTATAAATTATTTTTAAAAAATTAAAATGACCTATCGTTTCACTAGATAACAACCTCTTCTTCAGCTGTGATCGTGTACAGCCCATTTAAACACTTCAAAGACTTTTGAAACTGCATTGATTTGGACTTAAAAAAGAATGGTCACCAATGAAGTCCATTGTTAGAAGAAAAATCCAGAAATGTTTTCCTCAAAAAACATAATTTCTCTCGCACTGAGGTAAGAAAGACATGGATATCTTGGATGGCATTGGGTGAGTAAATTATTAGGACATTTTCATTTTGGGGAGAACTAATCCTTTAAGGTGACTGGGACACTGGGAAAAGACACTGATCTTTCATGTACTTGCTCAAAAACAGATTTTTGTAAAAATTTGTATCCAAAAAAAGTTACGAATTGCAGCTTTCCTTAACTTTTGTTGGGTAAAGCTGCAGTCCATAACTTTTGGTGCTCTAGCGGTTAATAAACAGAACTGCATGCGTTTTGCAGAAGAACATTGTAACCGGAGTTACTTCTCTCTTTTTATGTCTATGACGAGTCACACAGGTACTGTGCTCCTCCGCCAGTCTAAAATAGTCTGAATATAAAGCCTTATTATAAAGGTGTACCGTTAGTGATTCAGGATAAGACAAAAACACGATTTGGAAAATGGATTCATGATGTACTCACTCATTATATACTATTTGTAAATTTTGAGACACACAAAAAAAAGGTTATGGACTGCAGCTTTCAAAATTATAAATATTGTAAATTATCAATATTGTAACCCTGAATTACTTTCATAGTTATCAAGCATATCAAACAGTGCAAACGTCCACCCTTATTGAAGTAGAAACACTAAAGCAAAACTTACAGGTTGCATGTCAATAAATGACTTCTGGGCCTCCTCTGTGGTGGGTCTGAAGACCTTTCCTCCTCTCCTGTAGATGGATGGGGGAAGCAGAGTTGGCAGGACCTTCAAAGCTGTCTCCTCTTTAGCAGCTAAACAATTTGACCAAAATACATAAAGTTGCATTAACATCTATATAGTATGCTGTATATAACAATTCATATTTCTAAAGTAGCATTTCTGACTTTTCTTAACACTGATTATCTCTTCATCACAGAACCTGTCTGCACATAATTTTCTGATAATTATGTGTTCACATGGGGAGTTTCTTGACGAAGTGACATCGCCAACTACTGACCTGGCATGCATACAGCCTTTTAAATCATTTTCGCAGATCCGTGTAAAAGGGGATCGTTTTTAAAACGATGAAATCTGCTTTTAATACATCGTTGCCTTCTAAACATTTCTGACATTTCGGCCAACGGTCATATCCGTTTAAATCGGTGTCATCTGTTAGTTTATAAGACTTTATTCAGAGCATTGCCATGACAAGTATAAAAGCAAGGCTGTAAAGGATAAACTCACCGTGTTTTAATGGCATCCGCAGTAAAAAAAAAAAAAAAAAAGCTGTATATAACTCCTAGATCTATTTTTCCACAGCTCATATTGACTGGGGAGTTTTATAAAATTTTCTCAGACATTTATATTTGAGTGTTTCAGCAGAACACAGTAAATAGCAGTACAACTTGCTTTTAGAGATGCATGTCTATTCGTCACAGCCTCCCGTGTGATGGCAAAGATGGCGCTGCTGTGAATATAGCAAAAAACATTATTTATTTGGCCTCAGAAATTCTTCGGGCACACTCGGCAGATGACCACTGTCTTAATAACGTTACTAAATTATAGTCTTAGCACCTAAAATCTTAACAACTTGTAATTTGTTTTCAGGGCGAGAAAACGCTTAACATGAAATCGATTTATTTCTCCTTTCCTCTGACGCTGTTTGTAAAGATTGCACGTCATTCATATAAAAACCTTTTTTTTTTCTTTTTTTGGCAAAAACGATTCTGGTTCAGAGTCCGACAGAGACTTTACAGAAGACAAACGCAGACTGTGCTGGAACTTACCTCAGTTGCTTTTTCTGACGAGTATTTCTAAAATACAGCAGACTTTCCACACACAACTCACTCACTATTTCCCGCCGATTTACGTTCGAGCCCTGTGAGGGACTAACTTACTGCGCTTGTAGGCCTATGGATTTCATACAAAACGCTTTCCTCACTTTTAAATACGCAACGTCCACAATGAATACGATAATAATTACGTGATTAATTTACCATTTAAACAGCATATTTCAAAAAGGCTGCATATATAGGCTAGCAGGTTTACAACTAAGGATTTAAGGATGCTGCATTTTGTCAAAAAATCTAACCAGCTAGCAGTGTCTATTTAATGTTTCACAGAATAAATACGTTACCCCTCACACTTCCATATCAAAGACTGTATGTTGAACAGTGAAATTAGCTTGCTGTTACCACAACTTATTAGAAATATAGGTAAACATTCATTTAACTTACCATAAAACAATGCGCGCTCCGAGTGCGTGCCTCCTCCAGTCAGAAGTGAAGAATCCAGAAAGTTCCGCAAAGAATGAAGTAATAAACCAGTTGCTGGGTCAAAATAACCAAACCAACTGTTTATTTGTGAATGACCCCGTTACAAATCATTTTACCCAGCATGAGCAACCCAATAATGTGTTTACAGTACCCCAAACAACCCAACTTTTTGACCCAGCACAATCAACCCAACAATTTGTTTACAGAAACAACCCAGCATTTTTTTGAGTGTATGCAATAAAACGACACGGCCTTGACATGCAATCTAAACAGATTCGAGGTTAAATTATGTATTTCTGTTATCACTGGATATCAGTGATCTGTTTATTTCTCATTGAAAACATTTTTATATCTTTTTGTAAATGTAAGATATGTGGAAACAATTCACTTAGATTTCTAAGGATTTTTTTTTTATTTTTATCAAAGATAAATCCCTTGACTTGTGTTTCATTTTTTAATTCATGGAATTCCATTAATTACATTATTCATTATAGCCTACAGGCTAATTCAGCTGAACCATTAAATCTAAATTTAGAGTTTGTTTTTGTTCTTTTGCATCAATAAACATAGGTTCTAAAATATAAAATTAATATAATTATTATAACAAAATTGTCAAAACGACATAGGATAAGGATAAGAAATGACATAGGGTCGTCCTACCCCAGTGGGGATCCTTTGATGTTTTTCCATTTTGTGCATTAACACAAAATCAGCAAATACATCCATTTATTTCCCTTAATAGTACTATACTGGATGATGCCTCATCATCATCATGTACATGCTAATCTAATTTTTAAACTTGGTTTAGAAGTAAATGCACACTGTTTTTAACTTATTAGAAAGTGTTTTGGAGCAGGCTGAAGTGTCTCTGTACGAAGGTGGCCTTCCTCAGAAACGAAGCGCAGAATCAGATATCCTTACTGAATCTCAGCTGGTAAAGCATGGGACGACAAGGTCATGGGTTCAGTTCTCAGAGAATGAATGGCCTGAAAATGAATGCAATTTTGGTAAATTTGGGCTAGAACAAAACCATCTCTCCTTTCTGTACAAACACATTGGGTAACACCTGTAGCAGGTATCCTGCAGCCTCCACAGCAACCTCACCCAAGAAAAAGCCTTCTGTACAGTCCCTCATGCATCTTTCTTTCTGCTTTGCAGGGCCTGTAGTAGCTGCACAGCACCATTATAGCTACAATCACTGAAATATAAACTGAAATAGAGCTGGAGGAAAATTGTACAAGTTCACTGGGAAGGCAGCTATAAGAGCTTCTTTAAAGGAAGAAAGGAAGGGACGGGCCTGTCTTCTGCATTTGACGGTAGAAGCAAGTATTGCTGTCAATCAAACTAAACAAACCCAAAAAGTCCTGGTGAATGCAAAAAGTATAGATCTGATCTTGTTTTCTTTCCTCAGCTACATTTTAGGGCATTTTTGCGACATAGTGGACAGACTGTGATCGGGACAGCCGTGACTTTGGGTCCTGAGACTGTCAGCTTTGAGATGCAGACAGAGTGACAGTAGTACAAAGGCAGGGAGGCATCTTTGTTGTGTCAGAGTTCGCAACAACACTGTGACTAAATAATGAGATGAGACGTGCCTCATCAGAAATGTGAAGGCTGTGTTGTTGTGAGACTTTGCACAAGAAGAAAAGATAGTATGCACTATTCTCTTTGATGAACAAGGTTTTTGGAGTGCTTGCCCTCTGGTCTCCTGATGCCACTTTAGCTTTCTGTGGGTGATATATGTGGATCCCAGCGGCCTCAACTATGTCAACCAGCTCCCTTGCGATGTTTTTTCAAGCCCTTTAAAACTTCTGAAGCAGGAGGCTAGAAAAAAACCAGTGCAACAACAGTTTTAATGTTGTAATACTCTGCAAGATTAAGCACTCTTCACCATTGTGAGTTTCCTAAAGCAGATGAGATATCTTTCAGCCTGACACATGAAGGGAAATGGAAGAATTCAGCGTTATATGAAAATCATACAATTTAGAAAAAGAATTATATTCATCATTAATAATTATACCAAAAAAAGGGTGTAGGATTTACTTAGAAACAAGTAAAACACTGAATTAAACATGCAATTTTGAAGTAGAAAGACTGAATTTTTTTATTCCTGTAAATTTTTTTAATAATCTTTATAATAAACTTTTTTTTTTTTACAGTTTACGAATGTAGATAGATAGATAGATAGATAGATAGAGATTTATAATAAATTAAATTAAACTTGTGCAAGACAATAATATTTAATTATTTTAAAATAACTGACCAACTTTAAAATACTAAGGACAGCTTAATCAAAAAAGACGAGCAAGCACATAAATAAATAGATAAATACGGTGTACTTATTTAAGTGAAATTTTAAATAAATATTTAAAGATTTCCACATTTCTATTAATTGATTTTGATTTACAAACAAAGAAACAGGTGATCTGCTGTTACACAATATACATTTTTAAAAACGAATTTCCTTTGAGTCACCCAATGCAAACTGTTCTTGTTAAAGGAATTAATGGGGTTGCTAGGCAACCAAGTTTGCCGGCAGGTCCCAGGCAGCTCCTTATGTAACCCAGCAGCCCGTGTGGGTCACGATGGTGCGCGCCCGTCTGCTCAGGGGCTTCAAGTGCTATCTGACATTTCAAAGACTTTCAGCGTAATTCATCATGGATGACTTCCAAGCCCTGATTAAAATGATTTTCTCGATGATAATTTAACCTACTGATTTTCCATCTGTGAGCCTTCACAAGATTTTGGAACAGAATCTATACAGAAAAACAATAACCGGAATTCTGAAACCCAAACTGTGAAATAGAACTCAATTTTGAAGTATTCCCTTTATTCCCATTTAAATTAAATTGGAAAATAGTTTCTTTACACAACCTGACTTTGCAGAAATGGAGCTATATAGACCATGGTAGTTAATTAGGTTCTTGGTATTATGAGTAATGATAGATAATATAAATGTTCTGCTCTTGGGGAAAAGGGAAATTCATTTTCATGAATGTTAGTGAACTTGTGAAATGTGTCTTCAACACCTCAACATTAGTGTACTGGTGATCCTGGCTGTTATTCGACAGCTCTGTCAGAGAAATGTGGTCTTAAAAGGATGTTTATATGGGAAAAAAACAATCATAAAAACATCCAAACTATACTAACACTTTCCGTCTGAAAATACTTCAGTTCAGAAGCTGGTTGTTGAACCAACATGCTGTAAAATATGAAACCCGGTCCTGTTTATACTAAAACAAACCCAACCTAGTGCAATGACCTGAAATAACTTGATATTCTCAGTCACTTCAAGAAGGCATCATTGGTGGAATCCATCTCAAACCACTTGAAATATGTCCTTATTTCTTAACTGTATCCCCCTTGTTTCAAAGAGAGGAATAATCCACTCTAGATAAGAGAATCAGAGCAGCTCTTCCGCTTAAAGAATAGAGTAGATCTCTCCAAAGCCACACAGTCAAGCTCGTCAGCACAAAAAGCCTCTTTGCTTTGAGTAATTACCATTTTTTCTGCAATAATTATACCACCTCAACTCAACTACCCCTCAAAGACTTGCCTTAATGTACGGGAAGCCAAAAGCCATTCCTCTAAAGAGCCTTGCTACTTTAGTCCTTTTCTACGCAGCCCATTAGTCTCTATCTATTACATTCCGACAGTCAAACAGTTGTTGTGGAAAGCTGAAAAAACCTCGAACCTCTGACGGCTAATGAAACATGATGAATTTGCATTGAAAGCAGATGTGCTGTTGTGGGTGATCTATATGTTGTAGTTTTTTTTGTTTTGATGCCAATACCAACAGAGCAAGGTGGCCTTTAACTGGTTCAATGCAGATTTATATGTAACACAATTTTGTGACAGCAATTGAGATGTATACAAATGTTAGTTTCAAAAGTGAAATGAACTATTATTTTAGACAAATGTTCGCAAAAATAAATAAATAAATAAATAAATAAATTCTAACGATATAAGTCTTTAATGGCACTTTTTATATAAATGTTATGTCATTGATGGATAGATATATAGATATATAATTTATTTTATTTATATGTATATATATATATATATATATATATATATATATATATATATATATATATATATATATATATATATATATATATATATATATATATATATATATATAAAACGCAGCACCTAAAGCAGAATTTTACAATCATTTCTAAAGGATAATGTGAGGTCAACAGTTCAAGCAACTGTTGTCATCCATGTATCTGTGGTTAGCAAAACACACTGTCATTGCCAAATATATGGTCATTTTTAGCACCATATTTGGACGCAAATTCATCAATAACAATTAATAAAGGGATGATGTAAATAGTGTAAATTTCAATTGAATTAATTCAGCAATTTTGTGCAGATCTCACACACATTGTACTCACAAAATAGCATTTGAAAGTATGTTAAGTTAAATGTAAAAGCAAGTAAGTAAACATATTGCCGTAAAACACTGTCTTCAGTAACAGGCAAATGGCATTTATGTTAAAGAAGTATAGAACAAACAGTCTTTCCAAATAAAACATTTCTCAAAAATAAGTCTGTTAGCTTGATAAAAATCTGATTGGTAAAAAAATAAGACAAAATGCATTAGCATTGATCTCTGAGAGCTCCATATTGGTTGAGCAATCCTGTATGGGATACACTAGCCTATCCAGCACAGAAATCAAAATCAAGATCAAACCTAAGAGGTTTTTGTTTGTTTGTTTTTTGCTGCATGGGGTGAACTGGTCTGGTTTTAGGGCCATGATGGGATCAGGTCACAGACAAGCCTGGGATTACTTTTAGGGGATTGCACCCTGCAAATATACTCTAACAACCTGGTGCTGGTCCCATTGAAACCCATTAAAACTGCAATCTGATGTCCTGCAGTATAAGTGGCCATGCTCAACTGCTTTTTTGTTGCTGACGAGAGAGCCCATTTCTGGACAGGAGTATTAATGCAAAACACTTTCAAAACAGCTGCAAAAGAAAACAACTATTTTTATTCTATTTATTTATTTATAAAAATGGACAACTGCACATCCCCCAAATGCTTCTTTAAAGTTACCGTCCCGCTGATGAGTTATATCCAGTAATACCAAATAAGGAAAGGTGAAAACCTGGCAAGTAAAAGCCCACAGGAATAACAAAGTGGTAGGTACGTATCAACAATGGCATCATCTAAAAACATGCCAACAGTTTCTAGCAACAAATCACCTCGGCTTCTATGACATGAAAAGTGAAACATAAGACACCCTGGACAATTTTTACAAGATTGTTTCTGTAAAACATTCCCGCCAAAGAAAATAAAATTCCACTGGAAATTATATTATTGTATAGCATCAAAGCCAGAGAAAGGTAGGATATAGTGGGTGGTTGACAGTTTATTGAAAGATCTCAAAAACTGAACACAAAATAAGATTTTTGTTGTTTCCATTTGTGATTGAAATTGCATTATAGAAGGCACATTATAAAATGGGCCACATGTCTTACATTTCAAAAGTTCATTCTAGATTTTTACAGCACTGAACACTGGGACCAAACAGTAGACTGACATGTAAAATATGCTTCAGGTTTCATGCTTGTAATCATATTTTTGAAGCCATAATATCATTTAAAAGTGCTTGTTTAGCCAACAGCAAATGATGAATGACTTTCACGAATAGACATGTAAAATTCAATTTGCAGTTGTCAGAAAATCTGATGTGGAATTTTTCAAAAGACACAATCTCATTATAGAAGAGACAAAGTGTATTTTGCGTGGGGATTTGAGGCGGCACAATGCAAAAAAATTAAATAAAAAAATAAAGGTTCGCTGGGCTGTTCATGCGTGTCCGGTCTGAATATCTTTACATGACAACTAAAGTGCAACTAGCAGCTGCTGGGCCTTTCTCACTCAGTTATAGACTGTTGAATTGTGAAGGTGGGGTTTCCACGCAACACAGGTTTGCCTGTCTGGAGACGGAAGCAATTCATGGAAGAACTGGAGGGAGGCTTGAAAAAAGACTCTCCCCCTGTCAATGCAGTGCTTCACCGCGGCTGAAATTGCATAAGAATGGCTCTTGTGCTTGGCATGCAGTGTGTTATATCATGGAGACACAAGCGTGCATACAAAAACTAAAACACAAAAACACAAGAAACACAATCAGCTCTGCCTAATAACCACTGAGAGCTGAGGCACTGTTGATTAATAGCATTAGTCAAGGCAAAAGCATGTAGTGTATTAACTGTAAATTGGCCTTTGGAGGCAAGGAGGCCTTGGAGAAAACCATTCATTCATTTACATATTAATTAATTTCATATGACATTTATTTAGTTTATTTAAATATGAAAACCTCAAGACCGTCTAAAACAGGCATGGACAAATCTGGTCCTGGAAGGCCACTATCTTCCAGAATTTAATGAAACTATGCATGGGTTGGTATGAGATTTTGATGGTATGATAACCTTTGAGGTTTCAATATTGAGGAAATATTTGGGTTTCGTGGTTTCACTGTATTGTTGAAATGTGTTATTTTTAAATGATTGGAAGAGCATTATTTTGTGTATTTGGTGTAATGCAATGTTTTTATGTGGTTGAAGGTAAAAAAAAAAACACTTATTTTCAACATACTGTATATTTCTGTTTCGATTTTTACAAAGCTCATCGTTCTGAGAAGAGAGGGGTATACTGATTGGCCAGTTATCCAGTGCGTTGTGATTGGCCGAATGCCTCAAGCCCCTAAACATACTCTGATGCCATGTCCCGTCTCTAAAAGACAAAACCAATAAAAACCACTACAAATGAGAAAGGAAAAATTTAAATCACATTATAGGACCCCATTAATTTTAATCAAGTTTCACAAAGTTTTACATATAATTACAAATATATAGCAAGTAACACTGAATTAAAATTTATGTTGAAAGACTGAAATAATATCATGTCAAACATAATGTAATTTCTTGTCTTCAATAAAAACAAAACAAAAAAAAAAAACAGTTTACTGTTCCAGCAATGGCTTTTACTTGTTCTAAAGCACTTAATCAATACAAACGTTGTTTCTTGGTTGGGCTACAGATGGGCTACAGCAGCAGAAGACCACTCCAGGTGCCGCTCCTGTCAGCTAAGAACAGGAAACAGAGGCTACAATTCGCACATGCTCACCAAAATTGGACGATAGAAAACTGGAAAACATTGCCTCGTTTGATGAGTCTCGATTTCTACTGCAACATTCAGATGGTAGGCTCAGAATTTGGCGTAAAGAACATCAAAGCATGGATTCATCCTGCCTTGTCTCAATGATTCAGGATGGTGATGGTGGTGTAATGGTATGGGGGATATTTTCTTGACACACTTTGGGTCCCTTAGTACCAATTGAGCATTGTTTAAATACCACAGCCTACCTGCGTATTGTTGCTAACCATGTCCATCCCTTTGTGACCACTGTGTTCCCATCATCTGATGACTACTTCCAGCAGGATAATGCACCATGTCACAAAGCTCAAATCATCTCAGACGTTTTCTTGAACATGACAATGAGTTCACTTTACTCCAATGGCCTCCCAGGTCACCAGATCTCAAGAATTAAAAAATGAAGGCAGTTCTGAAGGCAAAAGGGGCTCCAACCCGGTACTAGCAAGGTGTACCTAATAAAAACATTATCACCTTCATAAGAAGTGTACAGGACTACACCTGTGGTTGACCTGCCAAAACCTGTTTGAACTTAAAGTGAACTTAACTATAAAATAATACATATTTATATATATATATATATATATATATATATATATATATATATATATATATATATATATATAATGTAAAATATATAACTTTTTATGATTATCTAAATGATAATCCACATTACATATAAATAAGTTCTCTATTCAAAACCAGTCTTTTATTGTGTTTTAAATATCATAAACTAAAAAGGAAATTCAATATAATTTAAGCTTCCCATAAACTAAGCCACTAAATGTTTTCTTATAAATAAATAAATAAAATAATTTCTCTTCCAGGATAATTTCATTTTTAAAAATCCATAACCATAAAAGCCCTCCAAATCATCTGTATTCTCCCTTTTGTAAACATGCAAAAATGCTAAGTGCATGAGACCACTTTCACAATCCTTTGAATCTGATAAATATGCAAGAAACTATTCCAGCTGAGTATGAAGCTTTTGTCACGAGGAACATAATGAGGAACATACGAGGAAGAGACATGGACATTTGCCTGCTCTCTCTGCCACCAGCACTATTAAGAAGTTTATGCTTCAATAAGCCGTGCTGTGTGCTCCAATAAGGCTAGCGTTTGCTGAAGCTGAGATGCTGAGAGCTGATCTATTTGAAGCCTCAGCAGTGACCAGAACTCACAACAAGCTTATAGGGAGAAACTGCGTGGGACTTTAAAAGAGAGATAAGGAGTCCACTTTGCAATCTAGCTATGGGCAAAAAGCCCAGAAAACAGCACGGTTTGATTGCAAAGAATTATGCCAAACCCCTGGACTCTAATGTTATCAACCCCATCTGTCAATATCAGCCAGAGCTAAACCTCCCCCCCCCCCAAAAAAAAACAGCATGGACAAGACTTCTATTGACTGGTTAAGAATGTGGATTAAAAAGATCATAGAGGCTGGATTATGAGCTCTGTCCAGGGATCTGATGGCAGCAGGTTTTCAGGCGGTGCTGCTGGAAAATAGACTGACGTAAGGGAAATGGTGACCTTTGTGCGGGGCCCGGCCAAGTCACGGCGATGCGCTCCATTTCAGTGTGGTCAATGGGGCAGTCGTCCAACATCTGATGTCGAGCACATTACCAGCCAAATATGCATGGAGCATTAACAGCTGACACTGGAGCCGAATAGTGAACAGCATGCATGCAAACATAAGGCCCATACTGTGGCTGATCTGGATCAAAATGCCTATGCTTCTAGCCCTGGTGAAAACAGTGTTTGTGGTGTATTGGATGCTGATGTACCTGGTATAGGGCCAAAAGCACATCCACTTGTCCTTGAATATTTTTTTCAAAATCATGGCATCTCACTTGGATGCTTATCAAGCCACTTGGCCAGTTGCTATTTTCTTAAACAAACACAAGCTTCGCTATTTGTCTGACACCGTGGAATGAACACAGACTATTCAAGGAAAGCAATTACCATCGGGTCATTATCTATTGAAGCATTGCCTCTCCAATGCCTGTGTCTGCTCTCTCCACTTTAAACATTCATGTTGTTTTCCACAACTCCACCATCCTCTCGAAGACAAAAACAAGAGAAATTCAGCGGCAAACAATTGGCCGTTAGAAAAACAAATGGTTATTATAAGTAATTATCGGTGTCTTCAATTAAGTGTATAATGTATGGAATTTAATCTGGTTGTTTAATTTGTATAATTTACTCAAGAGGTGCCAGTAATTCCTCTTGAGAATTTCTGACTGATCCGAGGAGGCTGCTGATTGGGAAACCTGTGCAGGGATGTTAGAAAAACAGACCTTGCAACTTCCAAACCTCACATGTGAAACAAACATGCCTTTGCCAAGACATGCCACCCATCAGCTATTATTGATCTGCGCCTTCAGGTATTTAATGATCCCTCAAGAGAGGAGAAAGGCAGGATGGGTGATGGAGGTGAAAGCTTGCTCAGGAGCGTCTCTGATGCAGCTTTAATGTGATCCCTGTAGCATCTCCTCCCCATCATAATTAATTCTCAATTAAAGTGGGCGGCCCAGAGCCCTGATACAGAGAACAGGAAGGAGGGGCGCCTTTGGAGTCTGATTAGTAGATTTAAATCGATCAGTTACATCTGTTCAATAACAAAGAAGGAAGACATTCTCAAGTCTATTTTTCACCTAGATAAACGTTCGCTAGCCAATGTCGAAAAAGACTTTGAGTTGGGAAGAAAGAACTGGAGTAAATGGGCTGCAGTCCCATATAATGCAGAAGAATGAATATGTTTGGAAGCTGTTAGGATGATTAAAAGACGTTTAGAATGTCACCTTAAGGTGAAAAGCTGTACACATGCGTTTCTCCTGAATTACAACAAGCCTGTCTGTCTATGATTGGTCTTCCTCTTGGTCTTTTTTATTCACTGTGGCACTGACACTCTCTCTCTCTTTGGCATAGATGCAGATGACCTTTTGTTTTCAAGACATAATTTGTCACAAAAAAATCTTATTTTGAACTAGGAAGGTCATAACTCAGCAAATCTCACTTCTTTATAATGCAAAGAAAAATGGAACATTATTCTATGTGAATAAAAGTGGCTTTATTAACAAAAGAAAGCACTGTAGCAATAGAAAACTAAATGAATATGTAGGCAAAATTAACCTAAGGTTAGTACATAATTAACCTCCCACGATAGGTTTTCATATATGCAAGGTCAATACGCCAAGTGCCATAATAAACATTAGTGATTACTGAGTAATTGGAGCATGGAGGGGAAAATGTTGTATTCTAAATCCTATGCATGTACTGTAGGGTTTTTTATTAATCAAAATGTATTGCTGTATTTTTTTCTTTAATATTGATCCACCACAGACAATTATTAGTTGTTTTATTGTACTATTAGGGTGGCCATATGCACCGTTCATACGGGACATGTCCCAGCCAGGATTTTAATAATGCCTAAAATATCCAGGTTTTGGCTATTTGCACTGTGCAGGTTGATCGTTGTGTAACATTCATGAGAGCTATAAAGAGCAGAGCAGACGGCTCCTTATGCGTTCGAATCGCATCTAAAAATGTTTTTATTTGTGCACAGCGACCCTTCAAGTCAATCGAACAAACAAACACTTGCGCATATTTGCATCACTTTGATCATTCCCTCTAGATCTAACCTTCTCACACACAGCCCCATGATTGGTCGATTATGCACAATGCCTGCATGTTATTGGTCAAACTGCTCTGGATGTTTTAGGAAATATAAAAATCCTCTCCGGGACGTGTCCCGTATGAATGGCACATATGGCCACCCTATGTAGTATATTATATTTCCAATAATATAAGGTTCATTGCCTTTTTTGCAGTGAAACTGTGTAGGAAAAACTTCATATACATGTTCAAAGTGTCTGTCCCTCAGTTTTAGAGACACAAATTCAAGACCCAATCAGATCAAAATAAATAATTCTAGACAAAAAAAAAAAATCTAGTCAAAACAGAAAATGTATACATCATGAGCTTTAAGCTTATTAGATGATTCAAGTCTGTATATTTTTCAGTTTCTGTATTCCTCAGTCCCATATTTCAAAAGTACCATATCACCAAAAATTGCAATACCTCTGCAAACGTCTTTACCCTAATTTAATGTAATCCTCCATACAGGCAATTGCTCAGCAAACATGACCTAGTTTCACTCACCAGAGAGAAACTTCCCTTCAGCATTCTCAAAAAGACTTTATTTATCATCTTTCAATGTCCCATCACACAAAAAGAGCTAAATGTTGTGTTGAGTTCACTACAATTTGGAAAATACATTGCTTTGTCTTGCCATGTGCATTATTGAACCACACCTTCTTTTGCGGGACTTGATACGTGATAATTAGATCCATTCCCAAAAAACTATTTAGCTTGCACCAACATGAAAAACAGTGTTTACTGAAATGATTGTAATCTTTGCAGATTACACTCACCAAACATGTAATTAAAGGTTTGGAGTGTGAACTGTTTTTTCCCTTGCGAGTCAAAGTGATTCGAAGAAGTGAGCACTTATCATACCGATGACAAAGCTTTTAGAAAAGCTGCAGACAGAATTCCCTGAACGCATTATCACTAAGCTACTAACCTTAACTTTGCAAGTATGCTTAAAAGTAACATGAATGGAGAAACCGATAATGGGTGTACACTGCCAAGCTTGTCTTGACTTGCCAACAGAGCAGCCCAAAAACCGTTGCAGTGTTATTTAATTTCATACAAAGTCGTTAGATGCACAAAGTAAACAGGAGGAGGGAATGTGGTTTTCTTCCGAAGCGTTGCACAACAACCAGTCAATGACACCAACAGATGCTTGTTTCCAGTTAGTGACACTGTAAGAGAGCAGCAACCTTGAGCAAATGTACAGGATTAAAAATAATTACTCCGCTCTTAGTAAAGGCGACTCAGTAATTGTGGAACTAGGTAACATATTGCTTTGTTTGTAGTGCAAGCTTAACTCCGATGAGTGCAATAGTCAATCAACTGCTTATAAAGTAGATTAAAGTTCCTGACTTTTGAGGTCATTAAGTCTGAACACTGAACATTTAAATGAAAAGTAGTAAAACGTTTGTATTGGTAAAACATATGTGTTAAAATTCTTGCATAGCTGTTAGCGCCAAGGCAACAGAGCAGGTGCATTACCTAAGCACATGCTAACAGACAGATGGACGGATGGATGGACGGACAGACCGACAGACAGATAGATAACGAGCCGAAGCAGTTACAGCTCATTAAATCTAGCATTCTGCCCACTTCAAATCAGACACACAGATGAAATGGTGTGGTAAGATCACATTTATTTGAATGAATGAATTATAACATTTATTTGAATTAATTATCGATCAAGAGAGAGAGAAAGAGAGAGATGACAGTTGATGATGACGTGACGTGAGTGAATGGGCAGCTCTCTGGGCAGCTAAAGTTTCTGTGCTTCTGAATCTTCCTCTGTTTGTGTGTGTGTGTGCATCAATGAAAGAAGCACATTGATATAGAATGGTGAATAAACTGACTTAAAACTACCTCTGCATTAATTAAGGAAGGGATAATCAACGGTTTGCTGTGCATTAAAAGATTTTAAATACAAGACGTGTAGGGAAAGAACCACCCGATGCGAAGTGCATTTAAAATCCTTTAATGCATGGCAGGTCTCTGATTATCCTGCTTATTCCATGGTCATTTGCCAGCATTTGACATCTTAAAGCTGTTTATGATGTTAGCAGTGCAATATTAAACCAGAAAGGTAAAACTCACGGTTATTTTCATCAGTTACGGCTCACTATCTCTAGCTAGCTTCTCTAGCTTCAACCAGGTTCAAATACAGAAATGAAATAGTGCAGTAAGTCTACATTTATTTGAATTAATTATAGCATTTGTTTGAAATTAATAATCGATTGAGAGAGAAAGAGAGAGAGAGAGAGAGAGAGAGAGATGACAGTTATGTGTGTGAGTTACCTGTATCTGAGAATCTCTCTCTACAAACAATTGAACTATTTAGTTACTTCGATTTTACCCCATTGCTGAGGAAGATAATGCAGAGATAGTAGTATCTATGCTATTTTATTAATAAAAGCACCGACAATAAGTTTCTGTGTGTGCGCAGCACAATCTGTGATCTCCGACCTCTCTCCCTCTAACTGTTTAGTGAGTGATATGTGTGTTTGTGTGTGTGTGTGTGTTTGTGTGCGTGTGCGTGCATCAATTAAAGTAGCACATTAATACAGAACAATGATTGAACGTTTTAATGCATACCTGCCAGCCAATCAGAATAGAGTAATTTAGACAGACCATAGAATAAACCGTTTTAATTAATACTGTCCAGCAAATTAAATTAAGTGTTCAGACAGACCATGGTATAATCCAGAAGTAATCCACAAGACTTCAGTCCATCAATTACCGTCTTGTGAAGTGAAAAAACATGCATGTGCGTAAAAAATCATTCAGTCTTTTTTAACTTCAAACTGTTGCTTCCAGTTAAGAAATGAGTCCTATATGCATAACATTGCTTTCTCTATTGAAAATCTCATCTGAATCAGGAGAGAAATAAGCACAGATTGAGCACCCTTTACAAACATAACAGTTCTATATGTGATGTTATGCTTAATTTAAAAATCTGTTCTGATGAAGAAATAAACTCATCTACAATCTTGGATGACCAGAGGGTAGGTAAATTTTCAGCAAATGTAAATTTTTAGGTGGACTACTACTTTACTAAAAACAATATTTTTGAGAGAAAAAGTAAAATGCAATTTTACATTTAATAATTACCTACTAATAATACTAATAATATTTAATAATAATAGTTTAAATAATTTAGTCATCCCACATTCTCTTGAAAGCTTGCTTAGACCCCTGGCCTTCTGGTTAAGAGGGAAGTGTAGACCGTTTTCTCTCTGAAATATACAGGGAAACTGATCAAAAGCTCAGAGCTCAGAGCTCAAGACAGCACGGCTGGCCTGTAGCCATCGAGCGGCAGTATTCAGGTGCACCAGCCATGAGTCTTGATTTAGCTAGCAGCTTTGGACACCGCAGGATACGGCTTCTTCTCCTGCTACGTCAGAACTGCCGCGGCGCGACAGATGGACAGACACTACAACCCTGTGTGTCAAAACCCGCTGTAGCTTTCGCTTTAATTCAATTATAAAATTGATTGTCTGGAAACTGGCCTCCAGCTAACATATGCTTTGGTAAGCATGTTAAGACTTAAAAGCCTTCCGACGCAAAGCTAAGCAGGTATTTCCAGCGGTTTGGAGTGAAAAACTGTCTGAAACCAAATATCAGCAATTAAAAGTTTTTTTGGGTACTTTGTTTCTCATCCAATCCAATCTGGCAAACAAGCCCAGATTTGCCATTAAAACATGTTGAAAGTTCACTGTGTTTATGTAATCGCTATTGACCTTTAATTATATTTATCTTAAAAAGCACTTTGCAATTGTATAAATTAGATATTTATGAGGTGAAACGTATGCATTATTCACTGGTCTATTTGCATGACGAATGGATCTGGGAATTAATCGCAATACTTAATAGTTAATGCAGAATCAGCTACGGCCGGGCCATTGGTTTCCCAAAATATCCCATTCTTCAAAATTAAAGATAGTGTTTTTTTTCCTTTTCAATTTAGAGAGGTGAATATGTCATTTTTAATGCTGTGGGCTGTAATGGACTGTAAAAGGCTGAAAGGCCACCACAAAGCATATACAGTACACTCTTGTATTATTTGTAGTGAAAACCTTCAGGATAGTTGGACACTCTCTGTTTTCCAGGAGTGAATTAGCTTTCAACAGGTAACTAATTGCGCAGATGAGATTTCAGATGAAGAAAAGTCAGCTCTTCATAATGCGTTGACATTTCCACACTCGTATTTAGCACTAAATTATTCCACCTCATCACAATGAACTCTGGGCCACTGTCTGCAGCTGCACAACACCACTTCTGCTGCCGGACATGTCGTCCCTGCAACACATTGGAGTGTTTCAATATGTCACACATGAAGTCTTGAGCTTGATCTTCCTTTTCAGAACAGATTGCTTTCTGTCTACCCACACACTTCTGTTTCCCGCCATCGCAGAGATGGGCACGAGCATCTTCTCACATGAAATGGGGTCTGAGCAAGAGTGCGCCACATAAAAGAACTGACTGACAGAGCTGGTCGCTCCGTGAAAAACAGGATAAGGGATAGACATGGTGAAGATAGATATCTTCCTTTTCATTTTTTTCCAGCAAACACAGAACGTCTCTTTCGTTCACACGTCTAGCCAGTGTCAGTTTTTCTTTCTCTGCTGAATGCGGGTAGCAAACTAGGCATAATCTGTTGTGACTTATGAGATGCTTTTTGAAAAGCAGACATTTCAACTATTGTTGAAAGTACTATTCGCGCTGATTTTTTTAAATGAGTGAAACGTAAACTATTTTCTTTACAACTATCTAAAAAATTGTTTACTTACGTTTATAAATTCAAACGTTTATAAACTCCTAATAGCATAAACTCCTAACTTTATATGAAAAATTTTACAGTTCTCAAGTGATGCATGTGAAATATACATTTGCATGTGTGTTTTTATGGAGTTTTAAATGTCCAAAAGGGCAAAAACATGGCAATTTATATGGCCCCTCCATAATATAATATATGTATTTGGATGGTAAAAAAAGTACTTTGGGGCCAATTACTATATGTAAACTTAGAGATGATAAATCGATCAGGAATAAAAATACCCAAAAAACAGTAGGTAATTCGTTCAGGAAATGATCCTGGGCAGTTAGAGGGGAAAACAGGCAATAAAATCACTGAATAGCACCTATTAATGCTGAAATTGCATCATGTCAGCATGTAAAACAATCACAGTCCAGACAGGGCTATAGAGAGTCATTCCTGTTACAATCCCAAGCACAAACCTTTGCTATATGAATATGTCATGGGATCATGGGACAATTCTTTCCATATTTCAGTCCAATCAATCATGAAAATGTAATTTCTCTGCATTCTCACAATTCTGGTCCGTTTAACATTTGTTCAATAATGCACCTTAGAGGTGCCATTTCTTCTTTATTTTAATGTGTAATCTGACAACTTCTCTGGAATAGCCGGTGAAAAGGCTATTATCTATCATCCGTGATTCAGCTCGATACCGGTCCTGATTAATGTGTAATTGCCTTTGAGTCAATGATAATTCTTTAGCAACATTTAATCACACTTCGGTTCCAACAGAGCTGCCAGTAAGCAGACACACACAAATTGCTCTCAAACACCCAAAACCTTTCTGCCTGTGAGCAGTCCAAACTTTTCTTTAATGGTGTCTAACAAGCTTTCTATCGGGCAGGCAGCTGATGTGAGACTGAAGGAGATCAGGACAGGCTCACATTTTCATTACCCTTTTCTTTTCTGCTACTTGCATCTCTTTTCCTCTTGTTTACTGAAAGGACTCAACAGCATCTCTCCAGGGTGCAACAGATTAATGACATTTTTATTGTTGGATATAGTAAAAAAAAAAGACCTTTAAAACTGGAAAGGCCGAAATCATAAATGTGCATTTGCAGTTTAAAACCTGCTACTTTTAACATGGTGTCATTTTAAAATTGTAAATGAATGGTTGTTCATGAATAATGAACAAACATGCCTAACAAAAAAGGATTTGTGTCTGTAATGCTTACAAACAAAAGTATTGGGACACCAAAGTGCCTTGACTGGATTCTCTGGACCTCTGTTTTAGCAGTGACAACAGACTCATTTATTTAAGAGTGAATGAGGGATTGGATGAAGACAAATGTGAGCAGAAGCCTTGGGCTAACACTGCCTCACCCCACAGATGCCCCAACTGACTGATGATGGCTCTCAATAATTAACTTCATAAAGGGGCTCTACCATCCAACAGGTGTATTAAAACCAGGCCACATAAACGGCCTCTATCGAATTAACCAAGCCTAAGTCATTTTTCATTTGACTCCTCAGAGCCAAACCACATTGATTCAAAATGGATGTGTCTATTGGGTGAGAATATGAGCAAAGGGCAACGGCCCGAACCCTCTCGTGAGTGACAGGACTGAGACGTATTTCTCAATCGTGTCATCTCCTCCTGATTACATTTGTCTAACACATCATTTACTACCTGTGGAGAGGAGTGCAAGGAACCATGACAAACAGTTGAAAAAAAGAGAAGGAAAAAAGCTAGCTAACCTGATTTGAAATAATAACAGCAAATCACAAACACATTACTGGCACAAATCAGCTCAGAACAAATCTGATATCTCATTCATTTCAGGAGAGCATATTCCTGGAATTCAGACTCAAAAAGCTTGAAAATGGCTTCCTTGACAGTTCTGATTTTGCTAAAGCCCCTTTTAAGCACATCAGTCCACTCAGCAGCTCTTTGTAATGATATTTTCTAGTCGGCTCCTACTTACTTGAATGAAAGAAGTCAGAAATAGCCTAGCATTCTTTGCCAAGATACATTTCAATAGCATGTCAAATGCAAAAAAAAAAATGTATCATCTTATTTCAGGTTAAAATTGTAATAAATATTTGAAACAACTAAATAAATCAAAGAAATGTATTATAGTAAAATAAATACATTTTCATTATTCATATAACAATTTTTCAACAAGCTCATGTATAATTGAAACAATTAATTAAATACCAAAAAATATTAAAGTTCATTTTATTTAATCCAATAATAATAACTACATTTATTATTCCTATAATTCCTATCATAATAACCTTTTCCACGCTCACATTTTAATGTCAAATCAATACAATAAACATTTACGTAAACGTTTAATGTCAGATACAATAAAAAATTTAATTAATTAGCTAATATCAGAATAAAAATGTGAAATAAATAATTGAAACAATTAAATAAAATGGCAAAAATAATAATAATAATAAATTATTTCCCAAGCTTGTTTCAATGTTTTAATGTCAAAGCATGTACCAAGATTTAAAAAATGGACGAAAGGAGATTCACATAGAGTGGAGTAGAAATACAGCACATGGCTGATATCACCTTGTACAGAGGAAAATAATCAGCTTCCTGTGAACACTTCCTTTATTGTCTGGTTTCTTGCTGGTGGTTTTATGTGCAGAGTGCAATGGAAGCCTAAATAGCTCATAATGGGTGGAAACATCAAAGATCTCAAATAATGAATGATGAAAAATTCAGCAAGGTAGAGGAGGATGCAAGGACAGAGCAATGAGAGGTAGTCACAATATCTTATTTCCAACCTGCTACTTTCATCTGCAGTGGCAACAGAAAGCACTTCTCACCAATGGGGTAATTATCGCCATCATGAAAGTTTCATGCTGTCTAAAGGGGAAGCCAGTGTGGAACAATAAGAGTGACTTTCAAAGGTGCTTCGCTGTCCTCCCCTGCATTGACATTCACCTCTGGACCTCTTCTGCTTTAACAACCTTTCTGCTTTTGTGTGGCTCAAAGACAAGAAAAGACGACCAAAACAAACTAGGAGAGATGGGGAAGCAGAAGCTGTAACCACACAGAAGAGGAGTAAAAAACAAACAAAAAAAACTATGGACCATTTGGATTGTGGCACAGTTATCCCTCAGCAAGTGGATGCGATAGGAATCACGCAGAGCAGCATCGCCCGTCCACGCGGCCACTTATTTCATGCTACATTAACAGACCAAAGGGACGTTTCTGAGGCCACGGAAAACTGCAACTAGAAAACACAGAGCTCAAGAAATAATAACGCTGAAATACTGCACAGTAGCATGTGATGAAGTTACTAAAAATCTCTTTTCTTTAGGGAATGTTCAATGGGCTTTCAAACAGAGTTGGATTAATATATTGACTACATAGCTCAACAATTCATAATGCTGAATGGAAGAAAATAATGATCTGCAGGGCAAAGAGAACGACCATTTGCAATGAAGCCGTACTGGAATAAATATGACCGCCTCAAGCTGCTTTCACTGAGTGGCGCCTCTGCTTTCCACATTTCAATGAGATGCATTTTCACAACCGAATTTAAAATGGACAGCTTTAAAATGAATGAAAAGTTGCTGCGGCCACAAAACGTATTTGGACACTCAAGCCACTCACGTAAATATAAATGTGTGTTTGTGCTAGATGCAAAACATCAAATCAGCCAGCATTTCTTTTAAAGAGGGATGGCACAATAACATTTTTCGAGAAAAATATTTCACTAAAAGATGCTTGTTAGGTTACAAATGACAAACAACAGAAATATTTCTCAGAATTGTATGCTTGTGCGCTCATGCTAGGCTTTGAGCAGTGAAATTTCTTCAGACCCTGCAATTAATATGAGTAACATGATTTTATGTTGTGGTCAAGGACTTATGGTTTTAAAAAATTATAAATAATATATCACTATATAACTTATTTAATGTGTTTGCATGCACTACTGTTCAACAGTTTGTTTGGTAAGATTCAGAAACATTTCTTATTGTTATCAATATTGAAGACAGCTGTACTGTTTAAAGTTAATTTTTTTTAAACGTCTCAATGGTACTCGGTTACAAGAAATTGCAAAAAATAATAACAACAATAAAATAGCTGAGAAAAGGTAGTTCTTGAGAAAAGAGATAGCACCATACCATGAAAGATTTCTGAAATGAACCTCTAGTTCATGAAAATGAATAATAATCCCATTAATTACAATAAGTATTAAAATAAAAAATAATCACATCAATAACAACATGCCACTTCTGTTCCAGTTCTGGGAGGGCCATCTTACAATGACCTGAGAGGGTCTAATTTTAACTTCTTACTTCAAAACAAAAACTATAATTTTCACTCCACAAATGTAAAACCATTGATGTGTTAATAAATCGCTCATTAACAAACAGACACATCAAACTTTGATATTCAACATAATACATTGTCATAGATCACTATTTTCCAGAAACACAGAATTAGATCAATAACTGTCTAAATCTAAAAATTAAAAATAGTGTAGCCATTTATCAAAAGTGCTAAGGTCATCTTGCCCCAGGGGTCTCACCCTACTATTTTTAATCATACTACTGTAATACTTTTATAGGCCACTGTATATTTTAGTGTTGAAAATCAAAAAAGCAACAAATGTGACCAAAATAGTCTGCTAGTTGACTACTCAGAATCTCTAGAGCAAAATAACCATTTGCCAATATTATCAATGCAACACTCTTGTTATTTTGGGTACCTCTTGACTGAGAAACTGCAATTGATCAAACTAGTTTATATGTCTGTACTGAGCATATTAAGCTTTGATGAGGGCATCTCAACAAAGAACCATTCATTTCCTCCACTCCACTCTTTGTAGAGGACATTAGTGTTTGGCAAAGCAACAATTATCAGTTCTGGGAAGGAAACATCTTACGAGACTAACAAATAGATTTATGCTGTGGCATGTTCATCCATGTTAATATTGAATCAGGGCCGTAGATCCTAGCACATAGATATATTCTGATCCTGCAAGGGCAGTTAATGTAATGACCGTGCCAGTCAAGTGCTTATGAAGTACATCCCAATTTCCCAAAGTCCATCCTGGGGATTTTGCCCAGTAACAAAAAGTGCCAGTTTAAATGGCTAAGCTGATTGCATTGCTTAAGCCAGTGCCACAGAACAATTAAGGATGTGACATCACATCCAAACATGTGCTAATGGGCTTGGCAGGACGTATGATTGTTGATATCACTCTACCATCCTCTGAACTGGGTAAGCTTCTGGGTTCAAGTCTGGATACCGTAGACACCAGCTGGGCTTTGCACAGGGTCATAGCAGCAGTGCTGTCTGGGAAGACCGCCAGGCCCCCAAAGGTACAGATTCCCTCAGTTGCATATGCGGCAGTGAACATTGTCAGCAGCAGTGGCATATTGATTTTATGTATGTGCCCCTGCTTTCTATCATGATGCAATATTCTGTCAAAGCACTGGCAGGAGAGCTCCGGTCCAATTATTGAGCTGGCATGTAGCCAACCGCCTTAACTACATCTACGAAGAGCCCATATATATCCACCTTATAACATATCTTTCGATCGATTGCTCAATTTTACTTCAGAGGAACAACAGATATATGCACAAAACTGCATATGTTCAAAATCTGTTGGTCTGGGAGTCGTTTTCCTTGTTGACGGTTCTTCACTTTCCAGAAAGTTCCCTTAAAGCGAGTCGGTTTACTAGCTGTCCATTTTCGTAAAAAGCCCTGCAGCAATTTACAGACGTGCAATTACAGTTCATGGGGAGAGTATTGCAATTTATGTCAATGTTTCTCGAAATTACATTTCAAAAAAATTCACATCAGGAAAAAAAATCCAGTAACAATGGTGTCATAAGTTGTGCTTCTTACAAAGCCTGCGTTAATTTGACCAAAAATACAGAAAGAAACGTAAAGTAATTTATTAATGTAATGGCAAAGCTGAGTTTTCGGCATCATTACTCCAGTCTTCAGTGTCACATGATCGTTCAGAAATCAGTCTTATATACTGATTTGCTACTCTGGAAACATTTCTTATCAAACACTATGCTGTTTGTTTTTGTGGGATAGAATTGAATATTTCTGATGAATAGAAAGTTCAAAAGAACAGCATTTATAAAATGGATTTTAAGCAACGTACTGGCCTCAATGGGCAGGGCAAACTGTTCATGACAGATTAGCATTTACACAATAAATGTGATTCGGTCCCAATGCGTATTCGAGTAATGAGGCATGACTCATTGAATGACAAATGGTGATTGGTTGTCCACATGTGACTGGATCAACGAGACGTATAATGATTCCAGGTGTAAATAGAAATCACAGAACCACGATCACAGTTCTACAGCTCACTTTGAGTGTTTTTATTGAAAATAAAACTGCCTGAGCGTCGACCTAACTAATCAATCCAAGCTTGAAGCCAAACGGAACGAATGAAAATCAATACTACCAGAGTCTAGTTCTAAATTTACCTGCGTTAGTCTGCTTATTTTTCAATCACACCTTCTAACGAAATCAACTGCAGTTCTCATACTGTATGGGCCAAACGCTGTATGCATGTAGTGAAAGGTGAGCCATTAGATGTGTTTCAGTGGTTTTTCAGAGTTTTATTTGGGTCTCATCGGAATGAAAGACACTCGACTGATAACGCTGTATCGGATCAGCCTCGACGATCTCAGCCTGGGAGAGCTGCTAATTAGAAAAAGGCAATGAAGAACTACCATAGCAAGATTAAAGGAGGGCAGAGAACAGGCATTAATTGTTCTTCTGTGACAAGGCAGTGGGAGAAAAACACTCACGCACACACTCAAAGAACGCGGTGCACTGTATCCATGTCTTCTGCAAACACTGGCTGAAGTGTCTCTCTGTTTTTCCCAACATTTTCCAGTGTGGGTAGCCATAAGTGGATGCCCGAATGGATGAAGAGAGAACACTTAAGGTAATTACATCTCTTACATGAACCCAAAGCCACAGGGACCTGTGCAGGGTCACCCAGAATGTTCCTAATGAGCAGGTGTTCAGGTTTAAAGATTAAACAAGCAATTAAGCTCTACTTACACTCTGTTGCTAGGAATGATCTTGTAGCCATCTCTGAACCATGTCACCTGTGGCCGCGGAAAGCAACTGACCGCTGGGGAGTTTAGGATGGCGGCCCGTCCCTGTGTCACTGTCTTTCTTTGGTCATTGTCAATATAGTCGCCCATATCTGTGAGAAGAAAGCCAGGGATTTTATTACAAACATGGGAGAACTTGTTTTCACAGAACAGAGCAACCCTGATGATTCATTCAGGAGGCTTTTTGGTACAAACTGCGGAGGTATTCAATCAGAAACATTTATTCAAACATTTATTCATGGCGCACAGCACCACAAGATTGCATCACCATGCTAAACAAAAGAACGTCTTATACAATGTGCTTTGAATTTGGTTACATAATTCCAGCGGTGCAGTTTGCACACCAATTTACAGTGTTTAAAAGCTCTTATTTCTGGTTTTAAAGTCAAAAACAACTGCAGCCAGTAAACAATATCCCTAAACTGGCTAAACTTGCACTGACAGGACTCCTAACAAAAAAAATTGAGTAAGGAGCCATTGGCTCCCATAAGAAAAACGCCAAATTATTTTTTTTTTAGGTGCAACTGAATAAACGGTTTATTTTTAAGTTTTATTTATTTTTTATTTTTTACATTTTAACATTTCAATCATATTGTCATGTGTTTATGCCTTATTTTTAACTTTATCAGCATTTTAATCAATCTTGTAGATGACTGGGAACTAAGGTTCACTTAAAGTGGGAACTAAATGTCTTTTCTAACTTGAAAAATACAGTCAGGCATTGTTTTTTACACAGAATCTGTACCAATATCATGGACCATAAGTATCACTTGGCTACTGAGTGTAGTTTGGGCTCCTTCTCAATGTATCCTGTAAATGTTGTCATAGACAAAAATAAAGGTGCTTCACGATGCCATAGAAGAAACTTTTTTTGTCTAAATGGTTTCATAAAGAACCTTTAACATCTGAAGAACCTTTATGTTTCATAAAAGGTTCTTTGAGGCAAAAGAAGGTTATAAAAAAGGATTATAAAAAGGTCAGAAAGAGAAGGTTCTTTAAATTTAAACTGTTAGAACTACTGTGAGAATATTGCATCACCTAATTAATTTTCATGAATGTAAAACTATATGTTTATAATGGGTCGAATCTGTATATTTTCTGAAACAATGATGTCATCAGCCCACGTCTCGTCCCCTAGTCAGTAACTTTTACGTCACGTAAAAGCAACAAAACCATGAACAGACACTGAACAATTTTCTTAAAATTTTCTTAAAATAATAATTTCTCTATTACTATATCACTAGCATGAACATGGCCTATTTTATGATAACTCCATCATGGCTAAATGTTTCTCTGAGCTAAAATGTTGAAGCATCTAAAGGTCAGTCAAGGTCAAGTTGTCTGAAGTCATACAATATCATAAAACAGAAACAAACACAAAAGCTCAGATCTGATCTACTACATCAACTCACATGCCACTTGTATCTCGGCTCTTCTCTGAAGCAGAGCGCCCATCCTGTTTCTCACCACACACTGATAAACACCCATATTGGAGCGCTGGAGAGAGGAGATGGTATACCTAAGAGAGAGAAACAGAGTCAACAACTTTAATTCATATCCAAAGATGATGAAAAAAAGCAGGAAAAACAACAATTCCTTGCTATTTGCCAAAAGATTCTAGAATTTTTGATACAAGTGTGTTCCTATATAGAGATGTTGGGTTTAAAAGGTTCACCCTCACAGTC
Organism: Carassius auratus; assembly: GCF_003368295.1. Classification (NCBI taxonomy): domain Eukaryota; kingdom Metazoa; phylum Chordata; class Actinopteri; order Cypriniformes; family Cyprinidae; genus Carassius; species Carassius auratus. Next base: position 922,951 of record NC_039245.1, read on the forward strand.
ACGACTAGCTTTTTTTACACCAGCTCGCACATTAGCGTGAACAGAGCACATCAAAACGGCACACAGGAACTTCTCTCCATGCCCAGCTATGATGACGAATATCAGATTTCAGGCAAAAGGCCACTTCGAACAAAAGCAGAGGTGTCGATCGCTAGGGCATTAAAATTAGTTGGCATTTCCGAATACGCTGAATACATGACTAATGTGCTGTTGCTAAGTACTTAGTCGAATCTGTTTACATCTCTGAAAATGCCATCCGGGGGGGTTTGTGCATCTCAGTGGTGGTTTTCTTCCATCACAGGAACTCAATAGCAATACCGCGGCAGCTCTGAGCATGCTGTTTAGGTGATGAAAGATAATAAGAAAAGCAATACCAATTAGAGCAAACCTGTTCTATAGATGGACAAAATGTAGAAACACTTGACACGGGAAAGCACAAAGATGCGAAACACCTACTTTAGCATGAATACAACTTCTAAATGGAAGATAAATCAAAACATCTAATGTAAAATTTGACATTAACTGTGAATCAGGTGTCGGCAGTGCACTTTAAGTAACAAATGAAAGCATTATTCGTCTCCAAAGAGAGCCGGGCAGTGCTGCAGACTCCTCTATTAAGACAGAAGGAACCCATAGGGCCAATTCTTCAGCAGCTTTAACACCACACACGTCTGAAGAAACGCTGAGTGCTACAGAGATAGTATGCTGATTAAAAAAGGTCAGGCTAAAAGGCCATCATTAGCGAGAAATTAAACATAATGCATGGAGAGACCTCAACTAGGAAATTATATCGCTGATTAAATGTACTACTGCATTAACTAAAGGAATCTTTCTCTCTAAAACGTAATTAAAAATAATTTGAATGCGCTTCAATTATAGTAGTTTCATTCTTGATTAAAGGCAAGTTACAGGTTTAATACAATTTAAGCTCTGTCGACAACAACTGGCATGGAAAACAATGTCGACTCGTCTCTCAATTTGTAAAAGCAAACAAAAACCGCGTCAACAGTTATCCAATTACAATGGAAGTCTATGGGGGAAGGCATTGCATTTAAATAAACATTAAAATACAGCTTCAACAGACTTAACAGGAGTATGTATTTAAGAAGATTCATTTGAACATTCATACAGCTAAAATAATAGTAATAGTATAATATTTTTTCCCAGTTATGGGCTTTTTTTACTACCACATCAATCAGCAAACAATGACACCTACTATCCAGTCAATTCCTGCTGGACAAAATCAAGTCCTGTCCTACACTTTTTTGTTTGATAAGACATTTCACTCGTATACATGTCACAATAGGGAAGAATATATGGTCACAATTTCAGTTTCATCACACAATAAAATATTTCAATCACAAGTTATATTTACCTTGAATTGCATGATTTCACACTTTTGTTTACAGTAGACCATCACAATTGACTTTCATATTTTACATGCAGGACAAAGGTAACATAATAAAATCTCCAGCATGCATTTGAAATTCCGTGGCATCAATAAATAAATGAAGGCCTGTTTAAAGTTTCCAAGCCAGCTTTAAAACAGAAATTCTAAATCTGTTTGTTCTGAGACAAATAATAGAGATAAAGAACAACCTTTGTACTGAAGAATGAAAGTGCTATAACAAAAACACAAGCTTCATATTTTGAGAGGTTAAATTCTTCTTAATACCTTCCCCAACATAATTTTTGATGATTAGATTCTATGAAATTTAGGACATTATATTATTTTGTAATCTATAAATAGTTCTGAACATTACTTTCCCATTGGAAACATCTGAAACAGTTAACACTTCTTTTTTTTATAATAATAATAATAAAAAAATCTTTAAATTCCAAACTGCTTTTATTAAAAACTACACATTATTTAAATAATGAGAAAGATTCCTCAAATGACTCCATAAAAGATAACAGCAGAATAAGAATATTGTTCTAAGGGTTAATGGTCATGTTTTGAACAAATTTAATATACCTGCCACAGTCAGTGAATAAATGTGCAGCTTGTACAGAAGAAAAGCTGCAGGCGGGATTAATATTAGACTTTTTGTCTCTCATATTAACCGTGAGCCTCTGCTGTTCTCTCTCATTGTAACCATGAGACAGTTCTGAACAGGACTTCATCTCCAGAAAGCCTTAAGATGAAAGTAGGCACTCACTTGTACTCGGGGGAAAAGGCTGTGATGTCTGTGTTGTTGAGCATCCATTTGAACTCCAGAGGCCAGCTGCCCTCCGCCAGGCAGGTCATGACCAGACGGTTCCCTTCTAGGTGGATATCTGGAGGTCCCGGTTCCGTTTTGAAGTAGGGGGCCACATCGCCTGCAGGCAGACATGAAAGAGGCATAGTTATTAAAGGTGCCAGTTCGCCGTAATGCTTCCCTGACCCGGCGCAGGCACAAAGTCATGTACCATCAAAGATGAAGTCAATATGCAGGAACATTACTGGTTCCTAAATTTACATCAACCAGCAGCGTCAACTTCACAGAAAACCACATTGATAGATATGCATATTTATGGCGATTCCTCTGTGTGAGCAAACAAACAGAAGCAATCACGCAAAGGTTATTGCAACGTGTTACTACAAAGGTGGAGAAATCTTTCATGACACCTCATAGTGCGGGAGAACCAAAGATAGTCAGGGGCAAACCTTTTAAATCCTCCATCGGTGGATTTCGCCACACTTCACAAGAGCAAGGCTCCGAGCTTTGATTTGGAAAAAAAAAAGACGACTTTAAGGCAGGACACCTGAGTGCAGTGAATCTGACTTCTGCCAGCGGCGTTGCTGTGTTTCCCCAAAAGTTCAGACAAATCAATTGTGCCATGCAATGGCTCTTTTAAACCGTGTATAAACCATTTCAAATACAGTATGTAAGCAAGAGAAGTGTGTCTCAGCCGATGTGCACTCGCTGCAAAACAACATTTTCTGTATCATTTTGAAAGAAATATCATCTAAACGTCAGGAAGATTTACTCAAGAAATAGAATATATAATGCTTTGTTTTAGTGAAGACATTTTTGTTTTATTGAAGTGTATTTTTCTATCCCCAGTGGCAAGATGCTTTTCTAATTAAACCTAACTAAATATACAGTAGATAGATTTATGCACACAACAAATAAACAATATTTGTCAAAGCACTAAGAAATAAAAACTTAATACAAGAGATGTATTTTTGAACACAAGTGCTATTATGTTATGCCAGTAAATGTATCCAGTTTTAGGAATGTTTACGAGTAAACAAGATACAGATACTGATTAAGAAAGCAAAGTTTTGCAGTTCTGAAAGATATAATGAGGCTTTTTTTAACCTACGCCTCTACAGGTTCCTGTACTGGATGCAGTAATTAATGCAAATTAATTTGTTAAAGAAAAAACATCCAAATTCAAGTTGGTTAAATTGACTCGTCTGGATTTATATATCTACATCCAGACACGTAAGCTCAAGTACAGGCTCTTTATTAGCTGTTTCAGTTAAATGTGCGAAATTTCAAGGGGTCACAAACCTGCTGTATAGCACATGGTGGAGAATGGAGACAGATGCAGTGGAGCTACTGTGAAGCATATCAATGAGGCCTGTATAAATGGAATGAAAGGAGTGAAAGGAGGAGATGGAATCCAAAGGCCAGTGAGACTCCAGGTGACAGCTGTGAGATATATTGTCCTTGAGGACAGAGCGATTGAGAAATATCTGTCAGTGACCAGTGTGGGCGAGGAAAGATGGGCATTACTTCATGGGCATTTTATAGGTTTACCATAGTCGGTTTTCCAGAATGGAGGACTCAAAATGCAAGGACCATACATGGAAGCAGATTTACTCTGTTTTTCGTCACTATGATAAAAATTTCACGTTCCACCCTGGAGCTCCTTCTCCAGGGAGTTGAGACCCTTTAGCTCATGAGTATTCAATTCAACTTCTGCAAGGTCCAGCCTCAGAATTTCTCTACTAGCAAAGTTTAGAACAATCTGAGATTTGATGGCATTTAACCAATTCTTAGAAAACACTAAACCCCAGAGTGTTTGCCATAAAGACATGAGGAGGTCTGATTCTCACATGCGACACACAAGTGTACACCAGACTCCCTTCAAGAGTTCTAAAACAGAACCCTGCTTGTGTTGTTCTATCCCACTGCAAAGATCGAAGGACATGCCACTCTTCACACGCCTCTTATTTTATTCCTCCAGCACCGACATAAAACTGTAAAATGTTAGTAGCCTTATGGTTGGCTGTAAATATAAAAAAGCAATAAGAGTGGCAAGGAAACTCAAGTTAGAAAGTTTCCAGCCGTTAGTATCAATCCTTTTTTCATCGGACGTGTTTCACCTACAGTACTTAGCTAGAAGCTCTTCTCTGACAGCTTGATTCGGTTCTCACTCATTGTGTTTTTTATTCTTATTTGAGGCTGTGAATACGAGAGAGGAAATGCATTTTTAATTAGGGACGCACCAATCCGATACTCAGTATTGGTATCAGTTCTGATACTGCCATTTCAGAGGTATGTATGTAACAATGTATGTTAGAAATTCATTATGTATTGTAGACAGTGTTGTGGGTAACGCGTTACAAAGTAACGCGTTAGAGTACTCTAATTACTTTTTTCCTGAAATGTGTAACTTAACGCGTTAGTTTCGTGCGTAAGTAATCAGTAACTTCGTTATTTTTTAAAAAAAGTAATCCGTTATTTTAAGGAAAGGAAAATCCCGACTGCAGCCTGCTTTTTGTCAGACAGTAGTCCTAGGTCTACTGTGCCACCTGCGGATGTACAGTATCAGCGGAGCCGAAGCTCTGTGATCGTAAAGTCAATGGCTGTGATGCGTCTGTGCCCTGCGCCTGACCCTGTGTGTGTGTGTGTGGGTTTTTTTTCGAACTCCCGGCAAGATAGCAGAGAGGACAGCGTTTGGTTTATGGAAGTACGCACATTATTTTCAATTTGTAAACGAAAAAGAAAAGAACATAATGGTAAAATGCACACTGCGTTGGTGAAAAGCTTCCGTCGACCGCCAAAAATTCTACCTCAAATTTAACGCTACGTTTTAATCACTAGTTTGAAGAGTAAATGTAAGAGGACTGTGTTAAAGTGAATTTAGGCTTGTGACTGTGAGTGACACTTATTAATAATTAGTTCGGCTATTAAGCGATTTGTCATTTGCCTGTGTGGCGGTGAAGGATTTAATTCGGTTTGTTATCATTTTTGTTTGACAGGCAGCTGTTAATTTCTGTTAGATCATTGGCTGGCTGGTTGTTCATCATTTCTAAATGGATTTAAATCTGCAAGCCTGTTTAAGGTTGTGTTTACAAGTAAGCATAATTGTACTTTGATAACTGCATTATTTAAGTTAAAGAAAAATCACGAGTTTTCTTGTGGTGCTCATAATATACAGTAGCCTAGGCTACCCGGGCTGGGTAGGTGCAAATTTTGATTAATAATATGTTCTGTGATAATAAATAAATAAAACGCCATGTGGAATAGCTTATTGCTGACTGTCTTTCCTGTTATTGTTATCCTGCAGTGTTAATTTAGTCGGATGACTGACGTTATTCAATATTCATTGTCGGGAGTCACGACTTCTAGGTGCATTTAAAGGGGCCGGGGGCTGTGTCTGTCGTGTGTGAGCCGCTGCAAACGGCTTTTAATTTTTGGTAACGCATGAGTACTCTAACGCGTTACTTTTATGAATAGGTAACGCTGTATCATAACTGATTACTTTTAATTGATGGTAACGTTGTAACCTAACTAACTACTTTCCAAAGTAACTATACCCAACACTGATTGTAGACAACTTTATTGATTTTAAAGGAAAGTTGTGAGATGAGTGACAGCTTTTTAGTGATTGTAAAGTGAGTGGTCTTTCACACTTTCGAGGCAATATAGGTATAATCCATTGAATAAAAGTAATGTTTTTCATGCTGCTAAGAGGGTAGAAATTTTGGAAGTGAACTCATATAAATGCTCAATTCACTCAAAGCTGCTATTGAAATATATACATGTATATGGCATGACTTGTAGAATTTGACCGCCTTTAAATCACAACTTTTAGTATTTGACCCCTTTAAATCAATCCTTTGAGCGATTACGCCTCAGGATCAAAACATTTATGGTTTAAACACAATTTGCACTCACATTTCTTCAGCAAGCATGTGAGGGGAATATCAGCAGTGTACACAAGGAAAATCTGTCACCGACAAAAGTACACATGCATAATGATGGGCTATCTTATGTTTGCAACTAACATTGTCCATCTTGATGAAAAAGGCCAAAAAGGACCTTGATTGTGTTAGCATAAGGGCCATAGGTATTCCCAGTGAAACATCCAGAGAATAATACACAATGACTGTGCGTCGCTCTTGAGACGTGCCCTGTTTGATATGCTGTGGGAATGGCTGTCCTTCTGAATACCAACAAGTTCTACAAATTCTCATTCAGATAGGATCAAATCAAGCAGACAAAAAATAGGAAGCGGAGGAAAAGAGACAAGTACAACTGCACCAAATCAGCTCTTCACCTCACGGTAAGGAATTTAAAACATCCTCTTCTTCTCATCATTGTCATAATGACACGCCATACGCAAACATCCCTCCATCATATTCAAAATGAACATTATTAATGAGCATAATAATGGGCGGCTCAAATAGATGCAGGATTTTGATGTAGTTTCAGACAGTCGAAGCCTCTTTAAGCACGCTACATCTCGAGAAATACCCTTCCCATCTGCTACGGGTCCCTGGGTGGCTCAAGCAGATGCCTGTTAGACAGGTAGTGTGCGGGCGTCTCTTCCCGTCTACTCCACCTATCCTATTTTGCCAGGTGTGCTCAATGGAGCCTTCACTTTCCATTTGTCGTTGCATGAAGCTGGAGTGGCAGTGTGGGGCTCATCAGTATTCTGCCTCTCCAATAGAACGTACTACTGTAAGACATTTTCAGGAATGCATAAGCAGAGACCAAGAAGGAAATTCAATTTGCTGGGATTATTATCAAAGATGAAATGCTTAGACAGCAGACAGCTTGGCTAAAAGTGGATGTAACGGGCCTCCTCCAGGGGTGATGGACTACATTGATGAAACCGGCCCCTGCTTTTCATTAGCTTCTTCTGCTTTCCTAACTTTTTCTAACAGGAATGCAAACTTGACAGAGGGCAAGTTAAGGAGTCAAAACGCATCCTGTGATTTCGTTTCCGTACACAGTGCATAGAATTTCTGTAAATGAGGTGCTGTCATGACAACTCTCGGAGGGATTGTCATGGTAATGTATGTACATGACAATGTTATTGTATTTGGTCTTGTTGGAATAGATGTGCCACACTGCTGCTGCATCAGAGCAAGTACTGAGACTTTTGTACTGGCAATACATCCACAACATGCTGCTGTGAGCATGTAAGAATATTGCTGCTGCAAATATAACATACATGAAATAACCCCATAGCATACATGAATCACCTGGTAGCAGATCTATACAGGTGGAGCTGGGGAAGGTGGAGGGTTTCTGAAGCGAGCTGCACTGCTAGGGCAAACTCTAGTCATATTTTTGAATGCTGAGCAGCGAGCTCATTAGCCACCAATACAGGAGAGAATTAATCAGCTGTGCGATGTCATAATGATGTCATTACGCCAGATTGAGTTAGACCTATCAGACTGCACAGTCAGAGTTTATTTCTGAGAGATTATTTATATTCTGAGAGAATATTTATGCTGCAAATACAACATAAACTAAATAACTCCCACAAAGCAGGAGACATAGAAGGAACAATGCAAGCCAAAACAAGAACCGGCTTAACAATAGTGGCCTATGGCTATGTGTGCCTTGGTTACAATGCCGACTGGCTTAGCAATAATAGGCTATGACTATGTGAGCCTGGGCTACAACGCTGACTGGCTTAACTCTATTTAGATGTGCACTATGTGTACTGTACAATTTCAGTATTGTCACAAAATACACAACTACCTCAAATATCCTACCAGTCATGAAAACCAAGACTAAAACCAACTTTGCATTCCTTGTCAAATCAAGGACCCTCTGCAATCATTTGTAACGTCATATAAGGAGCTAAAAGCCTCCTGATGCTGGTTACTTCTGCACTCCATGGGACATACGGGCCTGCCTTCTGACTCTTAACTCAATTACCTTTAAAAGGGCTCCTGGGAGCACTAGCCTGCTTTTTATCTGTCAGTCTGTCTGGGGGAGTAAAGCCCACACACTGACAATCAGAGTGGGCAAAACTAGCTCATTACCATCTATTTGATGAGCTGACTGTGAATCAAAGCGCGAGCCAGGACTTTGAACCTGAGAGCACAGCGCTTGACAAGATATGATGCATCAACACATAAAGAAAGATGCATGTGAAGTTAGCAAACAGTCAACCACATACTGACGCACAAGGCATCAAACTAAATTTCAACCCAAAACAGGGATACATTATTTGAATAAGTGGTGTTTACTAGGGAAAGTGTCATTATTACTATTGCTCAAACTTGAATAGAACATGCAACCATACAACAATTTGCTAAAACAGGGTGCGATTTGTGAAAAAAAAACAGAGGGGGGGGGTGTTTTGAAACATTTTAATTCATAAAAATAAATCATGAGAACATGAACTAGATGACGTCATGCTAATTACCATATTTATGAGTTAAGTGCGTCATATTGTATTGCCTCCTTATGCTCACATACTGCAATTTAGCAATTTAATTTAATTCTCAAAAAAACTGTTTTTATTACTATATTTTAATGTTTCCGTTTTCAGACACCGGAATGAATATTATAATGACTGAAACGCAGTCCATTAAGACTACATAACCAGCTCTCAAACATTAATCTGCACTAAATTCCTTTTCACAACATTGTCTAATGAAATCAAATACACATACGATAAAGTCAGTAGTTGTGCTGTGCCTGATGTCAGCTATACTTGCTTGTAAAATAGTTAGAAGCAACAGAATTTCTTTTTTTTTTTTACTGAAAGTGCTTCTCCTCTCTGCGCTCGCTGGACACAGCAGAAGCAGAGAGAGAGGCTCGCGCTGGGAAATAGAGACCTCGCGCTCCTGCAGCAGCACCAGAGAGTCTCAGAGACTAAATAATGATTGCCCAAAAAGTCGCTAAATCTAGCGACAAAGTCGCCAAGTTAGCAACTCCATTTCCCAGCGGACCGGCTTCAGCTGTCCTCGTAAGTGTTGATAAGCTATTACTCGTGAGGTGTAACCAATCAGACATTAAACAAGTCTGCAGAGTGGTGAATACAGTGAGACTGCGTGGCAGCTATATCAGAGCCAGCCAAAGTAGCGCATTTTAAAATAAAATTAACTTTAATCAAACCACGGATCTGTGATAAGTTTTGTGATCTGTCTCGCCATTAGTGTAGTAGCACTGATCACTTTGAGGGGGGAATAATTAAGCAGGGATACATTGACCAGAAAGGGGGAAATCCCATGCACAAATAGTAACCATGTAATTGTAACGACATTAAACTCCATACTCATCGGGAAGAAGGAGGCGGGAACCGGCGCACAATCAAAAATCACTTTAATATTCAAAAATAAACAAAACAGCGCGTCAGCCCCTCACGGCGACTGACGCGCACAAATAAAAGCCAAAACATAAAATAATGTCCCAGGCCTGGTCCTCTCTCGTCCTTCACGGTCGTCGCTCCAGTTTTATATCCTTCCATCTCCTACGTGGGACTCGATACTGACGGTGGGGCGCAGGTGTAGCTCATCTCTAAGCACTACACCCGGCCTCACTCCTCGTTCCCACGCCTCTCGGCCCCGCCCCACTCGCAACATACCCCCATCGCCCCTCGCAGGCCGGGGGGTACCCTCGAGACTGTGCTCGTCCCCCGTTCCCTGCCCCTCCGGATTCCATCACGGAGGCGGCAGGCTCCAGCCCCCTGGCGAACGGCGCCGACTCCTCCGCTCCCTCACGGATGGCAGCCGCCCCTCCATATCGTGGGAACCCGGGTCTCCGGCATGGGAGGAGACAAGGAGGCAGAGATATTTCAAGCAGTTTTACTCACTGCCTGCGGTTCCAACACACGATCATGACCCTTTTTTGTTGGGATTGCATCATCCTTAAGAAATAAACGATACACAAATCCGTCGTCAAACTGGGCCTTGTTTGTAAAACAAGCATATTCGAAATGCTGTTTTATAACAAAGTTCGGGAGGAACAGTCGCAGTTCATTAACCTGATTAACACAAGAGGAGACCAATCAGTAATCAACTCATGACAAGGTATAAATAACAGCAGAACCTATCTCTGTTCATTGACAGTTTTCAGCATCCCTCCTCCACCCCATTTCTCCTCACTTATAGATCCATCTACTCTTACCACAACCGGGGGGAGTACTCTGGGTTCGGGCCACATCCCGAGCTCGGAGCCCTCCACCCGGACAGCACACCAAATACGCATAAACTTATGGTATTAATATACGTAGATGTGAACTCGTGAAATGCAGGGAACAAACACAAACACTTGCACAACTCCGTTGATGCTCTGTAAAAATAAACTCCATCCACTGGTCCCTTAATGCTGGTTTTTCTTTGGTAATCTGTGCAGGGTTGTCTTGCCCTGGCAACCAAAAACACACTCCTTTTGTGACATTTCGCGACGCTCTCGCTCTGATCACTGAATGCCTCTGCTCTCAGTGCTCTACTATACGGGAGCGCGCGCTCTTCCGGTAGACGTGCCCTCAGGACCCATATAAAGAAATTCCGCTCCATCTAACGTCACACAGAGCCATACTCGAAAAAAACTTTCCGAAACTTGTGACAAACCGGAAGGAGTATTTTGGGAACAAAAATACTCCTTCAAACGTACAACTTAATTTTTTTAACTTTGTCCATGTTTACCATGGGAATCCAAATCTTTAACAGTGTAAAACACTCAGTAAGCATTAAATAGCATTTCACCCCCCCTTTAACGTTTGATTTCTGCGTAGACCTGCATTCACCTCTTGTTATTTACACTAAATGCACGAATTGATTGGTAGAGCTAAACAGGCAGTGAGCATTGATCTTCTTCTATGGAGGCGGTGCTTAGCCACACTATTACATCATAAAGTGGCACATTCCACAACCTTTTCTTTTGCAGACTGACTTCAGTATGAGCTGTTTTTAGACTAATGAGAAAGTTTTGAGTTCTGAAACTTACAGGATGTTTTTATAGTACAATGACCCCCTATGTCAAAAGATTTTAGATTTTTTTAGTTTAGATTTCTCAGTTCATAACATCTTTAAAACTGCTGACTACACTTTAGAGTCCACCTAGAAACACCCTGTCAATCACCCAGAACAACTTAGCAACCATAAAACAACACGATTAAAACCACCCAGATCCCAGCAACTTTAGAGATCATGCTAAAACCACTTACAAGGCTGTAGAAACCAACTAGAAACACCCTAGAAACCATACAACTACATGCTAAAACACTCCAAGAACACTTTAGTAACAACCTAGTTACACCTAAGCATGTACTGTAGATGTGGCCTTAAAATCTCTGAGAAGACTTTAGCGTATATTGAAAAGATTATACTAAAAACAGATTTTTCCTTTTCATTTCTGAAAAGTTTCGTGTACAGACAACAATATTGTCAAAAAATAAATAAATAAATAAATCCACCTTAGTATCAGTACAGCATATATCTATTTTTCTAAAAAACACTAAAGAATACCTTATTAACACCCTAACAACCAACCACAACACCCTAGCAACCATACAGAAATGTGCTAAAAACACTTAAAACAACTAACATTGTCATGCATCATATTTCCTTCAGAATTTCATCAGCAAGCAAATGTATTTTTCAATTATTAGAAAATGTTTTTAATGATTTCTAATGGAATAATGGTTGCACTACAGTATCTGTGAGGTTTAGTTCCATCTTTGTGTGAATTGACTGTTAAATTAACAATTATTGCTCCTGATATGATAAACGAAAGGATGATTCTCTTTAAGAATACCAATTAAAGTCTTATCTTTAAAGGTTAAAACTTTTAATCTAAAAATCAGTGCAGTCAGCTTCGTTCTGCATGTAGAGTGAAAGTTAAAAACTTTTCTTGACCGGATGGCACAGGATGATCATTCCTCCACCTGACACTGTCTGACAGGCCAGACAGGGAGCAATCAACCCTGTCTACTCTACACATCACTGTGGAGACTAACACTCAGAGTCCAACACAGATGGACAGAGAGAAACACTGAGATTCACCCTCAATACTCACTCTGGGACATGAAGCATCTCGTTCACAAGAGGAACCAAGTTCATCTACTCTGAGTGAGCTTAATCAGATTTAATACATTATAATACTATAATACAGGCCATGCAAAACAGTTCCTCAATTAGTAAATTATAAAAAGAGAAAAAAGAACTGTTAAAGAATTGTTTTTGTTTTTATATACCTGCCTTAAAAGGAACAGTTCACCTAAAAATTACTCATTCTCATGTTGTTCCAAACCTGTAAGACTTTTGTTCATATTCGAAACACGTGAAGACATTTTAATATTTAAGACATTTAAGACATTTTTAGGCTTTTAAAAACTCATCAACACACATACATAGAGCGGAACAAAGATGATAAAGAAAAACTCAAACATGCTCAAAATCTCTGGATTTCTTTTATGATGTCTTTATAAACTTTCTTGAAGTTTTGGTAGAATGAAGGAACAGAAATCAATCAAGTTTTATTAACGGGGGGGGGGGGGTCTTAATAGTACATGATAGATGTTTCTTGGAAATTAAAAAAAAAACTAAAGGTAATCAACAGTTGTTGACATAATAGTAAAATTAGTTATAAAAATGATTGTGTCAAAATACAGAAAATGTGGTCTCTGAAGAATCTGGGGAGAAATTTGATAATGAATAATGAAGACACATGGAAATATCAAATTTTTGATTGCAGATATTGCAAATTTTAGCACAGTTTGCACAAATTTTCCCTCAGAAGGACAATCAGAGAACCAGGAGACTTGCACAAACATTTGCTCTCCATTCTCATTGCTGTCTATGAGAAACAGTTAATTCTTTGTTATGCTGATGAGTGGAAGACTAAGAAAGAATAAAACAAGCTACAGTCCAACAGTAGATTTCACAAGATCATGGACCTCAAAATAAAGTATTTCTTTTCAACAATTTGTAAGAACTTCAAGTGCAATCCTAGCTATTGCTAATGCGGTTCACTCTTAATATTATTATTTCCACTTGGTCACTGAATGTAGGATTTAAACATATGTCGCCACAACCGTCTCTCGAGACATAAACAAACTCATAAAGGATCCAGCACAAGAGACTTCAAATTGAGGGTAATCACTCACAACAACAATCACTGGAATGCATGAAGCTACCGTCATAATCAAAACAGCCATCTGTCTATCAGCCACATAAACAACTCAAAAATCATCAGCGTTCGAACATTCAGACTTTAAAAATGCAGCACACCTTCCCCCGTCATAGAGTGAGATCTCAAGGCCCATAATATCACTCTCAATCCTCCATAACACTGAGGTCCAGCTTGGACTCGGCTATCTCTAAGATGCTGTGGCTTTCTCACACAACTCTTCAAAACCAACTAGTCTGTCCTAGAGCTTATGGAATAAGGTTATCTGCTAAATACACAACAAACCATGTACATTTCCACTCCCAGCACTTAAAAGTACTGCAACTGTTCCGGTAAATCTTGATCACACAGGAAGTGTATGTGATTTAACAGCATATTACGGAAGTGAAAAAAAAAAAACACGTTTTAAGATGTTCAGTCAGTATAATAAACATCTAAAACACAAATATCCCCTGTGAGACAAGGTAAATATACCTTTGCAAAGCTATTGTGTCACTAAACATGGCATGCAACCCAATATCAGTCTGTCAAATCACTACAAAGGAATTTAATGCCATCCACCTCACTGGACTATTAAAACCCAGAAATATTGGTATGGGATCTTGTTTTGGTGGCCTTTTGTTCTGGGTAATGTTTATTTTGAAGGTTGGTTTCTTTGTTCACATCATGTGTTTGTTCAGTGTCCCTCATGGATTGTTTCCAGGTGTGTGTGATTAATTATTCTCATTAAGTCATGTGTATATATTTCCTTATGTTTGCCTTGTTCTGTTTGTTGAGTGCTTGGGTTCTCAGGCTTTAGGGCTCACATAGATGTGTTTGGTGTCCTCAGACTAAACCTGCACTGCATTCTCTACTGCTATAGCTGAGTGTTACATTACAGAGGGATGATAACAGTGCCAAGTCCATCTGCTGGATAAAGGTAAACCACTGACTTACCTGGCAACTTGCATTGAAGGAAAACACTGAACGAAGAAACCAGTTTTCAAAATAAAAGATATGGCAAACAAAAAAACACATGAACAAACACTACCACAATGTGAAGACATTAACAATGTTACACATTATTTCGATTTCAAATAAATGCTGTTCTTTTTAACTTTCTATTCATCAAAAGTTATGAAAAAAAAAACATAGAAGCAGCACAACCATTTTCAACACTGATAATAAAATATATTTCTATTCCGCATCAGATTAACATATTAGAACGATTTCTGAAGGATCACTCATTCAGCTTCACCATCAAAGTAATTAAATGTTCAAATATTTATATTTTATTATTATTATTTTTTACAATGCAAAATATCCATGACTGGTACATAATATTCATATAAATCGTCTCAGTTCCCTCACTACTGGCAAGTCTGGCAAAAAGTGAATTTTGGACCTTGAGATGTGGGCACCTTTAAAACCCGGCCACTGTGTTGCCACATAACAGCACTTTGTTGCTGTAGAAACGCAGCATGAATACCAGTTGGGTAACCTCTCATCAGATGCTGCTGTGAGCCTCCCACATGTTTCAAGCTCACAGAAGCCTTCTGGATCAACGCCAAATATCCATAACTAAATAACCTTCAACTTCAGTGTCTGTAAGCGAAGTGGCACTCCGCAGGATCAGGAAAGTAATGGCTTCAATGAAGCTTCCGAGTGCAGAGGCGTCCACATACGCTGTGATTGATAGGAGCTTAATTCAGTTTTACTGGCCTCTAATGATTCTTTTAAAGAATGAGATGGGCTAGGACAGCCCTGAAAAGTGATGGAGGCTCTTGTGAGGCGTTCCCGAGTAATGAATGTGCCCATTAAGCAGTGTAACCAATGGCCATGGAGTGTTTGGATGATCCACAAGGCATAAAACATTGAGCTCAACATGTTTTCTGTAATCACTGGTCATTTGCAGCCGTCGCGTGCTGTACTGCACTGCGGTCGCATTTCATTCAGCACTACAGGGTTTGATTAGCTGCCTGCTATTATTATTTTGCTATCTTCAGTGTGTTCACTCTTCTGCAAACTTAAAGTCAACATGAAACCCTTGGTATCCATTTTCTACGTTCAATCCCAGAAACCCAATAAACTGTTTGATAGAACAGTAGCAGTATTTACTATATAATGGCAAAAATGTTTTGCTTGTTCACTGAAAGTTTGACATCGAATGCTTTAAGGTAAAAAAACAAAACAATTCTTCTTTTACAATTTAATTTAATTAAAGTAAACCGCATGCCTGGTACGAAATAGAGAAAATGTGACTTAGTGAAATACACCCAATTAAAAGAATAATTAGAACGAGCTGACTGAACATAAACAGGCTGGATTACAACAGCTCTGCGGAGTATTAACCATCACCATTTGAATTCCTTTAGTACATTCAGATGTCAGATAAAGCGTCTTTATATCTGTATTACAATCTGAAAAGGGTTATAAAAAGACACTGCAGAATCACAGTATGGGCTGCCTTCAAAAGAAGATAACTTGCTCACAAACTTTAATAATATGTTTCAGGAAGTCACAAAAGATGTGAAATCAGAGTCATGATGCAAGAGTCTATGAACATTTAGAACAATAGCGTGTGTGATGCAACATTTGCAGGATAAGAAACCTGACATTGTCATGTTCTGTTTTACTATGTGTGAATTTTGTTCTGCTTGTGAAGCACTTTGGCCAACATTTGTGCCGTTTTAATGTGCTATATAAATGAACTTTGACCTTGACCTGACACTTTTTCATATGTGACCCTGGACCACAAAAGCTGTCTTAAGTTGCTGGGGTATATTTGCAGCAATAGCCAAAAATACATTGTATGGGTCAAATTATAGATTTTTCTTTTATGCCAAAAATCATTATGATATAAAGTAAAGTGTACATTTCCTAATCGAAATATATTAAAACTTAATTTTTAGATTAGTAATATGCATTGCTAAGAACTTCATTTGGACAACTTTAAAGGTGATTTTCTCAATATTTAGATTTTTTTGCACCCTCAGATTCCAGATTTTCAAATAGTTGTATCTCTGCAAAATATTGTCCTATCCTAACAAACCAAACATCAGTGGAAAGCTTATTAGGTTTTCAGGAGATATAAAATAAATTGACACTTACTGGTTTTGTGGTCCAGGGTCACATATAACAAAAAATATTTATTTGGTAGACAGTTCAATATCAATGTATAATGTGCCACCGAATGCACAAAAAAAAGGAAGAGGGGGGTGGGTAGAGCAGAGCTCATTATTATTTAAAGAGACATGCATCGAAACAGCTCGCTGTGAACATAGCGGTTCTTTACAAAACAAAAAGGATGTCGTTTTACACAACCATTGAGGAATTTTAACCAAAGTATGTTGCAGACATTTCATGAAGACCCTAAAAAATCATTACAACTTATGGAAAATTGGCATTTGATGTCCAAATTAGGAGTTTTATTTATTTGCCAAACCCAATTTGCATTTTGCTTTTTTGCACTTGGTGTTTGGTGTCTTACTTCTGGTCATTAACTTCCTATTTGTACCTTGAAGATGAAGCAAATGCTGCCATCATTTTCAGTGTAAAATCTTTCATAATACTTCTGACAATAGTATCATCCATGGTGCCTTATTATGGCAAGAAAGAATATATTAAATGCATGATGAGCATCAAATATGATCAGGAAGATGGGCACAGCACACTTGGAGTGGCGGGTTTGACCTGTAATAGAGTAAATAAGACATGGCTGCTGTACCCTAGAGATGCATACCTGCGCAGTCTGGCTTCAGTTAATATTCTGTAGATGGGTAATGGATACTCTATAAAGTGCCCAAGGTAAAGACATCTTCTCTGAGTTTGGATTGCACAGGAAAGATTTGGTGCAGAATTTTAAGCATTAAAACCCTCTATCCTGCTAAGCTGCCTTCATACCCTAGGCACCACAAGTAGCAGCTCTGAGATTTCCCCAATCTCTCTGGGGGGATGAGATATTTCACAGAGCTCTTTCAGACTACTGACAGTAAAAACTGTTTTTCTGCTGTGGAAAGAAGAAGAAAAAAGGAAAAACACAACAAGGTAAAAAGAAAGAAGCTCGCACCTCTGACACTAGGGAGCCCTGAGTGGTGACAGGGACAACGGCACTGTGTGAGTAAGTGTTCTCAGTGTGTGTTGGTAAAGGGAGGGCAGGACTGCAGGCAGGTCACAGGGGGGTTTGAAGTGACTTGTGTGGGAGTTTGGATGCCTGTGTGGGAGCCTTCCCAGAGGTGGATGCTCTAGAAGCCCAGAGTCAGATGTAAAGTGTGCAAAGAGCCTTACAGCAATGAAGGAGAGAACAAAAGCTATCAATAAACGAGAGCATTACACCACATATCCCGCTGGATATTATGTATTAACTCTTACAGGAATGAGCTAGCCTATCCCAACCATTATTTGAATGATAACTTTGTTTTTTAAGCCATTATGCTAACACAAAAAGATTTTACTTGGAAATATCAATGACTCAACATGGAGGTATTCAGAAACATAACCATTAACATTTGAGCTTATAAACTAGCCCCTCTAAGTCAAAGATTCTGAATGAACTAAAAAGAAGCATTTACATTTATATTAAGAGGTGAGTGAAACATACTGTAGTAATGTAGCAGGGTAAGGTTAAGCCCAGGTATGATTGGTTGATGTCATGCCAGCCTGGGAACCTATCAGTGTTCCTATTCCATTGTCATTGGTTAAAATCTTTTAAATCCAATTAACCTATCCGTGTTGGGATTGATCCTATTAAAAAGGGAATGGTTTGATTACTCAAGGTGCATCATCCTTGGTACTAGATCTTTGTGGAAAGTCATGGACAAAGCATAGGGTTTGTTGCATCTCCCTGTTGTGTTGTAGCAAGTATTCCTTTTTCAGGTTAGTTTCCCAATACTGAAAAAGGATTTTACTTTTTATAAAGGGGTTTTATTGTCTTTTGGTCATCAGCATGCTAGCAGCCATGGTTTCGTGTGGTAAGCGACCATGCGTTTTGCTACACTGGAATTCTCTCTCCGTATGTATGATGGGAGGTTGTCCTGTGTTTTATAAGTGTAATGTAGATCATATTTGTGTTATGTTCAGCAGGTGTAACTACACATCCAGGGGTTTCCAGTACCTTGGTTGAAGATGAATGTACGTCAGTATGACTGCACTGCTGCTTTTGTTTTTAGTGTTTGTTGTATAACCGTTTAACTCTTGTGCTATGAATGTCTTGGTTTTTACCAGTTAATTATGTGACTTTTTTTTTTATTTTTATTTTTTCTTATGAGTAGGAACTTTTAAAGCGGGGGTTTTATACTTTTAGTGTCCACTTGGAGAAGTGTGGAGTTTGGCCAATTGTATTGTAACTGGTAGACTTGTGTATTAGGCATGTTTTATATTGTATCCCAATGCTTGAACCATTTCAATCGTATATAAATTGCTGTCTATGTCTCCATGCTCACCCTGTGTTTTGGCCACGAACCTGTGTGCCCTTTCATAGGGCTATTATGTCTCTGTGTATTCCGGGTGGCGTAGTCTACGTAAATCCATTTTTGGTGCCCCCTCCCCCCCAACTGACCACCCTTTGCCACAGTAATGATACTTTTTCTTGGTACTATACTGTTTTGTACTAACATTGCATAGCATTATTATCCTCTCCAGTGCAGTAACCAAGACAATACTTTGTTGACAACATGAACAGCTGTGAAGCTAATGGCGGAACGACTATTTTTTTTATTTTTATTTTATTTTTTCTTCATCATGCACTTTGTGTTTGGAAGTCTGAGGTCAAGTCGAAATACCTTAAATTCGACTTTGAATGGAACATAGTATTAGTGCAACTCTGATATAATGTCCTCTTATAACAGAAGAAGCATTTATATGCTTCACACAGTAACTGAATTTAACAGAACCCTGAAATTTATTCCACTTCCTGGCACATTTCACCTTAATATTACAACACTGCATTCTAATCAAATGCGATGCAACAAGTTTTTCATATCCTGACTGAAAATGAAATACTGCACGAAGTGACATGATCAGTTAATCAGACTATCTTTTACACTCTAAAACAGTGATATATAGGCCTACTAAATGAAGCAGGTTTATTTCAATATTCCATATTCAAATATGACTGAAACTGCTGTTAATAGAAAAAAATAATGTGAACTCCATTTCCTATCATATAAAGCAGAACACAAACTGAATGATTTCTAGTTCCACCGTACTTTGCTTCAAACTGATTTACTTTTTTTTCTGTGCAGTACTTAGTTGAGTTTTACCTTAACAGTGTATTTGAATACAGCATAGAGTTAATATTTAGGAATATATTTTTTTACTAAACTAAAAAAAAAACAAGTTTATAATACCTACTGGTCACTCATTTGAGGTCGCAGGAAATAGCAAACAACAATAATCCAATGAAACAAATCAATTTCCAGTAGAAACAAACCAAGTCCCACTCCAAATTTCGAGAAGCAGTTTCACTTGCATATACAATATGCAATTTCCAATCTATAGACTTTAAGTGGAGTATGATTTTGGTCTGGTGTCTGTGGGTGGAGGGGCCCAGTGCATCTCATCAATCAGGACCTCGGTGTAACATCTCATCCGAAGTACAGGTGCTTGTTGACAGTGTAGTGTCCCCATCACTACACTGGGGCGCTAGGGCCCACTTAGACCACAGGGTGAGCACCCCCT
The DNA here is from genome assembly GCF_003368295.1 of Carassius auratus. Classification (NCBI taxonomy): domain Eukaryota; kingdom Metazoa; phylum Chordata; class Actinopteri; order Cypriniformes; family Cyprinidae; genus Carassius; species Carassius auratus. The sequence continues at coordinate 942,927 of NC_039245.1, forward strand.
GCTGGCCTCACTAACACCTATTCCATTATCAACCTAGTTTTCCCAGGAGGTCTTCTATCCAGGTACTGACCAGGCTCAACCTTAGCTTCAGTGGGCCACCAGTCTTGGACCGCAGAGTGATATGGCTGCTTATAAGTTAAGCTTACAGTTCTAGCGCCTCTGTATCGATATACTGTACAATGCGATATACATTTTTCTTGGTGTGCTTCCATCCTATTTATGTTCACTTCTTATGAAAAAAAGTGCTGGTCATTACTCTCTGCGTTCTCAGGCTGTTGTCTTGTTTTCTGTCCCACATATCAGTACTGAGCTGGGTAAAAAGGCCTTTGTTTATTCTGCTCCCTTTACATGGAATTTGCTGCAGAACAACTTAAAACTTAGTAAATTGATTCCTTTGAGTGTTTTTAAGTTAAGAATGAGATGTTTTGAGTTGGACTCCCTCACATGTCAATGTTTTTAATTGAGATTTCATTGTAAGTGCATAATTGGCTTTCAAACTGTTTCTATTAATTAATATTTTATTTTCATGGTTTTTTGAGTGTGTGTCTTTGTACGTATGTAATGATGTGATGTAATTCAGCTGCCTATCTTGGCCAGGTCTCCCTTGCAAAAGAGATTTTTAATCTCAATGGGCTTCTCCTGGTTAAATAAAGGATAAAAAAAAAAACATTTACAACAAAAGTTAACTCAGCGGTAGAGTTACAGTCATGGGACACTGCACTTATGTGCAATCACAAAAGTACATTATTTGTATGTGCTTTAAAGCCTTGCCGATTAAACATTTAATTCACATGTTGTGCTAACATCCGTTTTTTTTTTCATGAGCGTGAATCACGTTAAGTGCGTGCACACCGCACACTAAAACAGCACCTGCCTGATTACTAGACTAAGTTGTCTTTGAGTCTGGTTGATTTTGTCTAATACTGTCAAAAACACACAAGGATTATATATAAACACAGTTTGTTATGTCTAAACTGAAAGTAAAGCGTTGAGAGAGAAACCGATGCATGCAGCTCTTAAAGCAAAAGAAACTAAACATGATCCAGCTTCTCATTAAAGGAACAGTTCACCCCAAAATTAAATTCATGTCATAATTAGCTCACATGTTGTCCAAAACCTGTATTAATATTTTTCTGGATCTGAACACAAAATAATATATTTTGAATAACATGGGTAACCAAACAGTTTGTTTTCTAATAACAAAGAAAAAATAATGGCAATGTCTGCACACTTCAGAATCTCATTGGATGCTGAAGGTCATCTGGGTTTGTTCAGTACTGCTTCATGAATACTTTTTGGACATGCTTCTCATTTAATGTACTGCTTTTTAAATACTACATATGAAAGTATGCTTATGGGGCATATTCATCGGATGTGAGGTGGGAATCAGTTTAAGGGCTAAAGGATTTGTAAATAAATGGTAGTCTAACAAGAAACTTCTCACTTCTTACCAAAATCTATTTCGAAGTCTGTTCAAATATCCGGAGAAATGGTTAGTATTTTATACCATGTGTTAAGTAGGTACAATGTGATGCATTAAGGATTTACATTATGTATATTTGACAAATGCTTTAATTCAAAGTAACTTACCATGCATCTGTGCTACAGCTACATGTATCTGTGCGATCACTGGGAATTAAACCTGTGACCTTGGTGTTGCTAGCACTAGCTGAGACACAAAAAATCAAAGCATCTTTTATAAGTCCTCACTAGCAAAAGCACAGGACAAATAGGGTTGGGAGAAAATAATTCACTGATGTGTTTTTATTCTTTTTCAAATGATTCTGGATTGGAATTCAAAATGATTGAATAATTCTGTTTAATGACACAGTTGCTACATTTATTTACATATATAATCAGACATTCAAAAGTAAATTATTCTCATGATCAATCTCATCTAAGAAAACTGATTTGACAAACACATAATTTAAAGTCGGCATGAAATCAATCAAAATGTCATAAATCAATCTTCCATTGAAATGACAGACTTCTCTCTGGTGATGCATGCTGGACCTATCCAATCAATTATTTTTTTAAACTCCACCAAATTCTAACAATTAACTTCAAGCTAACAATCAGATCTGTCTCTTTCCAATCACTGCAACTTTAAAGAGTTTATTTGAGCATTTAATTGAAAACAGAACAAAAGCAATAGAACTTTTTTCTACTTTTTTATTTGTGCCACACTGTTGCTAAAAAGAAAGAAAGAAAGTTAAAAATTTTGATCATGACTAATTTATTTAAATTCCCACCACTGTCAAAATATCCTGACAATAGTAATAGTAATAGTAATATCACACTATTATTTAGTTTATTTACTATTATTTTATATTTTTTAAACTAAATAAATAAAGTGCAATAATATTATAACTATTATCAATTCATTTTTTTTTTTATATTTATATTTAATGGGTCACGCTATATGAAGTGCAAGGACCAAACCAAATCTCCAGGTTCTCTTATGAGAACCAGGCTGAAAAAATTATGTGCACACCTGCACATAACTATCTTTGTGTCTATGTTTGATTCATATAGATCACTTTTGTGATTTCTTTTTGTACTTTTTAGTGCCTAAAAGTTGGTTGCATGGACTTAGTGGATGAACAAAAAGGATAAGAGAATATCAAAATATCTTAATCTGTGTTATGAAGATGAATGAAGGCCTTATGGGTTTGGAATAACATGAGGGTGAGTAAATAATGACAGAATTTTCATTGTTTATCCCTGAAGATGAGATGTAATGCTGGCTGTGAATGACTATGGACATACGTTTCTAAACCAAGAATTCTACATTTTTGGAAAAGAAAGAGCCACCCCAAACCCAAAGCAGTGTATGTATGTGAAAAATGCACATTTCTATGTCTGGACCTTTAACAAGTGCCATGGTGATTCTTCCTATAAAGTTAATAGCAGGCCAGTTTTTTAACAGTGGCCTTATAAAAGAAGACCGACTCATTACTTGCTCCTGGCCAACGATGCTGACGGTACCCGTGTTACGAGGAAAAGAAGGATCTTGAGTTAATCTGGTATAGAGTAATGCTGCAAAAATAAACTATACCGGACACCAGTCTTTGTTCAGGCAGGACAGTAAATCTGTGGCAAACAGCAGTGCACAGATTGTCCTCATTCTGGGGAAGAAGTGCTGCACCTGTCTGGACGCTGAGGAACAGCAGTAAGGTCAGCCTCTAAATCATTCAAGAACACAGGGAGAATTTCGCTGTCTTCCTCCACAGGACAGCATTACCCAACCTTTACCGGCACGTCTGACAGGTGCGTTGAGTCTCCCCGATGACAATTATCTCCGCTGCTTGGTTTTCACATGTTGAATATTTTATGTGTACAGTGAATAATCCCAGTCGTGCCCACACATATCGATTCAGCACAGGCTTTTTGTGTAGATGGAGTGAAAGTATAGACTGCTGCTAAAGAGAATAGCCTAATTACCGAGCGTAGCCCTGTGAGCAGAAAAAAGACAGAGTGAATAGAAAAGGTTGTCCTTGTATAATTGATCAACATTGTTTACCATTGCTTGGTACGTTTTACAAAAGAAGTGCCAAAAGCAAGCTGTCTAAATAGGAAAAGGAGAAAACGAACTGTTAAAAGGGCCTTGCTGGAGATTCGTTAGCATGATAGACAAGGCCAGAGTGTGCTCAGAGTGAAGAAACCTGCCAACAGCTTAGCGGGTTACAGATGCTATTCCAGCACTCAACTAACTGTACTTTCTCTTCTCACCATAGGTGTTCGTCCAATCAGACGGGCATGAAAACAACGTTAATGATAGTCTTTAAAGCACTAAACTAACTGTGTGGAGCCAGCGACAGACAGCTGAGTGTTCATTTATACCATGCTAATTAATTAGTGCGACACTCTGCAATACGGCAGAAAAATTCACATCCTAATTGTCCTTCACGGAAGTTGGGGGGCGAATGGTCTATGGTTGTGTGGAAAATATCACAATTAGAGACAAAACATTTGCAACTGCACATTCTCCACGCAAAGCAAAGAAGACAATTTCCCCACTTAGCAACGAGAGTAAATAGCAATAAGTGTAGGATAATTATTGACACAAAAGCAGCAAACTCATAAAGGCAGCAGTGAATCAAGTGTTGGAACAAGAGACGCAAGAGCAGGATTTATTGTAATGGTCTTTGAAAGGATATATGTATACACTGTACTTATATACATGTAATTTAATAAATAAAGAAAACAGATCAGATGACAAGTTTCTATAACATTACATTTTATCTACATAAAACATTTTACACTTTTATCTACATAATTAAATATTTTACAGTTTTATTTCTTACTTTATATTAAAACTTAAACACATATTCGTCTAGCTGTTGCTTGTATTTTTTCCATAAAAAATTTCGAAGTAGCCTTAAATATGTATGATAAAATTGTTTTTGTAGGATTTATGATAAATGAATGCCACTTTTCTAGTCACAAATCAAATTAATTTAGTCTGAAGCCAGAATGCAATGAAGGTAAAAAAAAGAAAAGAAAAGAAAATTAAATGCAGAAAATTCCTATACATATTTGTATATTTTTACGAACTGTGAAATAAATTAATTCCCTATTTTCTAAATGCACATTATTGTGTATTATTATATATCTTTTGTGAACAATTCCATGCATGTTTTCATTTTTTTTATATATATAATTTTGGACTATCTTGAACTATAATTTGGAATATTTATTTTATAAGAAGTTGATCTTCCAATGAAATGACAGACTTCTCTTAGATGATGTATGCTGGACTCCTCCAATCATTTAGTTGGCAGAAACCCTGCCTCTTTCTTACAACTGACTGCGAGCTCACATCCAAATAAAGGATAGAACCAAGTCCCTGTCCTACTTTTTTCCTTTATAATCTGTTTTACTTGGATGTACATCTCAATACAGAAGGAAAGATCTGTCGCTACTTCTATTTCAGAAGTGTTTCAGATTTTCAAAACTACTAATAAAGAAAAGTGCAGCACATGATTTTCAATGCACCGACGTGTCCCCTTTACATCTGTCACATGTCTGGGCATGATAACAAAGAAACCATGACAAGTTCTAAAACAAAATCCGTTTTTGACTTTCAAATGAACATTTGATTAGCATAGGAGGCAGGAGGGTTAGGCCAACAATACCTGAAAGCTAAATGTGGAATTCTTTCATTCAGTCTCACGCTGTGTCTTTTCAAAGCAGCGAAATGACACCTGAAAAGAAGCTGGCGGTCATTAACTGTTCATCTTGTTAATGAGGTGTCTTATCGCACAGGATCTTTTATTAAACTGGCTCGTGCTCCATTTGGATACATGGCCTGTAACCTGTGGCACCTTAAACATTGTACCTCGGTCTGGCTCTCTCAGGGTGTCTGGAATAAAAAAATCATTCAGGCTAGTCTGACAGAATTATTCAATTCAATCAATGGTGGCGATCCTCTTCTTCAGACTAGAGTTATTGCCAGGTCTGAGGGATTTGAGATGCGTTTGACACATTTTCTCAGTTGACATCTGTGTGGTATGAGCGTGTGGCAGAGGAATGTGCTTAAACTATTTTTTCCTGTGGCAACTTGTCCCTTAAAGTATTTATGAAGCATCTATCTATCTATCTATCTCTTTGATTTAAACACATAGGTGCCATTGCGCTGCTGTTCCTGAGCTATTGTTTTTTTTTTTTTTTTAAGGTATTACTATTTTTATTCAACAAGGAAGCATTAAATTGATCCAAAGTGGCAGTAAACACGTCTGCATAATAAAGAAAAAAAGTTTTTCTGAATGAGTTTTTCTTATATAAAAGTTTTTCTGAATGCCCTGTTGATGAATACAAAGTATTTTGTGAACATATAAAAAAAATCTGCATATTACATTTTTGAAGGATCATGTGGCACTTAAGGCATGAAAAGACTTCTTAATTAAATAATTATAATAATTATAATAAAAACTATAAAAAATATATCACTAGCACCATTTGAACAGTATATATCATACTTGAAAGCAACAACAACAAAACAAAACAACCAGACACGTCTCTCTTTTGTTCCAAAGCTTTCTGGGTTCTTTATGCTTCTTTATTATGCTTACTCAAATTGTTATGAAAGATACATTCAGATAACCAATCTTGCATTCTTATTGGGTCATGATTTTTAAATTCCATCAGCCCAGATGAAATAAACTGAAAGTCTCAATGCATTTCTAATTAGCGAGCATAGTACCCATCCACGGCCCCAGGGGGATCTCCTCGAATTTTACAGCTTATTGAAATAAACCTTCTGAAATGGTGGCACACCGTCACAGACAGTCAAGTCAATTGACGACGAGACTTTCCTGAGCCCACACACATATTTGTTCTGGAATTATTTTTTGTGTTCTTCAAAACAAGTCTGATCAAAGTCACCCTATTGAATATTTCCAACACTGAATTACCAATGTCATTTTGCATCTTTCTTGAATTGACTCATAAACACATATGCATAAATGACCCGGCGTGACACGTCACCTCTGCTGAGAAGCACGAACCCTGTGGCCATCGTCGGCCGTCAGTCAGGGGGTATTTTCTCACTCCGCTGGGTCAGCACTTTGATTTGATTGGGTCCAGGGCCACGTGACTTGTGTGCCACATCTGCCTGATTTGCATGCTGACCTGGCATGGCTGTGGGCTCCTGTCTGAACTCTCACAGCATCTGTGCTGATGTATGGAACGGCAAGCTGCCCAGGGGCGATGACTTATTCTGTGCATTCATTTGCTTCCTGCAAAACATCAACAAACTATTGCATAGTACATAAGTCATAGACACCAGCAGGAGAAAAGACCTCGATCTAGCCAGGAATATTGCTGCATGAAAAACTCAAACTCTGAGTTCAGAAAGTCAGTGTCTATTCGAAGTTTAAAGGCCAAAGTATACTTCGTTTTTTATGCATATTCAAAAAGTCTATCTTCTCTACTTAGCTTGTAAAAAAGCAGATGTACACATGACACACACCTCTGATATTTCACATTAATAAATAAATGATGAAATGTTGATTTATATTATTCATACATAACAAATAATTATATAGCAATGATATAATTTAATGTTTATAAACACACACACACACACACACACACACATATATATATATATATATATATATATATTATATATATATATGTGTGTGTGTGTGTGTGTTAATACATGGATCATATTTTTTCTTTGTTTTATATTATTTTATTATTGTTATTACATAAAAATATAAATAAAATATTTAAGATATTACTCTGGTATTGTTACATCATTGTAAGGGTGGTAAGGAAACCAACCATCATATTATTGTTATAGAAGTACCTGATTTATACTAATAATATGAAGTGTTCATCATTTTTTTATTACAAATTATTACATAACGTGTGTACATATTAAATTATATAAAAATAAAACAATTTGTTATATTTTATATAATATTTTAAATAACAATGAAATGTATTAACAAATATAACTCATAATGCATGCATTACATATACATAAATATATCGCTTAAACTACATACAAAAAGTCACTCAGCATTTGCATTTGCAGCGGCTAATGGGGATCTTAATAAACTAAACTCACAAGGCCATATGTCAGTGATTTTAGCATGGCCTCTCACAAACATAAATTTAATATATTTTCCTTTATTAACAAAACAAACTACATATTTAATACTATGCATAAATATATCTTATAGATTTCCTTTGATTAAAAAAATGCAAAGCGAAGCTCAGACATAATTTAGTCAGATGAGATGAAAGCCATTAATTGGTACCAATCCTTCACTTCTGAGAGTCTGACACCAAATGCCACAAAACAGAGATCAAATAGAGGACTGATGCAACATGAAAATGTTCCTCTATCACCAGACTTAAATGGCCTTATTCCCCCGAGACAACTGTGATTTTGTGAAAGCAGTCTCTAAAAAATGGCCTTCATATTGCCGGCGCAGTGCTGGCATCTTTCATGACAATTCCGGCCTGCCACTGATGGAGTCGAATGCAAAATGAGGTGGAGCCACAGGACAACGCGCTCATCCTGGACAGGATGCAATCTGTGTGAATTATTGAATTACTGTCAGTAATAGAGGGTTTCAACACCACATGCATTACAGCTTGACCAGAATCTCCTCACAAAACCATCAGATGGGCTGGGTGATCAGCCAAATCACAGGTTTAAAGCACCCACCACACTCAAATCAAGTAAATAATCTCATAGAATTATTGAAAAGCCTTTCAGCATGTGGCACATTCTTTCACTGAAAGATCTGTCTATTCTTTTAACAAATGAGTACCTGCGCAAAATCTCTTTTTAAAGTCATTAAACCCATTAGTTACAATAAGACTTTTTTAAACTGTTCAGATACAGTTAACAGCAATAAATCAGGACGTACTCTTTGTACAGAGCTAACTAAAGCTTTTTTTTCCTAGAGTAAAACATTCAGTTTCTGATATTAAAACTGGATGTCTGATTCAATTTGAACTAAAGAACTATATGTTTCTCCGACTTGACAAATAGAAGCATGGACACAAGACTAAAGGCCTCAACCTGTTAGAGAGAAGCAGCCCAGCACCAGTACATACATTTAACCTCCAGCACCAATACTCTACCCAGAGCATCACTCCGACCTTGTGTTGATAAAGCAAATCCTCTCTGCCGCCTGTGCTGAGAATTTTACACAATGTCACGGTAATTGGCCAACCGACTGGATCAATGTTTGAACCTAGTCAAGGTGTTTTATTCCTTGGTGTGCTTTCAAAATTCCGGCTGCAGGGAGATTTTTCAACTGTTGACTTAGATGTAATACAGTGAGTACAGAAGTGTGATGTACAATAAAGATGGGGAAAAAAAGAAAGGTTTTATGTGGCTCACATTTCAAGCCACAACTTAAATGATTAATTCACCTAAAAATTAAAACTGGCCATCACACATCACAGCTTTCAAGCTGAGATCCAAGCAACGGTATCAATAAAGAATCATAAAAATGGTCCATATGCAAACTCCTGAGGACAGGAGTGACAATAACCACACAAATGTGTTTTAAGCAATGCCTGAACAACCAGCTATAAAACCAGATTTCATGTTATAATAACATTAATATTTTGAAAATTATGCGAGTTTTCTTCTTTGCCATTAACAATTTTTTTGAAAGGCATTCTGGGATACCTGGCTTCCTCAAGTTTGCACAAGTCACCTCTTGATGTGTCCTTGTAAAAGGGGCGGAGCAAGAACACATTCAGGCATTTGAACTATACTTGGCTAGATGTGAACTTTGAATTGGAACAGAAAGTGGGCAAAGATTTATGACGTCTCACAAGTCTCACAAGAATGCATATTCAGAAATGGCTAATATCTCTGTTATTGCATTTACAGTATATAAAAAAACTAAAACATTTCTTTGAAGGAAGGGTACAGCACGAGCATGCCTTTCAAGCAAAACGTTTCACTAAAAAAGTTTGTTGGGTTATAAGTTAAATTAATACACATACTGTTAGGGGGGGAACAACCTTTCATGCTGTGGTCGTAACAATGCACATACATGACAGAGTGCAGACAAGTGTACAAAGATCTTTGACTGAGACATATTTCTGAGAAACAGCAACATACTCTTGAATCTATTCATTAAATATGAATGCAAATGTTCACAGGACTTTCCATAAATGAGCAGCTGCCCATTTAAACTAGTGTCAGAAATTAACTTCTTAACATTTTTCATGGCCATTCTTCTATCAGTGTTTTTTTTTTCTGTTTAGTTTTTTTTTCAACTAAAGCACATAAACACTGTTTGAAAGTTGTTTTATTCAAATTGTGTTTGCATTCATCAGCAATGAATTTGAAACCTAATTGAAGCTAAAATGACAGATGCTTGGTATCAGCAAAAGCATTCAACTGGACTTCATGCAGAAAACAATAACAAAATACAAACAAAAACAGAGAAGTGAACCAGAATGAGCATCAATTTGGCTGCAATCTGGGGCTTTCATTACAGTGCAATGAAGTTAGCTGTGAAAAAAAAAAAAAAAAACTTCAGTATCATTTGTTTCCAGATGCCTCTTGGTTGGATATTTTGCATTTAATGTGTCAACATCCATTTTTAAATATTTAAATACTTTTTGTGTCCAAATACATTACTGTTAAAATGGATGGGGCCTGTATAACTTTTAATATGTTTGAAAGAAGTTTCTTACTATGGCTGCGTTTATTTCAAATACAAAAATCATCCTTCAAAAACATTTGACCATGCTGATTTGCTTCTCAAAACATTTCTTCTTTTTATCAATATTGAAAACAGCTGTGCTTCCTAATATATTAGTGGAAACTGTGTTACTTTTTTCAGGATCATTTGAGGAACAAAAGATCCTTATTTGAAGTAGAAATCTTTTGTAAAATTGTGTCACTTTTGTCCAATTAAAAAAAAAAGTGTTAAATTATTATTTAAAAGAATCTTACTGACCACAAACTTCTGAAAGGTAGTGTTATTTTGCTACGGTGCTACACAGGTAATGCTGTTTTATCTTATTCTTCATTTTAAACACAAGCCCTGGCATTTACAGCCTGTATTTCCCATATATGTCTCCCCACTGGAACACAGATTGCCTCTATATTAAATCAATAGCACCAGAGAGCCAGTGTGTTACATGTGGCCTACAGGATAAAGCAACCAGCTCTGCATGAGGTGGCCTTTGCCTTCAGTCGGCTTGGCTCAAACACAGATCTTCTCTGATTTACACACCCGTGCAGACTCCCAAAATGACAGCTGCAGATGCAGGGAGCGAAAGCTCCGACGGTCTGCGTTTGCCCACAACCCATCGTTTGACGAATGAGCCAAGACTGCAGCCTCACCTTTCATTTCAAAGCCATTACATTTCACCAGGCTCACTCGCAAACTCTGAGAATGACATACAGAGGGCTTGGACAAGCGCGCTGACCTCCCTGTGCATACGCCATTGGTTTTTGCATTCTTTGAACCCTTTCTTCTCCATCAAATCTGCTCAGGTGCATCTGCTCATCACTAATGGGACGAGATGAACACGACTGTGGTGAAAAACATACAAGCATGGTGGGTCTTAATACGAGATCACAGTAAGAAAGCCTGAGGCTAAACGGTATTTCAAAGCCACATCAAAGTTTTCTCCCGGGGACCACTGCCGCGAATACCCCCAAGTCAAACTACGACACAAGCACAATATTGGCAGCCCCTGAAAGAAGTCACATAACAGCATGAAACGCAACAGGATCTGACATGCTGATGGTCTGATCGCACATTTAATATCATGTAGGATCCACATGCTCCACTGTAAGATGCGAAAATACTTGTGTGCAAAGTTATTTTTTTCATCCTATAAATGCTATGGTTTTGTTTTACCAAGTAGAGGAAAATTATTAACCTAAAGCTAAACATTAACATGTCAATTGTCATTAACATTGTTAAATATGACATTAACATAATTCAATTCACTACAAAGTCTGTCTGTCTGTCTATCTATATATCGAATTGTAAATATGTGAAAATTATTTCACTATACATTTAAAAATGTACCTTATATGTTTATTCTATGTTCCACAGTTTCAACTACTAGACACTTCTTCAGTTCATGGAACACAGGTTCATTCATAACATCATAACAACTATACTGTATGTAAACACAAAGCAAGCAAGAGAAACAAGCTGAGACCTGTGTGCAGGATGCCAGTGGGTTGTGGTCCCTGTCTGGCTGCCTATTTGATCCCAACAGAAATCTCAGAGATTAAGACACACAAGTCTAAACACAGACGGTCAGTACAGTAACACTACAAGCGCTTCATTAAATCATTATGGTTCCTTTGATCGCTCCACCCTGTACATGGATAACTGTGGCGATTCTAGACCAAATACATGCAAGCGAGCACAGGACTAAGCATTTACTGAAAAATTCTGGAATTTCCAAGTGAAAAAGATGTCATTGAACAAATATTATTTACAATATTATAATAATTAAACATGTATATAAAATCTACATAAAATATAGGCCTATGTTAAAATGAATTGAACATTGATCAACAAATTGATCTATCTATCTATCTATCTATCTAGGTGGGGCCAGCGAAGATTCTGTCATTTCTGAGCACTGCATATCCTGTGTGCAAATGAATAGAGGAAGGCTGGCTTATTTTTTCCAGGATGTTCTCACGTGTTCACGGTGTGGGATGCTTGTACAATGCTAAACACAACTGACACATCCTGAAAGAATCTGAAGTAAACCTTTCATTACTACAGACACAGAGAAAGCAAACAGCTGTGCATGTTTGATTTTAAACACACACACACACACCCCTTCACAGCTGCACACACACACACACACACAAATGTATTCAGAAACACCTGTTTAAGGGCACAGTCTGCTTTTTAATGATCATTGTGAATATATATAAAAAAAAACATCTCTGATCTCTTGTCTACGCAATCCATTCATTTCAATAATGTTTGCCAGAGGGTTGACTTTTTGAGAAATATCTCGGCTTTGCCATTTGACTCTCAAATGCCTTAAAAAGTGCCCAGGTCAATGTGAGGCCCTGTGTATATTTTCTTTTAATCAGGACTTGAGATGTTGTGCCACGTACAATAAACAATTTCAGTCGCCCACAACACTGAGCCCATTCAGAAGATTAGATTATGATTGGTTGGTCCCTGAGCTGGGCTTGTTGACAGAAATGTGGTCCCTTGCAATAACTCACAGTCATGGGGGGAAACAATCTGTCTGAGGAGGGGTCTGAGTTACACCTGCAATATGCTCCCGCTCTCAGCCGGCCGTGATGAATATGATACGCAACTATCCCCCGCCACAGAGCCCGAGCCCTAGAGTAAATATGAGACAAACAAACCAAATCCACTTGTTTTATCTGCTGAAAGAATACAAGGGTACCGGAGCCACAAAGAGTATTTCAGCAAAGCAAGTCACTGCATGTTATGTGGCGACAGAACATGATTGAAAATGCCTTGGTTACGCCCCAACTATTTTAACAACTGAAACGAAGCAATTCTATGGAAAAGCATTTGTACTCAGGACTCATTTTAGCCTTATTAACACTATTCAGTTCAGTCAAAAAAAAGTACTGAAAAGCACCAAGGTATATTGGACATGTTCTTATATCAACACATAAAAAACATGGAAGGATTGCAACCTTATATCGGACAGTGTGACTTTATTCCATTATTGTTTTACTTTAAATCTCACAATGTGACTTCCCAGTATGTCTTAAAATGATACTATTTCTTATTTTAATCTAATCTCACAAGTGCTCTTATTTTTATTCTGAGGAGAAAACAACCTTTTATAGAATTGTCAGTTATTTTATTGCATGCTTGTACTGGCAAAGTTAAACCACTTCCTGGAGTAAAATGTTTGATTGACAGGTGAATGGGCGGTCCTTCACTGCTAAATAAGACATTTATTTCACAAATGAGATGTGATCAAATGCATTTTCACCTATCTCTAATTATTGTTTGAGTTGTAGGATTCCAAGACATTTTCGGATATGTTATAATTAGCCCTGTTCACTTGTGATCCAATCAACCAAGGTCAAGTTAACAAGGTATTAATGCACTATTTTTTATCATCATGGTAAGACCATGATACTACGTTTTACGGGTTTACTGCTTTGTGCAAATACAAAACTTCTGTATTGATCAGACTGTCAATTATGAAGAATGAAATTTCCTTTAAGCTATTTAGTTCTGCATTTCATTCAATGTTCTAAAAGGGCTGCAACAGCCAACATGTACATACTGTAAAACTGCAGAGGTGAAGGAGAAAGGAAAGTGGGAAATATTATGATGAGAGATGCCATAAATTACTCTAAATAAATAGCACAGTATGCATTAAAAAAAAACCCTACTCTGAATTGAAGGTCTGCTACCTGAAATTTGATGGGTCCATAAAAAAAAGCCAACAGGTTTTTAGGTTGGGTTCGGGTAAATTTGTCATAAACAGCTTTTAGTTGTCTTTTCTTCTTAAGAAAACAATATATATTTAAAATATAGTTCAATCATTTTAACACAACATGTTTGCACATGTTCTCTCGCTCGCACACTCTCTATGTCACAACACATCAGTTGGCATGCACACCTCTTATTGAACAATGAGTATTATAAAACTAAAAATGAGCTAGGAAGAACTCATGGTGACAAAGCATGTCAAGGAGGATGAGAGGAATCTGCTGGGTTGATGAGATAATAACAGCAGTTTTCTCATTACTCTCAAGGCTGAACAACCTTGCAAGTTGCAGCAGCAGAAAGAAAAACTATAGAGCAAGAGTACAGTTACTTTTTATCAGACAAGCACAGTAACGACAATGAAACCTTTTACATTTTATTCATTTGGCAGACTATTTTATCCAAAGCAACTTAACTGAAACCATTAACTGTCAATGCAGTTCTTTATTTGAGCAAGTTATTGTGCAACAATTTCTGTTTCAAGAAGTTTGAGTTCCAAGAAGAATTTATGAGACTGTTTATGTAACTTACATCTGTTGGTCATCCAACATTTGTTATTTTTGGTAATTACGTGTTATTTTCTCTTTTGCTCATGTGTGCTAAGGGAGTCATTGCGCCTTAATGAAACTGAGAAAATGTAGATTTTATGAATTGATGAGTTCTCACGAATTTCTTCAATTTGATATACGAAAATGTACAAATTAGACCAAACAGATTAATATGAATTTGCCAAAATGCTACATAATTATCAACTACCATGAGACATGCAATCCTGAAATACAGCATACCGTGAAAATTTAGCTGCTGTGAAAAATTAACAGTACTAGTAGGGTCAGGTCAGATAAAATGGTACAGACTTGGTTCAGGCTTCGATCTGAAGCTCACTGCACATTCACATTCAGTCATAAAACAGCATTAATATCTGTCCAATAGTACGATCCGATTATAAACAACCTGTATGAATCTTGAAAATGATGTAGAAAATTACATCTCATCATTCTGCTCAGCTAAAAGCACGTTTGGGACCGGCAAACTGCCAGGTATTAAACTTGACATGTAATTCTTGCTGCCCGTGAGGTGAAACCTGGCAAAATAATAGCATTAAAACTGAGGACTCTTTCTTTGGCGCCAGTCCAAATAAGCTGTTAAGAATATGTTGCAAAAGCAATTTTATTGATCAAACTGATCATAGACGTCCTCTTCCGTAATCATCCTTAAGACGAGAAGAGAAAAGAAGAACTGGATTAGTCATACTCTCTTCAGTTAAAAACTGATTAATTGATTGATTCGCGCTATAGACCCCATTCACGCATTTTATGGTAGAAGAAATGACAAAAGTACTCTATAATTATCCCAAGCTGTTGCCATGCCAGCAAGATATTTAAACGCCTTCCAACCCAATCAAACATGCGCAGAGCACATACATCTATTGAAGTACATGTAATAACTCCTATCATCTCTAGCTTTGTTGCATTCTCATATTGTGTGGCAGCTATTGAAAATGGACGGAAATCATCCTTGGCTGTCACTCAAATTCTTTATAATCTTTTAAGACCATTGTAATACAGTGGAGGAAATAATTATGTGTATGACTTTGGCGGAAAAAACATTTTCTTCAGGTTCAGCCAGCTACTACTGATACAGATGAAATATAGACTCTTCATATTAATGTCCTTGTCTAAATATTTTTTAAATGGATGTCCAAAAGCGTGCTCTATTACAAATTAATTTAATAAAAAAATTAATAATAATTAATTAAATTATTTATTATTAATGGGACAATATACTTCAAAAGTATGGATTTCCTTTATGGTTTCCTTTAAGATCACTTCATTTTGATTTTTTTTTTTCACTTCATTTTTTTTACTTTCCAAAAGAAAAAGAAAAAAGCAATTAATTTCCCTTCAGAACAACTTGACTCAGTGTGCCAACAAACTTCTCAAATGAATATATTCCAGATTAGTAGTAGATGACACCACTCTCAACTGGCTGTTCTAGCTCAGGGTTAATTTCCATCGCCCTGTAGTCCTCCCAGAAACCACATAGGACTTGTGCTCATCCATTGACTCATCTTAGTGAAGGTGTCAGTTTGAATATGATCAAAGGTATGTTTCTCTTGCTGAAAAGAAGTGCTCCTCCATGTCAGGCGGATTCAGGAAGCCACCTGTGTGATAGATGATCTGAGCTGTCACCTACCCATGGATGATATTAAGGGACAGTGGCCTGCCAGACACACAGCTAATGCTTAGCCTCTACATAGACCCGTCTACCTGGAACAGCTCTCTAACGCTCTACAGGACCTGTGGCATAAAGGAATGCAAGTACAATGTTTTGGCGCATGGCATTTTGGACTGGTGCTGTGAAGTAAGCAGATGAATGAACTGCAAAGAGCCTCTGCCCTCATCAACTGATCTGGGAAAATTATAATACTTGCAATCCACCGGAGTGTAAGAGGCAAGAGACAATGAGGTGATGATAATGAAAGTTTCACAAATCGCAAGCGAGCATTACGTCCTTAAACCCGTGTCATGATGAAACGCTCAGCAGAATAAGCCTGTTTTATCACTCAGCTACATTCTTATTCTCAATCTAGTTTTCATAATTATTTTCACATGAATACTTTTCAGCAAGGATGCATTAATTTGATCAAAGGTAACAGTAGACATTTTTATTTGACAAAGAAACTGACAAAGACATTTACCTGTATAATGTTATACAAGATTTCCATTTCAAATAAATGCTGTTCTTCTGAGATTTCTATTTATCAAAGAATACTGAAAAAAGTAACACTGTTTCCACAAAAATATTAAGCACTGGCAGCACTTTTTTATTATTATTATTTGATAATAAATGTTTCTTGAGCAACAAATCATCATTTTAAATTTATTTCTGAGGGATCATGTGACACTGCAGACAGGGGTTGAAAATTCGGATGAATATTATATCACAGAAATAACTTTCATTTTACAATATTATTTGTTAAAAATATTAAATTATAATATGAAATATTTATTATTATAGTAGTATTTTACAATATTTCTGTTATCCTGTATTTGTATCAGATAAATTCAACCTTGGTGATAAAAACGTTTCAAAAACATTTTTAAGAGTAAAGTATGTGTGTGAAGTTATCTGTAATTATTTTAAATAAATTCACAAAATAATCATAAAATACATCATTACAACAATAGCATTCTTTAAAAAATGCATAACTTCTCAACTGCCATTTCATGTCAAAAGAAGCTTGTTTTCTTTAGTCTCAGTCAGAGCCGTCTCTTCCTGTTGAAATGGGTGGTTAATTAATTTGAATAAACAGCAAAGTGGACCAGACTTTATGTTGGCAGTCAAAAGTCTGACTAAACGAGACAACAAAAGGGCAAACTCTCAGAGAGAAGAATGGGAAGTGTTAAATAAATTAATGAATCCAAATCTTTGAATACAATCTAGACACTAACTATATTTGTTTTTGTGGGGGCGGTCTGAAGTGAAATTAGAATCAGCCTCAGGTCAGTTACATATTCCTTGGAACTAATTCCAAGGCATGTAAGTATTTGGTTAGTGCTATGTCAGCCCCTAACTGGGATCCTGTCAGAGCACACAGAAGCTCTTAATTGAATACTGTATTACCACTGTTTTCGCCGTAGGGTGCCCCCACGACACCCGAGCTAGACGAAGGCAACCGGCACGACCCCTCTCTCCAGCCTCATTAATTACTACATCACATCCCTGCCTTCCACTCCTGTGGCAAAGGGCCCCTACCGGCAGCTCGTGTAAAAGAGAGAGCAATGGAAACATCACAGAAAACCCCCTTGAATACCCGGGAGGGTCTTTCATGCTGGCCAAAGGACAGGCAAAGCCATGATAAGACCATCGCTGGGAGAGGACAGGGAATACTATCCATTTAGCTATTTCCTGACTGATTTTCAAGCTGTTCGCTGGCCTCAAACACCTTCTGCTCTGCCACTGTAATCGAAAACAAAAGAGCCCACAGGAAGTGGCTCTGGGAACTGACCAATCGCTGCAATCGTGAACACACATCCTGCTTTTGGCTCTCACGGCCATGTATTGATCAACAGCCGGAAGAGTATTTTGGAGCTTCAGAGACAAAGAAAAAACAATCGTGGGGGGGGGGGGTGGGGGGGGGCATCATTACTCTCAGCATTCCAGAACACCTCAGGAGGTGATTTGCTTCCCTCATAAACTGGACATTTACTGTGGATAGGAAACAAGACAAAAACTAGATATTATTCAGTAATAGCAGTAGTAGTAGCAGCAGTTGCTTCAATATCCAATGTATGTACTTGTACTACAGTTGCTATAGTAACAGTGTAAGAGTTAGCACAATGGTAATAAGACTTCCTCATTCAACAACTCAAAGAAGCTGTTAAAGAGAAAAAAGAGAGACTAATACTCATGTCTTTCATGAAATTTCACTGAACTCACACATCCCAACAAAGAGCACAAGCAGCTGAGGGATTTTCCACATTTATGCATACAGTATACTGTGTTGAGGAATGCTGAGTCATTCACTCATTCAATATTCACTACAGTTACAGTTACTACATATGAGAAAAGAGCAAATGAATAAGTGCACTCTGATTTTCAGACAGCACTGTACCATTTGTATTACATTACGCATTTACATGTTTTAGGGTGTACTCACACTAGCCAGTTTGAACCGTGCCCGAGTGCATTTGACCACCAAAGCGCGGTTCGTTTGACTAGTGTGAGTGCTCGATTAGCCGGCCCTGGCCCGCTTGGAAGAGGTGGGCCAGGGCACGGTTCAGTTGGACTCGGGCGCGGTTCGCATGCAGTGTGAGCGCTAACCGTGCTGGAGCACAGAAGAGGACGCGTTGCGTCACGGTTTTGCGACGCTCCAAAACCAACATGGCAGGGAAAGGGTCTACGACAGAGGTGCAAAACGCATAAAAACTAAAAACTGCAAAGTCCTTGCTGCACTTCAGCTGGTACCTTGCAAACATCCTCATACGAGCAGCACGATTACGTGAAAATTTTCGCGCCACTAAGGCGACACATCTGTTTAACAACAGGCTGTGGACCAAACAACACAAAATTATCCACAAAGAAAACAGAGCGATGCACTCCATTGTGTTCAGAGAGCGCCGCTCTTACTGTTTATCCCGAAACCGTCGCACCATAATGACGTAATGCTCCGGCACGAATGCTGAAACCCTATTTGCGAGTGCAGGCCAGAGGGGGTGTGGGGAGGGGGGACAATCGTACTCGGGCCCGGTTCATGGCAACCGTGCCTAGTGTGAGTACAACCTAAGAGTTGCGTCCCAAATTATGAAACGACAACTCAAGACTACACTTCTACACAGTAACTACACATTTTGCCAAAACTGATTTAGGACTGAAATTAGTTTTTTAAAGACACATTCACATTAACAATAGTACAGTATATGTCTGTTGTCAATTGGGTCATAATATGTCTATTGTCAGTAGTGTATAGATTCATGAACCACCGCTCACACAGAAGTCAAACCAAGTATTCTTTTGTTTAACGCAGGGAATTTATTATTATGTGGATTCCAAAGAAAATGACTGGATTTTGCAAACAACACTTTACTGAGTCACTATGAACTTTGACCGCACCTTCAGTGACTGTGATCTTTCCTGTGACACACGTTTAGCTCAACCGTGCTCATTATCAGAGAAAACAAGTGTGAAAATAGATATCCGTTCAATTCCAAAAACACTGAATTCATTTCTCTAACTTTCAGTATTGGCAGAGTTACTGAAATGTGCATGTTTGGCGAAATGAGACAAATCAGATTTTAATATCTGTGCGAGCAAGCCATATTCTTCTTTAAAGCCCAAAAGCATGTCCCATCTCATTCTAAAATTACAAGCACTGATTCGCTAATTTCGTCTTGATTCAAGTCTGTTATTCGCACAGTTTGCACAGACATCTTTTAATTCAATTAGCTTTGACTCAGCTGAGAGACATATGCTCATCTATTGAAATGTGGCAGGGCTTCAGATATATGTGCCAAAGGAACAGACTGCACATTTGAATATTTGCGGCCACTATTCCTCCATGTTGAGCGAGGTTTCACGAGAGTGCCGAGGTGGGCGAGAAACAACAGGATCAGTGGGTTCAGCACTGTAGGGGCCTCTAATGAGCGTCGTTGCACTCGGGAAACTTTTTCTCATAATCCACTTTGAGTACAAGGAAGCATCTTTGTTTTCAGAAGCACTGGGAACAAAAAACAAGTGTCATAAACAGCTTCAGAGGCATTATTTGTGAAAGTCTTCCATTCGAACATGCCAACTCTCAGTGCGAAGCTACCAAACTGAAAGAGGGAAAAAGTGCAAGATCCGGATGCCACAGCAAGTCTTCCTTTTCTCCATGTCAGCTGCAGCCACTAGATGTGAGGTCTCGGCACACTTCCTCAAGCCTTCAGTGCTCTTGAATCTGACAAGTCCAGGCGAGGCTGACAAAAGTTGTGTGACTGTTTCCTCGACATCAAACGTGCAGCAATGTGCCAGTGGTAGTGCTGGAAGGCTGTGAGACAGCCTACTGAAACAAACAGCAGACAGTGCTCTTATCCCAGAAATAGACCTGCCTCTGACTGACACCTCAGATACGTCTAATGAGTGTTAGCCTATGAATATTTAATACCTTTTCTTTTTTTTTTGTCAATTTGAGCTCAAAGGGCTCTCACTGAAACAATGGAGAGAGATGATGTTTTAATGGGACCCTTGAAACTAGAGGCCGCTCTTTTGACTTTTAAAAAGTTACTCGTTCACCAAGCAACTGCCAAATTATCTGGCCACATCTGTGTGGTATTTGCTAAAAAAAAAAGAAGAAGCAATTTTTAGAGGAAAAAAGTTTAATCAAGGAGAATGTGCCATCGAAATTATGCAGCCATCATAAGCTGACCTTTCACCACTCTTTTTTTCCACATTTAAAATTAAACAAACTTGCCTCCGAGCTTTTCCTTATTCAAAACCTGCCTTTCATCACATTTGTTCTAATTAACTAAAAATATCTACTGTTTGTGTGTAAATGTTTTCAAGAAAAAAACACAAAATAAATAAATACATTCACAGGTGCACGTGCATGTAATTTTGTTCTTTTCCTCATTGAAATATTGATGAATATAGATTATTCTAAAAGAGCAAGGACAGGTCTGCAGCAAGTCATTTGAAAAATACAGGGGTCAGTGTTGGGTCCGCTTATAATTATCATTTATATTTTACCTCTTGATCATATTTTTTACACTTATGGTATTCATTTTAATACATAAAATTACCTAACTAGTCTTCTACCATGCTACAATCCATCATACTCCCTAAGGTCACAAAACTCTGGACTTTTGGTAGTTCCTTGGATAGCAAAGTCCACTAACCCTTATGAAACAAAAATATATTGCAGTATATTGGAAAATATCATGTAATATATTAGGCATATATTATTTTTTCCAATATATTGCAATATATTGAAAGCGGAAATCATTTGTATATTTTGCAATATATTATATAATATATGTATCATCAATATATTATTACATGTATTCAAATATATATAATATTAGAAAATAAAAAGGGAAATAATATATTACAATATATCACAATATATTTTAAGAAATATATTGGTAAATATATTTTCCTTTCGTAATGGAAAGGAGGTAGAATATTTTCGCATTTGGCTCCCAAACTCTGGAATAGCCTTCCTGATAATGTTTGGGGTTCAGACCCACTCTCTCTGTTTAAATCTAGATTAAAAACACATCTCGTTGGCCAAACATTCAAATAATGCATCACATAATCTTGGATTGCAGTTATATCTGATCAAATGTGCATTATTATTCTTTAGCTTGGGTTAAACTAATAAATTTTACTTGGTTGGAACAGCAGCTATGCTAATTAGGTCTCTATTTGTTTCTGCCATAACTAGGATTTACACAAGCTCCAGTCTGGATCCAGAACCCCTCAGAAGAGATGATGCCAAACCCTAAAAGGACCTCAGATGATGCCAACCCTGATACCCCTTACAAAAGGAAAATATATTTACCAATATATTTCTTAAAATATATTGTGATATATTGTAATATTTTATTTTCCCTTTTTATTTTCTAAAATATTATATATATTTATATATTTGAATACAAAGTGATCTCACAATAAGAATGTTTACACACAGGTTTTACACATAAATAAGATTTGTTTCCTTAAACAAGAAAAATGGGTTTTAAATACTCTTGAGTCTCTCTCTCCTTTTGTGGTTCTATTCACAGACTTGATGCTTGGAAATTAAATGGTTTCTATAAAATATTCAAACGTGCAATGACACCATTACAAAAAATTTAATTAACCATAACATTTAAAAGTGCTTAAAAATATAATTGGTGAATTTGTGTCAAGGGTTTTAAAATATGGTTTTAATCAAATCTATTTGTTAATAACATGTTTTTTGTTCATTTTAAATCCATATCAAATTTAGGAAGTAAACAAACAAAAAAGTATTTTATTCCTCCGGGGAGTTAGTGAACTACTCAAAGTACTATAAAACTACCATTTAATAAACAGAAGAAAATATTTTTAAATGGTCTTTTTAAATGTTCTGCAATTTAAGGTAATGAAATATTCTGTTCATACTCAACATATATGCTAGCAGTACATGAACCAGCAATCATTCACTTTATATTCACTTAAATAAGAGAGCTTTATGCCTAATGACTTTGAATGCAGTAATTGTCTGTACTCACCATGTAATCATCTGTTACGCTGACAAGCTAATTACTCGGTAAATGTCAATCAAAATCACAACAGACAGTAACAGATTAAGCAGCCATGATGTTAACGTTAACACTCAGTAATACTGTGGAATCCTTTGTTCATTTGTGTTATGCTGAAACTGAGATAGCCCAGCAGGAGAATATTAAGCATGATTATTCCTCAAATGCTCTGAGAGCAAACACTGTGTGAAACTGCTGTTATACAACACGACTGAAGTGTTCTTAAAGATTAACTTTGATAAAATGGGGGATATTCATAGAAACGATCTGTTTTGCCAGTATTCTACCATTGCACACCTGTCCTACAATCACACATTGGCTGCGTTTACGTGCAATCAAATAACCCGTTTGTAATCAGACTGACGGCTCAATCAGACTGAAAAGCCTTAATGTAAACACCTAAATCGATCCGATTGAGCTCGATCGGAATGAATTTTCGATCGGATTGAAGGGGCTGGTTTATTCCTCTTCTAATTAGAGGTTGACCGATGTGGGTTTTTCACTGGCTGATGCCGATATTTAGAATTCAGGGCAGCCAATGGCCGATATCTGATCTATATGTTTGGCCGATTTTTTATTTTTTTTTATCTCACAAAAGTGAGTTGAGCAAATGATTGCAGGGTCCAGGATAGTAATCGTAGTAGTAGCCCAATTTAGAGTAATAATGCATGGCTCAAAACGTAAGCACCTTCTCAAAACATTTCTGAAGCATGCTTTTTGTTTATGTTTACTGACAGAAACCAGTGTTTCCCAAAGACTGGAAATTAATTCTCTGTCAACAGGACGCGCTGTTTCAGCAGAGATATAGCAGTTTCCCCGATAATGGCTGTAATCAAATAAGCGCTGCTCATAAACGCTACTTTATCAGGCATTAGAGGAAAGATGAAATTAAAATGACATCGAATCTTTTCTGAAGACAGTCGGTTCTTTTCAAAGATACATTCATATAAAAACACCCTCGCTGCGTTTGAATTTTCAAACGGGAATCGCTCATTTTATTCAACAAAGTATCCTTTTGAAAAATCTATTTGTGGCGGTCAGTTTTAAAATACGAAGCAGTTAGTATGTGAACTTAACACAGTCATGGAGCACTAGAGGAGGCCTTACTACGCCACACACTCAGAATATCTTTCAAGGAGGCTCACAGTGAGCCAACAACTCACAGATGCTGTCCTAGCAGAGCTCTGGCGAGCGGAGGTCTCAATGAAGTTACTCTCTGTAGCGAGAGGAGGTCTGACGACAAACCTGCCACTTACTGAACTTACTGAACCTGCATTTCAGCAGAACATAAAAACACAAATGGCCAGGTGGAGCCTTCAATGAGGACACCTCAGCTACTGAAAAAAAGAAAAGAGGAATCAACACATTTCCACCAAATATGGAATCCCTTACAATCTCTCTGCCTCAGCATGGAGATCAAAGGAAAAACAGAAGGCTCACAGTGACAGGCAGTATGTACAGACAGAAATACTTTTCTACAAACTCTGTCTCAGGCAGCCAAAAGAGATCTAATCTGTCATTGGCACAAGCTTAAACTTTAATAATAATAATAATAATAATAGCACTTTTCTGTCTCTAATTCCTCAGAATTAGACATACTGTATAAAGAACAATAATGTTATTTGAGTCAAAAAGAGGAGCCAAAAAAGCAAAACTTCCTGTTTGACTTTGTGCTCTTCCTTCAACCCCCACGGTGAGACTTAATCCCGCCTCACCTTAATGGCAGTTGTGGGACCCAACCGCAGGGTGTGCGCACTCTCAACTCTCGTCCCTTAAGAAGGAGTCAAGCCTGGGTGGAACCAATATCTAAAAACACATCACTAAAGCGTGCAATTTAACTTCAAGCATGCTGGTTCAAAAGAATCATATGAGAACAGATGCAAATGCATCACTATAAGCGCCTTATAGAGACCCGAACTGGCTCATGCAAATGCTAACTATTATCCCTAAGGAGAGAGCAGAAAGGAAAGAGTTCCTTCCCGGTTTCTTGTATCCAGCTTCCTCGAAAAAGACAACATTCTAACAGGAGCTACGCTTATAACTCATGTACAAGCAAACGGTCTCCTGAAGACAAGAAAGAGGATGACATATTTCACAGGTGTCCTTTTATAATCTCGGCTGAACCAGTTATGACGTCATAGGCTGTTGCCTGCCAATGTCAAATTCATTCTCATGTTTAGACTCATGCTTCAGACACCGGTCATGCTAGAGACATTCCCAATAGCCCCCTCTAGGGGATGCAGCACGAGTTCCTTTTCACTGAGGTGTCACAAAAGATTTCAATATGAAAAGATTTTTACTTCATCTTCACCGAGCTGCTTTGCAATGGAGATAATGAGCAGCGCTCATACTGTACGTAGCAACCGTGCACACAACCCCAGTCCTCCCTGAAGTTACCGTTCTGCCTCCATCTGACAGCATGTGGCAGTGCTGGGAGTTCACAGATTAACAAAAGGCAAACAAAATTCAGTGTGATGCTGGCAATAAACCGGGTGCTCTCTCTTATAGACCTAAAAATGGGCAACTCATGAATATGCATGGAGCTTGAGGAAAATTCCTCACAGAGTGAAAGGGGACTTCTCTGGAACGAGGTAGAAAAAGACAGATGGAGAAATATAGCACACTTTGCACAACCATATATTACAAAGAGTCTTTACTTCTCACACCACATCACAACAAACCGAAGGGGCTGGAGTCCATTAGTATTAACATTTGGATGTGGGCGATAACTTCTTTGAGATGTTGCGGTGTGCCTTTGAAGGGTAAAGAAAAGTTAACTGGTAGTCAACTAAATATATGGACCGCAGGGGAGCATACATCATATGAAAGAGCATAGCCCGTTCACCATAAACACAGACAATTGCCCTCAACCTCAAGCTCCTCATGAATAAATGCAAAAGTTTTTATGTTGCCTTTTGGTATGACTTTGAGTGGCTCAATGGTATTCTGACTCAGGTAGACATCACTCAAGCCAGTTTCCCAACATCAGTTCTAGCACAGTGTCACATTTTGTTACTCTCTCATGACATTAGAAAGCTGTTGGGATATGGCAGAAACATAACCCATCTTTCAGCAGACCAGATACTTTTTTCAAGGGTGCTTTACTTTGGCTTACCAAGGAAAGTGAATGAAGAAACACAAGCAAGGTAAATCTATTTGATATAATTGGTAATTGTGCGGTGCGACTAGCTGTGCTGGTAAGAGCCGAAATGGATGGGCACTGTCAGCTCCTCTCTGTCATGCTGTCAGTTGTCCAAAGCCCAGGGGACCGAGGCCTCCTACTGACTCATTTCCATAGCCGCGCTTATGCAGGTAGAGCTGGAAGCGGGAGGTAGGATGGGTGTGTTAACCGGACACACCAGAGATCGGCCAGTGCTCCCAGGTGGAATTAAGCAAGCAAGGCAGGTCTGCCCAAGGTAAGTGAAAAACCTGTTAGGAATCTGCATAAACAAGGCCGGCTATGGATTTGTAAATCATCCCTGCCCTTGCTGATCAACCGCACTGAGTAAATGTCTTACGGCAGCTTTGTTCTTAGGTTCTCCTTGCCTCCAGAAATGAAACAAGTGTTGTGCAGAAAGTGTGCACACATATCTACACACCAGCAGATTAACATACAAACTACATTCTGAAAAATGTAAATGCAAGTGAAGCAATATGAGGACAGCACTTAGCTATTGATAAGGAAGCAAAGGAAGTTTGTGAGAGCAACTGACAGCAGGATTGATGCTTGAGACAACTCTTTAAAAACATGGGAGAATGTGTTTTTCACCGTACACATTTTCTATACCTCCTGATGTAAATCTCATGGAAATATGTCCAGTTCACATTTAACTCCGGAACAAAAAGAACAACAAATTTTGCATACAGAAAAATTGAAGTAAATTAGGTCAATTTTCAGGGTCATTAAGATTGGGGCGAGGATTAGGATTCGGGATTGTAAAATTGCACTGGAAAATATTTTATATTTATGCATTTTCACAGACGCTTTTATCCAATGCGACTTACGGACCTTTTTTCCTCTTTTTTTTTTACGCTGCTTTTTACGTTACATAGACGAGAAAGTCAACGCATGTTGTGTTACAGTATATTCGGTCCATGGATAAACCACAGTCCAGTACCACTGCTGTTGTCTGTCATGTTAATCAAAGAACAAAAGACAAAGAAAATCACATTCTGCTCTTGACTGAATACGTTTTAGAACTTTAATGGTAAGCATTAATTTGTATTTCATGTCCACAATGAAGACAAAAAAAAAATATTGATACATTTACATTTCACGAGTTCACCCTTACATCTAATCTGAAGGCAAATAGTAGGCATATTTTGGCGTGCTGTCCTGGGGGAGGGGTCCGGGCCCGGAGCATAGCCCGAACCTAAATAACTCCCCCTATCCCTAATTTGGGATAAATAGATTAGAAGTGAGGAGTTGGGGTGGAGGAGGGTTGCCGAAAAACTGTCGTGGGACAGGAGGTAGGAAGACTGGATATATATACGCTTGCGTGCTATTTAAGATGATTAGCTAAACGAGATGCACCTGTGCCAAATTGGATGATTATCTGATCGTGCTTCTCCCGAACTTTGTTAATAAAACCACATTTAAATACATTTCTGTAGTATTTCTTACCTGAATAAAAACTTAACCCGAAAACCTTAGTTTCATAGCTCTCTTTATATCTATTGCTTTTATTTGTGCTGTTGTTTTTATTTGTTCTTATTTTATTACTGACTTTTGACTTTTTTCTTTTACTTTTTTTCTTCAACGCAAAAAAATTGTGTTGAAGAAAAGTAGATTTTTGTTTGTTTATGTTGTCAATTATAGCTCTTACACAGAAAAAAAAATCGGAGTCAGCAAAAATCAGTATTGTACTGTATATAATAAATTGCAATTGTTGCATCTCTAAATATCATATGTTGACTACACACACATACATAACGGCTTTTACTGAAGCAGTCATTATCTCTGCTGGATAAGACGTGATTAAGAACACTGCACTAGCAAAAGATTGCAAGTAATTCATAACTGTGGTGATCTTACCTAAAAGCAGGATGCATCAGCAAACAGGGAGGCATGAAGGGAAAAAAGAAAAGAGAAATTCAGATTAGAGGTTATGGATGTCATCACAGGGCAAATGAAGACTTTCACAACACAAACAAAGCCAGAGTTAGTTCAGTCATACATGAAACCAGACATATGTCAGAAATATTCAGTTTTCGGAGATTTCTTATGTATTTAAAAGTTTACCTAGCTGACTAAGATAAAGCGTTTTCATAATACCCTGAAAACAAGTATGACACACACACACATAGTAAAAATAAATAAAAGTGAGATGAAGAGCTGCCCATCTGAACATCTGTGTGACCTCCACTAAAAATGAACGCCCACATCATGACAGCTAAAAAAATAACTCTTGAGTGTAATAAACTTAGTGTGAACTCCCTACTTAGACCAGACCTTCTGTCCCTCGACCCACCCCCTCTGAACACACACATGCTGGAGTCAAAAACCATACACAAGCTGGGTCTCTCCTCTAAAAGATGTGCACAGCTGTCTGCCTGAATGTTCCTCCCTAGCTGAACCACAATCCATCTCATTCCATTGAACACCAAGCCCTATAAATGTGAGAACATTAGATCTGTGGGCCTGCTGTCCTGACAGCCCTCCACAGCTCATCCTGGAGCTCCTTGATACATCGCTGTCAATAATAAAGCAGGAAGAACTTTACAGACATGGTCAATAACATATATTTTTATTCTACATCTATATATACTGATGTTAGCCTTAGCAAGGATATTACTACTGCTCATACTTACAGTTAGAGATTTCAATGAACCCTTTAACTTAGTTTTTGATGTGTAACCTGTAAGGCTCAACTTGTGTGACAAACATGAATGTACCTCAAATTGTGTGGTTTCCTGAGGACTTTCTAAGCTGTCACACTTACGCAAGGCAGATAAAACAGGCTGCAGCAAAATCCAGTAGCAAACTATAAAACCTGAAGCTAGTACTGTAATATAATTGCATTTCTAGGTAATAGTTTTGTTAGCTAAAAACATGCATTTGTTCAAACTGCTGCTGACTATTTTTAGTGTTTGGTTTCTCTGAAAGGCAGCTAAGATAATATTAGAGTAGTGACTAGCATAGCTGCCTGCACTTTTTGAGTAGCTTGCATCATCACATTGAAGGTATTGGATGGACTACTAAGTTACACCCACCCCAGTAGACCCATTGCACCAATTTAATTTATCCTATTTGCAAAGCTCCGAGCAGAATTGAACCAGCATCAACTAGCATTGGAGGTGGGCACTAACAAGCATGTTAAAGACTGCAGCCACTAGCATCATTCGCTATAGTGCATAGGGCTGGGTATCAAGTTTTATACTTTTTAGGCACCAACCAAATTGTCTTGATACCATTGTGTACCAATTTTTGATACCTAAGGGGTTATTCTCGTCAAATATTATTCAGGAACCAGTATCAAAATCAAGGTATTGGTAACGGTTCGCACCCCTACTAGTGCGCCTCTTGAGACCAGAGTTGTTAGGTTAACATACACAGCTTTAACCAGCTGGCTTCCATTACACTTATCCCCTAAACCTCACTCCCATTTGAGTCACGTCACCAATTTAGCTGATCTTACATGCTCTGAACTGGATTCAAACCAGTGTCAACCACAAGGAAGGCAGACGCACTATCAAATGATGATTAAAAACTGCAGCCATACATCAAACATATAAAATTCATACCCTGTGTTTTGGTGTTTTACACGTTTCACACAAAAACACAGCTTATTGATTCCTCCACTCGTTTTGTATTCCCTTGGCTTCTTACTTTTCAACTAAGGTAAACATTTTTGGTTAGATATGCGTGATCCTTCACAAATTCTGACACAGAAAAACAGCATTAAAACTTTCAGCTTTCAAACCTGCATCCCCACAGGAGCACCACAGCTCTAAAGTGTTGCAAGCATGTGCACTAGCACCACAATACTGGAACCAGTTTACCATAACTACAATTACGAAAATTAACCATGGCTTTATTATAGTAAAGGTGAAGTAACCATGTTTTTTTGGCGGAATGATGTATAACCACAGTTTTACTACAAATACCACTGGTTTTTGGTTTTATTTATAACAAGACCATGGTTAATTTTTGTAAGGGTATTTTTTATAATGAGGTGTCCAAGATGCTAAAACTATCCGTAGTGCTAAACCTTTGAGGAAAACATTCTGAAGTTATCTCAAAACCCTTGATTTCTAGATTGTCCATGTTGGTTATTAGCTATTAGCATTAGCTGGCTAAATAGCCATTTTGTTTAAGCACTCTTTTAGAAAACAGTACAGTGCAGTGGCAAATTGGGCTGTGGAGTTGATTGGATATTATTGGAGATGTGTGGGATATTGGGAAGGTAATCTGAGGGGACATCAGTGAGAGTTTGACAACTTCTAACAGGTGGCTGGTGGCATTAAGGAAAAAGGGAAAGCATCTCACTGGAAAAAATATGATTGGCCTTTTCAAATTGATTCTGTTTCAATTAAATAACCATGGTAACTAAATTTGAACAAATTGTAGTTGTGCACACTGAAGGTGCAATTTAGTAAAATTTTGGTGGGAAACTATTTATGAAAAGACCTTTGTAACAGAACTACATGTCCTATCATCATCTTTGGCAGCAGGATAATGATGAAAAGCATTTATAGCATTGAATACACAACCAATTCAAATACTTTAGATTTATAAGCACCAACTTTATTTAAACTAAAATCACATCACAACAAAATGACAGTTTCCAATTTGCAAGCAGGAACTTTAAGATTGAAAGCAGAATAAGTCAGCTTGAATGTGATTTAATTTGGCAAAAAAAATATATATATATATATATTTCCCATTCCGAGAGTTTAGAGTTTTTTTCTGAATTTCAAAGTTTTTGAAAAGGCATATTTTCAGTGTTTCATCAGCTAAATGACATCTATTCAGGTGTGCAATAATATAGAAAACAGAATGGAGTTTTGTGTCGCACAGCATTTTGACAGCAAAGATAGTTGTAATGACTAAAGTTTTATATATATATAAATTCTGTTCTTTTGCACTTTCTATTCATCAAAACATCCTGAGAAAAGTATCATTGTTTCCACAAATGTTAGGCAGCACAACAGTTTTTAACATTGATCAAAATAAAGGTTTCATTAGCAGCAAATAAGCATATCAGATTGATTTCTGAAAGATTATGTTACATTATAGATACATTAAAAAGTAGTTATTTTAAATAGCAATAACACTTCAAAAATTCACTCAAATACATTAAAATATCTTCCAAACACAAAAAAACTTTGAAATAAAACGTTCTAACATGCTTGTGATGTATCCATGCACTATAAAAACAAAGTTGTGTATATAGTGTTAAAACAAATGATTTGTGATGATTTTCTCTGGCTTTCTTCTGGCTTTAAAGAGCTAAATCTGAGTTAAGATCAAACCGTTCAACTCTCTACATGTGTCCAATATTTGTTCAATGTCCAAATTCAAACAACTTTAAAAACCTTTTGGCCTATTAAATGTAAACACAGGAAGCTCATGTCTCTTTCACAGCAAAGAATCTAAACTAAAAATTACATCTGCTATGAGAAAACAGCAATGCAAGATGTTTTTGGACTTTAAAGAGTGTTAGAGGTGCATATGAAATTCTGGTGCTAGTAATCTAACCACACTGCTTGTTTCAAAGAGCTTCTGTGAAGAAAACAGCTGACGTATAGACCTACATAATGCTTCAAATCTATCCAGCTCAGAGGACTATTATAACTTATCTCTTTCATTAATAACAGACTTTGTTCACCCACCATTCAAAGCTTTACAAGAGATATAAGATTTCGCTGAAGAGAATCTAAACCACTATTGACTGTTTTACAATATATTACACAGCAATGTGGGCTGTGAAAAGTAACAATAGCTCTAAATCATTTCGTTATCCCACTCAAGACCACTTGAACAGACAAATAAACTAAAATAGCAAGAATGTGTATATTGATGCAATCTACGATCTGGAGGCTGAAACACTGTGGTGGCACACATTGGACTAATCAGTGAGGTTCTCTTTTATATCTCTTACTCTGAGTTTGTTATACTTATTTTCTCAAAGATTTCATTTGTCTGTTCTTCAGACGACACAGGCAGTTCAAAGACGTCCCTCTCAATTCCACAAAAATGCCCTAAATTATGAGCAGCCTTTCCAAAAACGACTGAACAGACACAAGACAGGCCTTCCCCTTTCATTTCAGTCTAATAATAATTTTAGAGACGTTTCAACACTGCTCAGTGTTTAAAAAGAGAGTGGGTTTGCAAAAGAGTGACCCATAATTTAGCTGCCAATGAAATGTAAGAGTAGCGCACAACGTTTGCTGATGATATCAGCTTCTCTGACTCAATTGAACAGCAGCAGTAGGTGAGATGCCTGATAACATCATGTTCTTAGCTTGAATTGTGAAACTGCAGTAAGTGGAACACCAAGAATAAAATTACAAGATGATTGTGAGAACAAACCTCAGTCTTACATTTTACACAAAAGGAGTTGAGATGGAGAAAACAAAGTCAGATCAGCGTTTATGTTGTCAAAAGCCCAGTGCTATTATTAACTTTTCAGCAAGTATGCAACTGATGAAAAGTGACATATTATAATATATATATATATATATAAAAAAGTATGTATCCCTTATATTTCTACTTGTAAATATTAAGCACCACCCTTCTGTTTTCAATCTAATATTATTTTTATTTTTATTTTTTTTGAGCAGCAAATCAGTATAATAGAATGAGTTCTGAAGAAAATCACACAAAGGAGACCACACACTGAACTAAGAAAAAAGATTGGTGGTGGATGAGGAGATATCCCCTGACAATCTAAAGTGCTTCGAGTGCCTAGAAAAGCACAATATAAATGTTAATAATTTATAAATAAAGAAATAAATTAAATAAAGAACTAATTCACACTCGTTCACACCAAGCACGATAACTACAAAGATAACTAGCCACGACACCAGCGGACGGTATCATCTGTTTATTCCAAGTTAGTGCACGCTCATCTGCTGCTTAAAATTCTCGAGCTCATGATAGCAGTATTGATTCTGATTGGCTGTCAATGTTTTTATCATCCATCAGTTGAAAAAAAAAATGTTCTGAAAGTGATTCCAACTATATTGTTTCTCGGTGCCTTTGTCAATATAGCTTCGGGGTGGACTTTGCTATTCTATAATCCTGAGAATTATTTTAAAAATATATTTTTATCGTTATCTTTATAGTTATCGTCGTTGGTGTGAACAAACCTTAAGAGATGTTGATTTCATATGTCTACCCCTGCTTCACTAGTGACATTGTACAATCTGACTAGCAACAACTGTGAAAGATGGTAAAAAGGGCACAGTGTGAGCCTGGTAAGATACATGTTAAATAAAACCACTAAAACATATTAAATCATGGTTTGTTACTTCCTATAATTTGTGCTCTGTCCCTTAATCACCTCTAACTGGCTGGAAGAACTACTTCCTGTTGGGCAGAGAGTGGAGGCCAGTGGCTTTCAGCACAGTAAGCAGGTCACGGAGAGAAAAGAACTTGAAAAACACGCACAAAAGTTGCTTGTTCCAGCTGAGAATAAAACAAACTCCTACATCCAACAATGGAAAGATAAAAATCAACAAAACAGCTGCACTTTGGAATTTAAAGTGGCCTTTTACGGAGCCTTGTTTATTCAACTTTCACTTAACTATTTTCATTATGGAGCAACCGCAGTGATGTATTGCAATGACAAGAATTTGCAAATCAAACCATAAGTATTTCACAAACATGAAGCGTTACAATGGCTTACAGCAGGATCAACAGAAATTCAACACCGGGGAGTCATAAAGTAATCCAGCAGTAGCGTGTGCGTCACAGGAATGAGTCTGGCCCTAATCCTCTGTGAATCACAGATAATGACATGCCTTTAAAGATGCAGTGTTTGAAGCAATCATAATTGCTATAGAAAGCAAGCCATTTTTTGAGATGAGTAATTAACCTAGCTCCTGCGTGGCACATCAAACTTCCTATAAAGTTGTAGGATCTCTTTCAAAGATGTCCATCACCTGTCAGTCAGCGTACGTACGCCGACAGCCTCGTCAAGCAAAAATTAGTGCACCCTTGTCTGCTTAACTACCTGTGCAAGACGAGAAGGCCAGGACAGGAATTTCTGATTCGCGGCTCAGTTCCTGACAGCTTTCTCTCACAACTCTTCCAAGGGCCTCGGAGGTGAGATTGAATCTTTGCGTGAAGGTCTATGGTTGGACAATAGCCAGGCATGCCATCCTCTTTTTCTCGGCATGAAGAAGGGCGCTGACAAAGCATGCAAAGAAATCCCGCAAGTGTTGATCAGAGGTGCGAGTGTTTGAGAGCGTGTGATCGCAGACCAGATGGAGCTATAGAAGAAAGTCAAGTTAGTGAAACTGTAAATTTGGTTTGTAAACTGTGTGACTGACTGCTGTACGTAAAAGTTTCGTAATCGAATGTCGCTGTCTACTCTGAATGTAACAAGTAAAAAATAAGCCTTTTAAATGTATCTTCAGCAGTGAACAATGGTTCACAGCTATAGTTACGCTGCTATTTCTGCCACCCTAGTGATAATGAGACAAGGATCAATAGCTTCTGGAGGGGTAAAACTAGACATACAGACTGATGCAGAATACTGCTGTATGCTGGGAGTTTTCTGTTTCAGCCCAGAGGTTAAAAGAGGTGCAGAGATGAATGCTCAACAATGGACTCGTGTCTGGGCTGTTTCACTTTCACTTAAAATTCAATATTTGGATGATCCTAAACACATATTTGCCAAACAATACTTCAAATATTTGATCGAGTGCAGTTTAGTGTACATGTAAATATAAAACTGTTTTTATATATGAATAAATGTGTTCCATTGTAATATTTGGAGGTCCTGGGCATACTTACTACACAAAGTAAAGAAGCACATTTGGGTATTCATGAAGTTAAATACAACAACATTTAAAGTTATTTTCATTTGCCATTCAAATGTATGTGCCTCACTGAAAGCAACATCAGCATCTTAAGTTACAGGGACAATTCTACCGGGATCACTCAAGGATCGTCTCCTGCTGGGTTTGAATCACCTCTGAATCACAAGCTTTTAGTTATCAGTTCAGATCTTTAACCACTAAATTACAGTTTCCTTTTAAAAAAGGTAAGCAGGATCCAAAGAGACCCCAAGAGACTTCTCAACAAAGTAACAGCCTTTAAAAGGCATTTCTGACCACGAGATTCTTGAACAATGCTCTCTTCAGCAACACCGATATCTGTTTAGCAGTTTGAGGAGATAGCCATGTCTAAATGGCTCTTTCCTACGGGACAGCATCTACACAGTAATGGGCACAATGTTCGGCTCATTTTGAATCACTGAGACTGTTCCACTCATCATCTGGCATGTCCCTTATGCATGAGAGCCCAGGAGAGATGCCAACTTCATCCTGCCCATGGCACTCATATCTAAAAACATACCATTCTCTGAGCTACACTCTTCCATGCAGTCACCACTGGGGCTGGAATGGTTGTTCCATATCAATGCCAGCCAGAAAGTGAACCCCAAACACTGGTTCATAGCTGGCTGATTATTTTATCATGGGACCAAATAAACATTTCTGAGAAGAAATGCACCAGACCTTTAGGAACCCTCAACACGCAGTTCTTAAAAAGGGATGTACAAAACCACCTAATTTCGAAATTGACTAATCAGTGGTTTGCATGAATGGCAAATTTTTACAGGGAGAATAAGTCCATTGTCACATGACCAACTTGGAACTCGTAATGAAATCTGTGTGGGGAAATCATTTACCCTCATGTGAATCCACATTGCGTGAATTCATATTAAAATAACTGGATTTGGCCTATGAAAACTTGCCAAACAACACTATATGTGACCACGCCTTAAGCCAATTTTTGCCAAATTAAGCCAAAAAAGTACAGTGTCAATTGTCTGTAGCATAGCAATGTATGAACCACAATACACCCAGAAGTCACTTTCAAACCAAGCAGCTTTCTATTGGTCAAAGCTGGAAATTTGCATGATGTACCTGAAACCACTGTAAAATCTGCACATGGAAATCTTTCGCGCTCACACGAAACTATGATTTCATGGATTTCTTTTGGAAATGAGTGGATTTCACCTGTGTAGTTTTGAAAGGCTTGCATGCTTAGCTGTGCAAAAGACAGAGGGGAATGTGAAAAATATATATATCTTAGCTTCTGATAATCCTGTTCCTGTCTTCGAAGGTGACTACGGACTTGAAACAATATGTTGCACTGTGAGTGTACCTGAGGAATGCAGGAACATGGCACAAACCAGTAGGAGTTGCAGGTGTTGAGAACGGCCCTGTTCTACCCACCAGCTCTTTCAGGAAGAAAACTACTCTCCCTTTGAAGAAATTGATGAAAAGCAGATGAGAGAGTTAACCTCCAGCCACACTTGCCTGAGTCTTTTGATGTCTATCAAGGCATGTTTATTCACCTTGCATTCATGCTACGAAAATCTCATTTTAAGGAACAGAGGGCAGACCTGCCAGGCATTGCAGGGAACAGATAAAAACAGATAGGAGGTGTCCAGAAGAAATGGCTTCCTGTGTTATCTTATTCCAGAACAAATTAGCTCCAGTCAGGGGAGGTTGTACGGGCATGGAGACATCATGCTCTCGGATGAGGCAACATTGTTCATGTCACATTGTATCGCCTATCGCCATACATCTCGGGGACAATACGTCTTTGCTATTGAAATAAACAGCAGGCTTGACGTTATCTATCCCAGCTCTATCTTCTGCATCAGGGGAAACATATACAAATACTAATGCGCTACTTGAAAGTATATAATTGAGATTATCAATGGAGTACCTTTCCATTGGGATAGAGATTTTGAGTCATTTCATGACTATGAAAGAAAATAAAATGCTGGCAGAGAAATACAAACAGAAATACAAGCAAAGAGACCATTTTATTTAACAGGCCGGGGTGGTAAAAGAAGCCACTGATGTTTATATGTGAAGTCAGCATTACATCTGGTGCCTGTGCTCTGCTCTTTATCTTAAAGAAGAAGGGTGTTCATCGAGAGGGAAGTCAAGAATTATTCACAGAGAGGAAAATCAAGAAAATATGGTATGCCAACTGGGACCAACTAAGCCAAATGTGACTTGCAAACTGACATAATTGCATGAGTGTAGGCCAAAACATGTAATAGAATAAATAATAGAGATTACAATTACAGTAAATTAAGCAAGTCTCCATAGGATACTAGGGAGCTGTTTGCTCTTAAAATGAAACATTTAAGAGCCAAAATACTTTTAAGTTGACAGAACTGCTTGAGGAAGGTCAAGATGGTTTAGTTGTTTTATTTGTGCCATATAAAATGTAAAATGTTGTGAGAATTTTATAAGAAAAGAAGCCAAATGCTGTGTTAACTATGGCAGGGGTTTTCAAACTACATGGCCAAAAAGAAGTGCTACTGGGCCCTTTAAATATTTTAGAGAAAAAGTGCATAAACAGTAAATATGAACAAGTTATGAAAAATATAATTTTTTACCTAGATAGTTAAATAAATAACAGTTTTACTCCTAAATAAAGCTCCCCTTAAATTAGTTGATTTAA
The DNA here is from genome assembly GCF_003368295.1 of Carassius auratus. Lineage (NCBI taxonomy): Eukaryota > Metazoa > Chordata > Actinopteri > Cypriniformes > Cyprinidae > Carassius > Carassius auratus. The sequence continues at coordinate 980,324 of NC_039245.1, forward strand.
TGTAATCTCATTATGCTAAACAACGAATGATAAATAATATTTTTTTTGTGAATATATATTACATTTCAAGAAACAGTTTACAGCTCATTTCGAATAGGACATATCTTGAATGTTTCGCAAAACTATTTCACAATTCTCTGCCTAAGCATGTGGATCTTTATGACTGAATCGGGTCATAAGAGTAATTTGTTTGCAAATTTCATTGTTACAGTAAATGCAGGAAACACTCTTAATGTAAATACACCAAATGAATACAAATGAACTTTCTAAATGTTAAACTGTCCTCACCAGTTTATTTGAGTTGAACCTTGGCAAAAGTTGTATTGCACAGTGTTGACAGCTTCTTCATTACAGAATTGTTTGTGAAAATTGTGCTGTGCATTAATAGACCTCAAGACTGAGGTCTATTAATCAGAATTGATCATCACCATTACAGTATCAAGGGAAATAACGAACAGTTATGATTTTTTTTTTGTCCTTATCATGCAGCCATACACAAGCGCTCTGTGCCACAGGGACTTAATCAATATACCTCAAATGAAGAGGAGCGATAGCTGATCTGACAACTCGAGAAGCAACTTCTCTTATTTGCAGACAAATTGGCAAGCCTTCACTAGTCAGTGATGGGTGTTAATTGCCAAAGACAGGAAAACTCAAGAGTGAAAGGACAGTGTTATTGTGTATTCCAGCAAACGCCACACAATAAAACAAAAATAAAATGTGTGTGTGTGTGTGTGTGTGTGTGTGTGTATATTTATAATTCATGCACTTAACGCTATGCTCAATTTGATGTGATGATTTTTTTGACATGGTGCTTCAATTTAGCAGTAGCACTCCATGACAATATGTCTAATTGAATGCGTTCAACTGAACACATTAGCTGCTCACTTGGTTAGACACCAAATCATTCATCAATTCTGCCAATGGTGAAAAGGCTCAAACATCATTATGGGTCCAAATATAAGCAAACAACAGGAGCCCTTGCACTGTGAAAAAATTTCTGACCGAACCCCTGCAACAGCTAAATGGACATTTGAAGCAAAACAAAAGCCTAATGCCCGCATTCAATGTGCATCAATACTTGACCAAATAACACTTTTGACATTAATAAATGTAAATTTCTTCTGACATTTGGAAATTATACCAAATTAGTTTCCAATGCGTCTGAATGGGACGTTTCATTTGAAAATAGCTCACAATTAAAGTGCCAATATGTGTTTGTGGGCTGCCATTCATGCAGCAATGAATTAAATTAAGATGCCAATATGAGTTTAAATGAAGTCCTTATAGAAACAAATAAAACAAAAAACTTTCCGTGAAGAATACAGTATGTCATCGACAGCTACTGTACACCCATATCGAATACAAATGAAGGTGGAGGTCCCAAAAGAATCTATAAGATTTCTGTAAAAAAAAATATATATATATATATATATATATATATATATATATATATATATATATATTGTTGGCAAAAGATGGAAGTGGAAATATGACATTCATTTTTCTTTAATAAGTGGCTGCTTGATATTAATCTGATACATGTGGGATATATTCTGTGGGAAAAGAATATACTTTGAATAATTTTGGCAACTAAATTGTTTTGATGCCAATTGACTTCCGTTGTATGTGAAGTCAAGTCAAGCAAAAAAAAAAAAAAATAAATAATAATAATAATAATAATAATTATAAAAATACTGGGACGTTTCTCAAAATATCTTCTGCATGTTCATTTAATTTCACCTCAGACATGTAAACACTGGCTTAACCAATGGCATAAATCTGGGGCGGGACTATCCATCTGTCCAACCAATAAAAAGACACGAGGACAAAAAGCATCTTACTTGATTGTTTTCAGCGTTTTCAGACAAAACATTTTTTACAAGTACAAAAATATATATTGCTAATATTTCATTAAATTATAACAAATCTAAATATTTTTAAATAAAATTATATTGATGTTAGTTATTCTGAACTACAGCACATGTATACTACTTCTGAAGAAAAAAATAAGATCGCATCAGGGACAGTGACCAAGGCTTCACCAATAAACAAAGCCCAGAAGAGGTCATTTGTATCTCCGTCAGACTGCAAGGCAAACACAATTCATGAGACGAGCGATATTTACAGCATGACAAAGTCCTTGAGCACACACCAAGGCGTCAGACCTTGGCAACCCATATGGATGTCAAGCAACTGTTGTTTCCCCACCCCACCCCCCACTTGTTATTTTTCTTCATCTGTGCTCAGATTGACGGCTTGAAAATGAGAACTGCTGAGGCTCTCAGTGCAGGGTAGCTTGAAATTGACAGCGCAAATTGAACTGAAAACTTTAGGCATTTCCTCACGGGAGAACATACACTGAACAGAAACCTTTGATGGTTTACCTTGCAGTGTTAATTTATGCGTTTGAGCCCCAAATTCTAATGTGGATTTGTTTTGTTTATCAGTTAGACAGGTCTAACTTAAAATCACCAAAAAAATCAGCATGCATCCTTCAGAGGAATTTCTAGGAATCCAACCACAAGATCGCCATATAAAGGTACCACAATGTTTTTAGTCTCTGTGAATTCTAATGAAATCCTCAGTGGTTGAGTTGCCTAAGAGAGAGAAGAAGGGCTAGTGAATGAATGGGAAAGAGGACTGCTTGGAATTCTGCTCCGAGATTAAGCTGGGCCGGGCCGAGGGGTCACCAAGGCTGAGGGAGATGGGATTCGCCAATCCCGCCTTTCAGCTCTGCTGGGTCAGAAATTGAAATCCAATGGTACAGATGGATCTGAAATTGGAAGTAGCTTTACAGATGGAAAAGATGAAAACCTAGTTCGGGGAGTCCTGTAAGCTCTTGACAAGTGAAAGAATCAAATTAACCTCTGTGGCGGTTCTAGTGGTATCGGCTTTACCTGCTCATTGAGACCGCCCCAAACCCCCCAATCCCGTGATGAGCTGAATTCCTGTGAAGCTGTGTAATGAGAAATTAACCTGAGTTTAATGGTCCTGAATATTTGAGGTACGGCCTGACAGTAACTAGATGAACTCTGATATATTCACCTATCAGAGTTCATCTAGTTGAATCAGGGTGATCTAGTTCTTTTTGGATACTTATAATGAATGTAATACAATGGTGAACGGTTTGCTAGAAAAAGGTGTTTTGGTAATGTCAATGTTAGTTAATGCATTCATGTTAATTCATTATAGATAATGCATTCAATTACTTTATACAGTTTAAATATATTAAATACATTTATACAATACATTTTAATTAGTAAAAAACAAACAAATATATGCAAAAATTAACTAATGCAGTAAAAGTATTTTAAAACTGCATAACATTGTTAGTTTATGATGCTAATGCATTAACTAATATTAACCATTCTTACCATTGCTTCTTTTCAGTGTACACTGTAAAAGATGACAGTCAATTTAACGGTAAAAGACTGTAAAAATGCTACAGTAAAAACCTGTCAAATGGTTAATTGTAAATTCCCCTATATATACGGTGAAAAATCATAAATTGATATTCCCAGAGTTCCCTGTGTTACATTTCAAAATGTATGTTTTTTTTTTTTTTTTTTATAACTATTTTTCTTCTTATTTTTTTCTAATCAGTTTTGTATATTAGGGTTGGTGTTACACCTAATGTTGTTAAATTAATGTTTATTGCATTATTTCAATTTCATGTGTGTTCCCATGATGGTGTTTAGTGTCTGTGTGACTGGGGGGTCAGCACTGCTGTACAAGAAAACTAAATGCATGCATACATAACATATACATTATATACATGTATATAAACAAATAACATATTACATTATAAATTAGGCATCAAGAATTAAAGAATATCTTTTTTTTCTATATTTGTCTATGTCTTAATGTTAATTTATAGTTTAAAGGCCCTTTTACATTATTAGATCATGTTAGTTCTTAATGATGCTACATAACTTTTTTTATGAACTGATCAATTATTATTCTGAATAAAACAGGAACCAACTGTTGCTATTGTAATGAACACAACTTTCATGTGCATGATCGACAGATACACTGCACCACTTCAGTGTTGGTAATTTTGTGGATATTTCAGCAAAAAACTTGTTTTGCGAATTCAGTTTAACAGCATTCATTTAAAGAGGGTAAACTTTAGCATTCAACTGAACTGTGCACCTGCATTTTACATTCTTTACAAAAAATGCATGTCTTTGAAGAGCAGCGCTTTCTAGTAAATGCTTCAACTTCTCAGGTATTGGACACATTTCTATCAAATTACCACTTAAAATCAGTTAGAGAAATAGAAATGTATAATTATATTTACAATTAAAGATTCATATTACATATAGACCTTGTTTTGATATCCATCATGGGGATCAAGTCTTATGTAGGGGGTCAGGCTTCCAAAAAATAAAGTACAACATGAACAAAGTAAAGATCTCTGTGAACAGTGATGCAGTATGTTGCATTACACTGTTTTACAGTCGCATGTTTCTTATGTGAATATAAACACAGGGCAAAAAATATGAGTGGATTTTAATTTAAAATTATATAGTTATACTTATGCACTATACCAGGCTTAATATGTTCCTAACTGAAAAATCACATAAACTTAAAAGAAAAAGAAAACAATGAAGTTGCCCCATTGCAATTGAATATAAAAACGAAAAATGGCATGATGGAGCATTTGATAGCTCAAAATAACAGTACCAGATGTATGTAAATGACAGCTATTAGCACCTGTGAGTCACAGAGCTTATGATTTCAGCATTAGAGGATTATAATAACTCTTTGCAATGGCCCAGCCTAATGCATCCTGCCTCTCATTGATAACTGCAAACCTGTGCACTGACTGCAGCACCCTAACAGCCTGCTAAACCACATCATTAGGTTTTCATGGTCTCTTAAATTATCACAGTGCAATTTTCTCTATTTCTATAAACTGTAAAAACCCACAGTGGACTCCAGCATCAGTCAGAGAAAATAGCGCTGACGCATTCATAATCATACTCACTGCCATAGATTCAGTTCACAGTGAGGTATGTACACAACGACACACTTTAAAAATCGACTGGTCATGTTATCATCTCAACTACTATTTGGGTTTTATGATCCGTGTCTGCGATGACAAAACCTCATAAAAAAGCCCTAACAATATCCACGAAACAAGGCTGAAATTGTGAATGTAAGCACAAACAAAAGACAAATATGTAACATTCGTAAAACAAAGTCATTAATGTTCTGGAGTCACATTCTCTCCTCACGCAGTGAATCATCAAGGGAGCGGGAGCACCTGCTGAGGGAGCCACATTAAGCTAATTTTAGTTAAAATGTTTTAAAACATGCAGGTTTATCAGGCAGACAAATGTCATTTCTGCAGAGAAGCTCATCACTCATCCCAGCATGCTCTCTGTTTGAGATTATTCTCCGGCTGTCGGCGGCCTCGCTCAGCCATTCTGCCTTAACGCAATTAGCACAGCTCAATGCTGTCATGACATATTCTCCTGACTTCAGATAATAGCATAGTTTATGAGAGGGGTCTTGTGACTATAAGTTTGTGTGTTCTTGTGTGCAGTCTCTGAGGTGTTTTGTTTTGGGAAATTTAAGGAATAGTTCACACAGAAATGACAAGTCTGTCATCTTTTATTCACCCTCATGTCCAAGCCTGTTTGACTTTCTTTCTTCTGTGGAACGGAATATTGTGAAGAATGTTGATTTGGTGAGCACTGACTTCCATTGTATGGAAAGAAAAAAAAGAGACATTTCTCAAAACATCTTCTTTTGTATTCCACACAAGGAAGAAAGTCATACAGGTTTGCAATGACATGAGGTGAGTAAATATTGACAGAATTTTCATTTTTGGGTGAATTATACCTTATAAAGAGAGATGGAAGATTGAAGAGGTAGTTGAAAGATAAAAAGTGGACTTTGTCCATGACTTCCATGACTTTGTTTTGTTTTGCAATTACCAAATTACCTTTTTTTTCATGCAATTAACTCCATAAAATTTTCATTAAATTAGCCCATATGATTCGTCTTATATTTTTACTGAAGCTATTCAATAGCTCTGTGTGATGAACAACCCAAAATGTAAGTCCTTATTCACTGATAGTTATGCACTATTCCCCAGTGTTGAGCACTAGTGTAATGTTAAGCTAGCCTGTTTTAAATGTTTAAAATTGAATAACTGTTGAAAACATTTTTTTTTTTAATTTAGAAAAGTAATCTAAATGTAAAATTAGGGCTGGACAAAAAAAATAGATTTTTCTAATAATATATATTTTTTAATTGAGGCGCAATGATTCTCCTTTCAGTGAATTAATGGCGGATGGCGTTGGGCACTGTTTTGTTTACTAACGTACACACATACTAAAACGTGGACGACGCTTGCAGTGTTTTCAGCTTCTGCCGTATGATAAGAATACACTAAGCTGCTCTGAGAGTCATTTCATTAGTATTTTACCATTTCATTTGAGAAAACTACCGTCATATCACATACACAGCAGCTGTAAGTTCCTCATGGCAACCCGTAGAAATTAAAAGTTTAGTTTAACATTAAGAAATGTCAGCATATTTTACTATTTAGCAGTCTTAAGACTCAATGCTACTATTGCTAATACAAATTAATTTTTTTAAATAATCACATTTGTTTTCACTGTAACTGTAAACTGTAAACCTCTGGTGTGCAGCACTTTGTTTGCCAAAAAAAAAGGGTTTAATTTTCATTTGATTAGGATAAATTAAATTAATGTTTTAGGCCTTCATCTAATTACCAGAAAAAATTAGAAGAACATTTTAAAGGCCCCTATTATTGTTTAAATAAGGACCCTATACAAATACCGTATTTGTAATTGTAGTAATTGTAGTTCTGTGTGTTGTTTCAGGGTTAGCATCATCTGAGGTCCTCTGAGGGGGTGACATCATCTCTTCTATCATCTCTTGACATCACTCATATGACAGATCAGACTGTGATGAATGCAAATAATTTAAATAAAGCAAATAATTTAGATGTTGGTATGTTTCTCACACAAAGCAATCATATGACTTCAAAAGACTAGGATTATGGAAGACAAAAGGTAAAAACTAATTGTTCTACTTATACTCTTATGGTATTTAATAACCTTTTTTTCTCTGCTCAATTGTAGAAACAAATTCATACGGGTTTAGAACAACCAAAGCAGTGAAGCCCAAAGAACCCAATCAGATCAGAAATCACCCTTACTATCTGAAAACAAGGAACACTTTGAAAAGAATGCTATTGTTTTCTTTTAAAAGTATGCCAGTTTAACCCTTGTCAGATGATGGTGTCTCACATTAACTGCTAGCCTCAGCAGGTTGCTGCATTCAGAAAGGCAATAAACTCCCACAGTGCAATCCTGAGCCCGGCTTCATTTGATTCCAAATCTGATTTAAATACACTGGCGTATGACTTGTTTGTGGGGCAGAATAAAGACAATCTATCCATCAAAATATCCACAGTGTCTTCTTTCCTGAAACTTGGAAGCTATCCCATGAGACAATTAATCTGATTTGAAATGTATGGCACCATCCCAGACACTTACGTGAATGCTTATTGATTTACTGTACACCACACATCCATAGTTTTTCAGTGGACGCTGAATATGCATGTCATATAATACCTTCAATATGTGTGTTTACCAAATAGTATGTGTATAAGTGTGTGTGTGTGTGAGAGAAGAGAAAAAGAGAGTTAGTGAATGAGTAAAAGACGAGTAAATGGGTTTGGTGTCAGTGAGAGATGGGTCGAGTTTTCTTTCAGTGGTCAGAGCTGTGGTCCGCATTAGGGCATTTGCTTAGCGCAGAGCTGCATTTTAAATGACTCAACCATTTGTTTGCTGTAACCGAATGCAAATATGAAATGATGCCATATGAAATATTAGACGGAGGGATATGGCAATAACAAAGGGAAAGAAAGACTTTGAGTGCAATGGAGCCTAATCTGAAGCATTACCATTTATTTGTTGGCTAATGGGCTATTTGCCATTCTATTGGTCTGATATTGCACTATGATACAGTCATGAGCAAAGGTTTGTGAACTCTTGAAAATGAACTGGAGTTTTGGATCAGCATATTCTCAATATAGCCTGATCATCAAAATCCTAACATTAAACAAGTGAATCTAAAAAATGAGAAGTACACAACATTTCTGGTATATTCAACTATAAGTATAAAGCTTGTGTTTAATTTTTAAAGGTGACAGTAAAGACTTTGATTAATCGATGATTAATAGGAAGTTCTTTTGAACTTTTAACCTTTTTAAACTGTCTTGAACTTTTCTTTTGAACAAAAAATCCTGAAACAAAATGTATCACTGTTTCGACAAACAGATTCTGCAGCACAAATCAGCAAATGAGAATAATTTCTAAATGATAATGTGAAAATAGTTTTTAAAATATATTAAAATAGAAAACAGTTAGTTGAAATTCACTAATATTTGACAATATTACGGTTTTTACTCCGTTTTTGATAAAATAAGATGAAATAAAATGCAGCCTAGGTGAGGAAAAAAGGCGTCTTTCAAACAAGAAAAAACAGACTCATACTTTCAAACAACAGTATATGTCCCTATTTTTTTTTTTTTTGTATATGTCCCAGTATATGTGCATATTACCTATTTAGTTTTGTTTTACACATCACTGAAAATGTCTGACGATATTTAACATTTCATTTCTCTTTAGTTTCTATTTGATAGTCACCATATATTCAGTGAACTGCACTGTCACCTTAATGTCACACTGTTCACTTTCTTAGAGAGTAAGCAATGAATGTGTCTGTCATCACTGACAGGAAGCCTCCCTTGTTACCTCTTCTTGCCTTTAACCCTGACAGACATAACAGTGATATAAAACAAATCATGACAGGTTGCTGCTTTCCTGTTCACAAATATTGGCCATGACAGAACCCTTTACATCCAGATTCACACATGCGATAATTAATGGCTGAACCTGATGTTGATATTGGTGATGATGGCAACAGAGTCTCTCCAACTTGTGAAGAGGAGTGCATTGGACAGGCAAAGAGCAGCCTGTTAAGAAAATATATAGACTCCCTAAACTGTTAGAATTCAGATGCTGTTTGGCTTTGGAAAGCAGAATATGTCCCTGCAGTGATAACTGGGTCGTCAGCTCTGCCTCCAGCAAAGCAGAGCCTCGAGCTGCCAGCAGGAATCCAGACGGCTCCAGCATGCAGAATTTCACGAGATGTCAGCAGGAGTGGACAGCAGGGAGGAAGTAACTAGCCATTACATTCAGCTTATGGGCAGCTGGAGAATCCCGAAGAAGGTATAAAATGGTATAAAGCTTCTTTGCCAAATGCAAAAACACATGAATGTTTAGTTAATCAATGACAATCAAAACTCCATATATATATATAGATCATAAGAGAGTACCCTTATTTATTGTCTGGGTTCATATGGATTACTTTGAAGCTGCCTAAACATGAATTTTGGACCATCAAAAATGATTTATGTTGAGCCTCGTTCACTTGCATTAGATGGAGAAAGATCCTGTAATGTTTCATTATAAAAAAAAAAAAAAATTCTCTCTTTGGCTGAAGAAAGATAGTCATATGCATCTTGGACGGCATGGGGGTGAGTGCATAATCAGGAAATGCTCATTTTGTGGGTGAACTATTCCTTAAAATCTAAGTTATACTTGCATTTAAATAAAATATTCAAGCATGTCACATCAAAATCCGTTATAAAGATGGCAAGGACCAGTGATATATTCGGCATCACAGACATGTGCTGCATCTGGAGGTTTGAATGGGCACAGGCCTGAAGATTTTTTGCAAATGACTAAAAACATCATGTGATCGTCAATGACACAGCATTTAAATAAAAAAAGGCATCTCGCAAAAAAGAAACGCTGGTGAGGAAGCAGTATTTTTAAAAAAGCTATTCCATTTGCACAGGCAATGAAAACACATCAGCTTCTGATACCAAAAGGTCTGCGTTACACATTTCAAGTGCACACATGCGCATTCCCATATAAAAGCATCAAAGAAAAATTCAGTGGCACATGAATTGATTAGTTCAGCCATCTCGTATCATACTATGTCCCTGCAAACTCAAGGTTCAATAAAAGAAAAACCTGCACAGCTTGTGAGTTGTCAGAGGTACAGTCCTATACACGACAGTGAAAAGGGCAGAACAGATACAGTAGCAGCCAATGAAGACAATAAGCGGCGTGAAATCCAGATCAAAAGGCCTTCAAAATCCTCCCCTGTGGAAGTATAGGACATCCCTGATTAGAGCACTGAGCCTCTCTTCTGGGGATTTTGGGTAAAGATGCAGATTAGCGTGATTATGACACATGAACGCCTTCCTTGATTTCGGATTAATCACTTAGAAATGGAAATTACCTCTGCTATTTAGACAGAAATGATTAACATTTCATAAATCAAGGGTATTTTGTATAAGGGTTGTTATGGAAGAAAACAAGAGAACGGCTTCATCAGATATTGTGATGTTATTGTTGTATACCAAGTACAAACTGCCAATGGCAATTACTCTAACAAACACACCCACGCTTTATTAGTCACACTATCTATCATATTTAATGACACTAGCATAATATTTACATAAATTCAGATAATAATTAGAAAATTACATGAGGAAATGTAAAATCCGAGACACCCCATGGGCAGCATTTCTTTGGGGACTTCCAAGTTCAGCCTCCATCTGTTAGCCGTAAACAGTGAGAATACTGAGGCGCATTATTTTAACCTGACTACACTTATATTTTGCATGCTAACATGGATGTCTAAGACTGTTTTAATTGCACTAATTAATGCCAGATGATGTTAATAAAAGCTGTGTGCAGAGCTAAACATTGCACCAACTTTTGTCCTCTTACCAGAGTAATTGCTCTTGCAACTCATTGTAAATTGGCTTTTAATTAAAGATAGCCATCTCTTAATGGTCACATGTGGTTAGGTTAAACAACAACCCAACAACTACTCACAGAAATGAACTAAAGCAATTTTGCTGTTTGAATCTGAGAATCTGAGATGCTATTGAAACTCTTTAGAAAACTTAAAGGGTTTAAAATCATTACATTTTTTACAGTATTCAATAAATTGCCCAGTTTTTATGCAGGTTTTAATTCTTCTAATCTCAATCGTGATCTCCCCTCCCATTGTTTCCAGACTGGAAGGAGCCCAATTGAACACCGATATCTAACAGAATATTTGAAAGCCCCCTATATTGAACAAGAAGATGTATTTTATTTTCATATCACTGTTGTAATTATGACAAAATTGCTTGTTTCCAAACTTTAACAGAAACTGTGAGTACTAACATAAAAAAAAGAAACAGTTCATTTTGTAATTCCATAAGAATCGAATTTTTTGTCTATTCAATGAAAATTGTTATAAAAAGAAATATGATTATTTTATAATTTTTTGCTTTTTTACTTCTAAACCCCTTTTGTATTTTATTTTGATCATTTTAATTGTGTTCTCATTTCTTTTTTTAAACATAATCAAATTCTTTTAAGTCATGATTTGTCTCTTTGGAAGTAGTATAGGACATCCATGGGGGAAAAAAATTAGATTTTTAGGGCTGTAAAAATTTCATGTTAACCTGGGGGGGGGGGGGGGGTTATATCATGCATTCAGAGTTGTTTACAATGTTAAAGAGTCAGATTCTCATGCTAAGCATGGACAGTTTCAAAAAAATATTTGGACATAAGACAGAGTATTTCTGTGCCAGAAATCTTACTTCCGTGTTCGTACAATTTTTTTTGATCGTGGTTCTTCATGACATAGACGAGGGTGGAACTCCTTATATGGGCATTCATCGAACATAGCAAGAGTGATGTTGCACCCATCAGGCCATCCTTAAAAATATTCTTGTTTGCCGTAACCCCACCGACCCTGTCAATTTAGGACCGACTCGATTTTTATTTTATTTTGTGCTCTTAGTCCGACCGACTTGCCAGTTGTAAATTTGCGTTTAGATCAACCAATTTTTTTTTTACTCTTCAAACAACTAATACAAAAGCAATAAAATAATATGAATTATATTTTACTAAGTATTGTAAATATATAAATTGCCTAGGCTTACATACAAACGAAGGCTACGTTCTTTCTTTAAAAATAACCCCATGACGCTGGTTAACGGATGTCACACTATGGCCTGTGCGTTCGCTTCGTCTCATACTCTCATTCACTGTCAGAGTCAATGGTTCATGCTTGATAATGATGGCTGCGGCTGCAGTGCACAATATGTTCGAGGTCACTTTCCAAAGTCATACGAGTTCGGGCACCATAATACATCTAAAAAAAAAACATTAAAACAGCTCGACACCACTTTAACTTTGCACAAAGTTCTGGAAAAACTTGCCCAGATCTTGTCCCAACCTTTCTCCCGTCTAGTCTAAAACCGTGACCGTGTCGACTGTCACATCATGTTCAAAAATCTTTTGCACAAATCGATTGGACCAACCAACACAAGTTTCAAAAACGAAAATAGGAAATTGATTTGTGTGTTAGCAAAACTATGTTTCCTAGAAATGAAAACCACGCTAAAATCTAATGAGAAAATTGCTTCTTTTAACTGAGACTGTCACAGCATTTATATACGTACTGTTGTCCTCTTGTTGGTCTGATTGCTTCGATTGCTCTCCTCATTTGTTTCTTTGGATAAAAGATTCTGCTAAATGATAAATTGTAAATGTTAAAATTTTTGCACATAAATGCATCTTTATATATAATCCAATACATAGCTGTTTTTATATTTAAAAAAAAGGGTCCCTTGCAGGGAAACAGAAACACCCTGGTTTAGTATATATATTAAAACTAAAACTGATATATTGACAGAAAATGAATAAATAAATGATTGCATTAGCAGTTATTCAGCTTTGGAGCACAGAGCGCAATCTCATCTAATGCAAGTCTGTCAATGTGTTAATTATGTAGTGTGTGGACATCTATTTAAAGTTGTAGGTGGACAGAAGGCCACTGGGTGTTTGGAGCCTTATAGTCCTTAATTACTTAGGATGTAAACTAATAATCTCAATCAGAGAGGTTCATTTCCATTACTGTTTATCTATGCACCATCTGGATGCACGACTCAAGACTCAAATGTTCCTACTGTTAAACACAAAGGCCAAAGGCATGAGGCAGCTGGGCCCTGCCAACAACACAATATGGAAAAAAACACAAAGCTTCAAGTTGGTTTAGCTGGTCCACTAGCTGGTTTAGCTTGCCAGACAGCTGAATGGTGCCTAAAACTAGACCAGGGTTTTCTCATTTTAGAGAGGTTTTGGGCACTAAGACTCTAAAACCAGCTTTGGCTTTTTGTTCTTCTTTGTTTGTTTCAGCACAGATGGAATCAGCAGATATCAAGTCCCAGGCTCTTTCCAAACAAACTGACATGAGCTACACTTTGAAATGTTTCTGCAACATTTATCACCCTTCAAGTTCCTCTCACAGACTTTGATATCATACCGCCTCGTGACATCAGCAGAAGGATGACACAAAAATGTGTCAGAAAAACGATCCTGAAAGATATTTTTGCTCTTGTGATGTATTGGGAGGAGAAGGCCAGGCCAGGTATGAGACAGTTACATTTTTCTTTGACGAATATCGTAACGGGAAATCATCTTGCATACTGTAGGTATGGACAAAACCACCAAAAAAGAGAGATTTGCTAGGTGAACTTATCTTTGATTAGCCAAGAAGAATTAAAAACAAACAAAGTTCCAGCTCAGTTTCAATAACCGTAATGTGAGTTTACTGGCTAACGAACATTTTCTAATAAATAATGTACGTTTCTAAACTACAATGAGGCTGTGTTTATGAACCTTTATCTTGCTGTGTATCACCATGTGTTCACAGAACTCACATTTAAAACCAGCAACGGAGAGAGGTGAAGGAAACTTTCTGAAGATATGAGGAGCAGACATTAGCATTCACAACGCAAAGTTGGCATAAGCCAAGCATTATGAGACTTTCATGGCTCAGAAAATTGGTGCAGATTTGATACCTCAGATTAAAAAGCCAAAAGCTTCTTCCCAAACAGCTGAATTTAAGTGTGGACTGATTGGCATGTTAAATGTCTCAGGTAGTTTTGATTTTAGTAGGGGTGGGTGGTATGACTGAAATCATATATCACGGTAAGAGTCATTTAATATCACAGTAAAGGTATACATTAGGGTTGTGCCGATAGACGATAGAATCGTGTATCGACGATAGTCAGACATATCGATGATAGCAGATGTCTCTGTCGATAGTCAAGACGATATTAGATTCATTTTCCTATTAATGTATTAAATTATAATTATAATAACCACTATTATATTTCTTTTTATTAGGCGGCCTATTATAATTCGGCTAGCAAACTGCCCAGCTATTTCACTTCAGCACCGCATTTCAGACACACACACACACATGCGCACAAGTGTGCAAAAGAGGATTAGAGCCTGTAGTCGGTGAAGAAGTTGTAACACTTTGACTCGGATAACTCGTTAAATCCATGAAATGAAAGAGATAGAAAATGAGGAGTTGGTGTCCCACACATTTAATGGCTGGTACATGGCATCGCGCTCTTCTCAAACATGAGAGATTTACTCTTTCTTGGCATTACAAATAAAGTAAAGACAAAATAATAACAAGGCGGCATAGTGAACATATCATCAATAGTGGTTCTCATGTAGTCCTTCTATGTCATCTACACATAGTGTGCATTATAAATTAATTGACCAGTCCCTTAAACGACACGCTGCACTATAATGTGATGCATGCAAAATACATAGTTTTGTCCATTACAAATTCTCCATCTACAAACAGACGTACATCGTCTGCAGATATAAGGTATTTCATTGCATTTTAACATGTAATTTAAATGGCCTATATATGTCCAATATTGTAAACGCAGACATAAGGTATTTCATTGCACTTTAACATGTAATCTGAATGGCCTATATATGTGCAGTATTGTAAATGCGCCCTCATTAACTTAGTTTAATGCCACAGTTATGTTAAAATGCATCTCATTCTTGTTTCTGTGGTGGTGCGTTGGGCTCGGCATGGGGCGCACGGTCAGGAGCGCTGTATGACTGATGCATCGGTTCAATTCAGCTTTACTCCAAACATATGAACTTACCTGTTTTGAATACTTTATATTCAACGTCTTCATAATGAAGCAACATAATGAAGATGAAGATACAGAGTAAATGTTTATATGTGAAACCCTGAAGGGGAAGTCGAATGCCATCCAGTGGTGACGTAATGTTGTTTGCCATTAAGCAATCTATGAACTATAACATGTAAAACGGTAACATGAAAGGAATACTCATGTAAACACCTTGATCGTAGTATCGTCTTCATAATTCATAATAAGGTAAATAATTAAATTACAGATGTCCATGTAAACGTAGGTGTTTCTCCTGTTACACCTTAATTAAGCAAGAGTTAAGTTTACTTTTACAATGTGATTTATTTAATACAAGATATTTAATTTCAAGCAATGTTGGGTGAAACTGATTTATTGTGATACCTTTGATAAAAATATAAGACAAGATGGAAATCAGGCACCTCAAAATTTGATTCCAATCGGGGGAGTTCTGATCAAATTCCAACAGTAATGCCAACAAGTACTAAAAATTTAGATTTAGTGTGATTTACAACATAAATTATATCGATCAGGGTTAATATTTTAATTTATTGACAAGCCTAAAAAACATAATTATTCAGCTCACACTTAAACTACATTCAACTGTATATTTGACACATTCTGTCCAGATGAAAGATCCGCCTCTCTGAGAGCTCTTATGCAAACAGCTACTGTACACATCTCTGGGGATTCAAGGCTCTTAAATCAGTCTCAGAGACCTGAAGTCATCCATGTCTGAAGCAGAGGTACTGAGAGTTAAAGCTTATTCATGGTTCAAACCACCTCGTGGCAATCAGGATAAATACATTGCTGAGAAAGAGCAAAACAACTTCACAATAACTTCCCCTTCATTGAATTAATGTTCAAGAGCAAATGTATGGTTCAAATAATAAATTTTAACTGATTAGAATGTCATAACAATTTTATAAAACACCAGTACAGAGCCATGTTTAGCAATCTTTTTCATATTTAAAGGGTCCATTATATGTTATATTGTACTAAATGCACTTTAACAATACTGAGTTAAATAATAATATTAATTAATCTGAAAAATAAAATTATTTCATTATTTACCCATCTTTCGTTGTTCTAAATGCATATGCTGTTTTTATTCTGGAAAGAAATGGTTCATATGACTGACGTAAAAGCCAAGATAAGCAAACACAAAATTTTTAATCAATTATTGAAGGACAAAATTAAGTCCCACCTATTTTTTATTTCTAGTTAGATAAGTAATTTCAGTCAGTTATAAGTCACAGTAAGGAAGAAAAGACTGTTATAATATCCATTTTATGCCAACTTTAAGTCAATATTAACAAAATAGCGATGAAATGCTTGTTGAACGGCAAAGATTTACATAAAGATTCTTCTAAATTTCTCCTTTTGAGTTCTACAGAAGAAAAAAAAACACAGAAACAAAATTGAAACAATATGAGGGTGAGTAAATAACAGTTTTCATTTACGGATGAACTATTGCTTCAAAAGTTACTGTAAATCGTCATGCGAAACAATTGAAGAAGACCTTCCAGCAACAGCTGCACACTAGAGAAGAATACTGCTTTTCCAGTCGACGGTTATTAACAGCAGAAAAGAAATTGTGTAAGCTTGTTTTAATCTACTCATATCTATGCCATTACAAACAAGGGAATTGCAGACTTGAAATATTCATCCAATCTAGTGATCTGCACAGACTCTGATATTTCCCCCACAGCAGCATGTTGTAGTTGTTGTTCCAGCATTCTTTAAGCACTCTCTATTAGACTTTCCCTTCAGCTCAACCCATTTTAAACCACCATCAAATGCTCCAATCTACCCAGTTGTCAGTTAATAACATTGGGCTTCAATGGCGTCCTAAAATGATATGCAAAATGTCACTGTGAAATTAATAATGACATTCATATTTCTGCAAACGCTGCTATTACACAGCTGGAAACCGCGAGATGCAGAAAACCTCCTCGCCACTTACGGTTAACGACAGTTTCCGACTGACATTATTCCAGCCTTCTCAGAAGTATTCTTCAAGAGCGAACTGCAGAAAGTCTTCACATGTTCTGACATTTCAAATTTGTTAGACATTTGAGATGTCAAAAAAAAAAAACAACAACAATGAGTTCTGGTACGCTACTTAAAAGTCATTACCTGCTACACTTGGGGTTCTACAGCAAATATCAAGATCATGGATTTCAAGCGCCTTCTACAAGGATTCGACTGTAAGTCTGAAATGAGAAGTTTGCTCAATGGCATCAAGTCAACGTATACACGGAAAATCTCCAAGTCTTCTCTAAACTGACCATAGATCCAATCACAGCAAAGTCATTTGAACTCCTGAAATGTCTACGTTAAGATCAATGGTTTATTGTATTTCCAAAAGTGAATCATTTTTCTATTTAAATAATGATAAGTACATCAGTGACCTTTAGAAGTCATTAAAACTGGAATTTACCACCTCATTTAATCTATCACGAGGTGAATGGAGTTCTCAAATAAGTGGCTCATGCAATACGACATCGATACAGACATCACTCTTTGTCTTCCATTCATTGCATTGAAAATATCATGAGGGCAAAGCAGAGTAGGGGTCAATGAGAATCAATCCCAACAGTTTAATAATAAACGTTCAATACAGCATTAGCCATTAGGGACTCTTTTAGCTGTGGTGCAGCTGAATGTGCGTCATTGTTGTTCAGGCTGCTCTTTTTTGTCTTCGTCCACTCCTGCCTCCTAGCAACCCATGTAACGCTACACCGTGTCGGTTTGTTGCGAGGTGCACACCCCACCTTTAGATGCTGCCTCTTGAATGGTGACCCAGTCTCTGTTTGAATACCAATGTTAGCGCACATAAAAGAGCTATTCAACAAGTATCAGCACATCCCCCCATCATCTAAAAAGCTTTGATCTGTGCCACATCATCACGCTGCTAATCTTCAATGTCACTGCTGTGTTGCCACATCATACAGCAGCCTACAGAGTGTGTAGTTGAGACTGGTTAAAAATTCAAAGAGTGTCAGGAAATAAGACACCATTGTCTAACAGGTGTGTCTGTGTGGTAAGGGGCATGGACTTGTATTTGCATGTTTATGCACGTTTAGCACTTCCGATGGCACTAAGTCTGCCCTGACCAAGGTAAATTTGTGTTTCATTGGCATTTCATTAACGTAAAAAGAAAATTAAATCATTAGGGAAAGCTCAATTACAGATTGCTCCAAACGACTGTAGAAGTTGCTAATGTTCAAATATGATCTGCACCTAAATAGAATAAAACTGTATGCACACCCTTTTTAAACCATCTTTTTAAGCCATATTATTCTTCCCATTCAAAACTTAATTAAAGAGATCTATAAATTTAACCAACAAACTCACAATCACAACTACGGCTGCACGACACTGGAAAAAACAGCATTTGCAATATTTTGTCTTGCAAAAAGGGATTTTCTTTTTGTTTTGTTTTTTACAAGATTATTTAAATAGATTTAATTGGGGTTTAGGAAAAATTATTATTTTTTTTTTCTTTTATTTTTTTTTATTAAAAAATATAATTTTTAAGAGTAAAAATGGGTCTTTAGAGTAACGACAACAAAAAAAAAAATGTTTTTTGTGTGCAAACCATCCTTTTAGGACTAAACAATTTGGGGAAAAACTTGGGAACTCTCTTTACAAGAACAAATGAAAAAAAAATCACTATTATCAGTTTTTAGTATTATTTAAAATACTATTGTAAAAAAAAAAGTATTTCATAAACATAATACAATTCTATGTATTACAAATGTATAGTTATAATACTAATATTTAAACCTTTATTAGGTTTTAAATATTATCAAGCTTAAGTTTTGGAGGATTGCCAGCAAATATGTTTATACACTGTTCATTTATCATTTTCATCGCACCGTTTCTTGAGCTGCACACTTGTAAATGAACACAGTTTCACGTGGAAATCTGCTGTACATATTTTTTTTAATTATATCATAGTTTTTGATAATCCCACTATGCCAGTTTTATTTTTATACATCATGCAAACTTTGATTCGGATTGAAAAAGTTGGACAAAAAGACACACACTCAACACTGTGCACTCAAAAAGGTTTGTTCAATTAACTTAACTGAATTAAGGCAAACTTGCACTAAATTAGTTTAGGTCCATACAACAAGACATTAAAATGTTTGTGTACCAACTTAAAAGATTTAATAGATAATAGTCAGCTATTACATATTTCAGTGGCTTTTGTGATGCATGTGACCTCACAGCCCAATCCCATCCAAATCAGAAGATGAAATCACAGATGTTCTACATTATTAATTGTAACAGAAAGGCTGTTTAGAAGCTTAATCCCATCCAAATAGTGCTTTTGGTGAATCTGTGTTTGTAGGGAAGGTCAGCACCTGCCGCTTTGAGGTCAGGTTGATGAAGGGGGGCTTCACTGGAAAGCGCCCAAGGTAATCTTGAGCACACAGACGAGAGGCCCTTCAGCAAACGAACTAAATTTTATCAGTTCTGACCACACCATGTGTTGCCAGTTATTCTGCGAAGACCACCAGAACACATCACTTCCTTCTCTGAAACCTCAATCAAAGCAGTCATTCTCTCAGGTGCCCTGTTTCTGATGCGATATGCAGTCAAGCACTGCGCACCAAAGCTGCATGAAATGTTGTTGATGTAGCACTGACAGAAACTGATAGTCTCTTTTGAGGTGCAGTCATTAAAATATAATAAGAACAGCGCTTTTCATGGTGTGTACTAGGATTGTGACGGTTAGGAAATTTTCCCACCAGATAATCGACGTGTGACAACACCGGTAATACCGGTATCACCGTGGGGGTGGGGGCGGTGGCGGCAAGAGTGTTCCCTCTTTTCCTCACTTTCCTTTGCTTTTAAAAAGCGCGTGCACATTTTACTTTCACTGTCTAAGAGCGGCAATTAGTTGTAAAGCAATTGTTCATTTTTAGTTTGAATTTTCCCTCGCTTTCCTTCTGCTGCTAATTCGAAAGAGAAAGTAAAAAGCGCATGGTGCTTTTAAGCGGCAGTTCGGCATCAATTGCTTGAATGCAACAACAACATACAGCGTCATACTCACTTTAGCCTAGAACTTTTATTAACAAAACCAATAAAATTATGCCATGCTATAGGGCAAGCTATGCCTAATATATAAAATAACAAATACGTTACATAAAGTTTAAATAGGAATACAAAACTGGAAATAGGCTAAGTAAACATATATAGTCTAAAATATTACCAAATAAATAAGAAACGTATGCCGCCGCATATGACCCGATTGACTATCTGGGGTAGAACGCTTAATAGCAAAACGTAGGGCTGGACAATAATTCAATATATATATGCATCACGATATATTTTTTTTCGTTATTGGTGATATGATTTTTTATACACATTTCCGATATTTCGATATACATTACCAGTATTTCGCATATATTGATTTATTTGTGGCATTTGATTTATATGAATGTATATCTGAAGGGAACCGACTGTCTTAAGAAAAGTTTCAATGGCATTTTAATTTTATCTGATAAAGAAGCGTTCATAAGCACAGCTTTGATTACATCCGTTACTAGAAACATCTCTCATAGCGCCTCCTGCTGGCAGACAATCAGTTTGCATTCAAGTCTGGCTCTAGCAACATGTTGTTTTCGCTGCAGCAACTCAGGGCACTTTTCATACTCTTTATAAAGCTAAAGCACATTTGTTTCTAAATATAAAAATAATCAGCTTACACTACCAGGCAAAAGTTTTTCAACAGTAAGATTTTAATGTAAAAAATAAAATAAATAAAAATTCTGTATAATGTTTTTCTTTTAAATAATTATTCTACTCACCAAGCCAGCATTTATTTGATCCAAAGTACAGCAAAAACAGTTTAATTTTTAAATATTTTTACTACTTAAAATATTTTCAAATGTAATTTCAGTGATCAAATCTGAATTTTCAACATCTTTACTTCACATGATTCAGAAATCATTCTAATAAGCCGATTATTGACTATCAATATTTAATATTTGTTTTTTTCCAGGATTCTTTGATGAATAGAAAGATCCAAAGATCAGCATTTATCTGAAGTAAAAAGCTTTTGTAACGTTATACACTATACCAATCAGAAGATTTGAGTCAGTATCATTTCTTTCTTTCTTTTTTTTTTTTGTTGAAAATAAATTATAGAAATTTTAATTTAGCAAGGATGCTAATTACATTTCTATTTCAGATAAATGCTGTCTTTCTGAACTTTGTATTCATCAAAGAAACTTGAAAAAAATACTCAGCTGTTTTCAACATAATAATAAATTATTTTTGAGCAGCAAATCAGAATATAAGAATGATTTCTGAAGGATCATGTGATTAGAGTAATGATGCTAAAATAGATTTGGAATCACAGAAATAACATTTTAAAATATTTCCAAATATACAAAACATATTTTTAAATAGTAAAAATATTTTTAAAATGTTACTGTTTTTGCTATATTTTGGATCATATAAATGCAGGCTTGGTGAGCAGAAAATATATATTTTAAATCTTACAGTTCAAAAACTTGTGACTGGTAGTGTATATTAGCCTATAGTTTGAAGTTAAAGATATTAATATTAATTAGGTGAGTCCGAGATGATTATTTGACAGTGATTTCACATTTATTATTTGTATGAAGACTAAATAAAAAAAACGCTGAACATTAACTTATTCATGCATTTTTTTTCTAAAATATTATATGGTTTTAAATCAGGTGAAATAGACTTTATTTTCATAAGTTTATATGCACAGACATCTGTTGTGGGCATTCTTGCCAGTTTTTACGAGGATTTTTTAACAGTGTTCATGTCGATATCGGAATCATATCGTATTAAGAAATATATCATTATATAAATTTGGGCCATATCGTCCAGCCCCAGGTGAATAATGTGGAATCAATTAAATAAGAATTTGAAACAGTAAACTGAATTTTTAATTTTAAAAATCATGTCTATGTGCTTCGTGGGCAGCACTTTGACAAAGTGCTTTAAGGTATAAAAATGGCAAAAATATTACTATATTTTGAGGTACACAGAAACTTGCAGTAGGTACGGAAAAGAACAATGAGAAGGGACAATGAGGCTGGAATTTAATAAATATGTGAGCTTTGTGCTGTGCTACATACAAAGAGATTTTCTAATGATAACCAGGATCATTTACAACAACTGAGAAATTTCAAGGACTTGTTCTCCTCCTAATTAAACCGTTGTCTGTATGCAATAAAGATTATACTAACCTGACCTTAAAACCATTCATGCACGGCATAAAGAAAACTGATGGGTAAAATTGTAACTTTAACATCTAAAATTGAGCAACAGAGTACAATCTTTTGCTCTGTAACAGGACGAGGAGATAGAAAATATGCAATTCATTACAGTTTAAAGTCTTTTAGAAATAAGACATTAAGTGCTTCCATTAGTAATCACTGCCTTCGGTGGAAGTAGTTGAATAAAGAATTCAACTAATTTAAATTTATTCAGTGTTGAATAAAGAAAGAAAATTATGGAAAAAGAGATACTTTCTTATAATGTCTGAACAGACTGAGCTAAGACTTCAAGATCATGCCATATGAGCAGATTTGGCATGTCTTTGTCACATATGGAAGACTAATTGTCAACCAGTCTCTAAAAGAATATGCCACTAACTTGCAAATTCATATCTTTAGAGTGTACCATACCAACACATTTCTATAGAGCCTGTTTAATAAACCGGTATAATCTATAGAGTGCAAGCAGTTAACTGACATAATTCAATTAGCTTGAGGTTATTTCCTTCCTATGAAGCTGTAAATTGGTCACCTTTCCCTGAGGTTATGAGGGAAAGGGAGGGAGGAACATGTGGCTGAGATGTTTTTATGTATGTGTAAATCACTTACATGTAAGTGATTGACCTGTTCATGGAGGCATATCTGAAGCGCCACAGCACTGATTGAAATTGAGTCAAGCGATGACTTGAGATAGTCAAGACACGTTAATGAGAATTAAGATCCAAGTGAGAGAGAATAATGGGGAGGCTTATCTTAATCCCCATGTTCTCTAGAGCGGGTCACGGAGGTCCGCGAGTGGTGAGGAATTAAAAACAGATGCCCTGCTGCACTGAGGTCTGCCCATTCTCGCAAATGTGTGGAACACATTCATAAGAAAACCAGCAACAAATAATTGCATCGCATGAGAATCTAGCACTGATGTTCCAGTAATAATGATGGCCTGTGAAGGTCCTTTCTAAATTGTAACAGAAAAAAAAGAGAAGATATTAGTTAAGTTTTAAACCTCATGCTGCATTTATTTGATAAAAATACAGTAATATATTGTGAAATATTATCACTATTTAAAATAACTTTTTTCTATTTAAATATATATATTTTAAATAAGTTACTCCTCAGTCTGACCCTTCATGATCCTTGGGAAACCATTATAATATAATGCTTTGTTGCTCAAGACACATGTATTACATTATCAATGTTACAAAACGTTGTGCTTCTTTATGTTTTTGTTGAAAACTTGATATATTCTTTGATGAATAGAAAGTTCAAAAGAACAGCATTTATTTGAAACAGAAACAGATCAATTTAATGCATCCTTGCTGAATAAAAGTAATAATTTCTTTAAAAAAAGAAATCCTATTGATCCCAAATGATAGTGTACATTTGAAGATATTAAAAAAAGGTTGTTTCTGTTTTTAAACGGATGAACGAAAAGGTAAATAAATATTCATTTGTGTTCTGCAAGAAAGAAAATAAAAAGAGGAAAGTCATACAGGTTTGAAATATCATGTGGTGTGTAAATGGCAGAATATAAATTTTTGGGCTGAAATATAAGCAGGTTACTAGGTTTAAGAACAAAGCAATTACTTTCAGCCGGTCTACAAAAGAATCATATTCAGGAAAAAGTAGAATATCACACTTAAGACATAGAGCCTGGGAACGTCTGCTTCACAGATGCTTCCTATCATTTATTACCAATGACCTTTTGATACCCTAGACCAGAATTCATAGATACTTGCAAGTTTTCAGAACATTAGAAGACTTTGAAAGTCAAAAGTATCACAAAAGTCATGGTGAGTCATGGAGAAAAGCTTCCAATCAGGGTGTGATCTATATATTAAACAGCTGAATGGACCTTTTTTGTTCCAATAGTAAAGAAGTCTCTATTGTCTTTGCTTTGAATTGGATGTGAAACTCTCTAATAGTTCTGTAAGAGTTATTGTTTATTCCCTTTTTAATGGAAAGCGAGGAAAAAAGCATTGATCATTCAAGAGGACTCTGTAAATAGAAAGCCACAACTTGATGGATTGAATGGTTCACTGTCAGGCATCTGTTGATTCATGAATGCCAGAATGCCTGTGAGAAAGGAACTGGCTTACAGGGGGTGGAAAAGCGGTGCACATTTTCCCAGGAAAAACACCTTCAATGAGGAAAAAATGGCTAGAAAAAGAGAGGTATGAAGAGCCTTATATACTGAGGTCCCTGTGACAAGCAGAACGTTGACAAAGGAACGATATGACGTTTTAACTGCCATCTGGGTTTGTGCAGATTGGCACAAGGTGCTGGTGAGACTCTCTGGCATAATAAGGCAGAAACTCTAGGCTGTATTTTTAACTGACAGCAGAGAAATATTTACATACTCTAAATGTGTGGGCTAACAGCAAAGTAGCCCAAGAAGCTCGGACTAATACTAAAATTTATTTTTAACCCTGTAAACGCCAATATATGTCAAAGACTGAGCTTAATGGGGCAAAACAGTTAACTGATGATTTAAATTTAAATTCTTTGTCAGTTGTTTTTACAGTAGCATGAAAGTTGGTATGTAATGATAATACACTCTATTTTCTAAATGTATGTTATGTTTATTGAGATTATTGTGGTTATTGTGTGCATATTTCTTGTCTTCTTTTTATTTACCTAATTATTTGATTAAAATTCAATTATTATTCTCAAATAATTTAGCTAGCTTAAACCCTGTCCCTCTCTTACAATCGGCTCAAACTTAAATTCAGCTCAGCCACCATCCATTAAATTCAATAGACAAACCCACACTCACACACATGCACACACACTATAAACAAGACATTATGACAACACAAAGTTTAGGAGTTACTCTCTATAAACAGTTACACACCATCCCTGTAACAAAGAGATATTCAATTGCTGCATTGCTCCAAAAATACCAGGCATTCAAAACTTTGTTGATGAGTCAGAAACAATCAGTCATAAAGGACAAGCGGACAGGCTACTTTGTTGCTACAAGAAAGAAACACTGCAATTCAGCAACTATCTTCCCCCATAGTCCCATCGATGATGTACACTCCATTGTCTCTTATTGATTAAACGTGGCTGCCAGATCTGTAATATTGGAACTGAAGCAGCACAGACAGCCAGAGCCACTGTGTGCTGTTCATTACAGATCCAAAATGTACAATTAGCCAGCAGACTGAAACAAATAGGTTTTTTCGTTCAGGATAACCATGTAAATAAAATACATGCTGTAAAAGGATGACTTGTGTGCATGGTGACATGGGATCTTAGAGCTCAACTCAAAGGCCGTAACTGGAGACATCTGAGGCCATCAACTGCAAACTCATCTACTATACGTCAATGCCTGCACTCTCAAAACACTTGGCTTTGAAAGTTAATGACCGATGGAGATAACTTCAAAATATATACTACATTTGCATTCTTCCACCATCATATACTGGTTTCCCTCCTCTATAATTCATTAATGTGTCCAAAAGGCCAAAAGGCCAAAAAAAAAATTAGCATGCAAACTATCAATCATTAAAGTGTCAAAACGTACAATATTAAAAAGGAAAATGCTTAAACTGAGACCTCGAACACTGCGATTTTTAAAAATATGAAACATATGAAAGTGCAAATACAAGCAGCAGGAAAGCCGAAAAGGACTGAGCACT
This sequence comes from Carassius auratus, assembly GCF_003368295.1. Taxonomy (NCBI): domain Eukaryota; kingdom Metazoa; phylum Chordata; class Actinopteri; order Cypriniformes; family Cyprinidae; genus Carassius; species Carassius auratus. The sequence continues at coordinate 1,006,357 of NC_039245.1, forward strand.
AAATATTCTCATACAGACAATCCAACACCTTTTCTACGGCATCAGACTTTGTGAGGTTTCCAAAAAAGCTTTTATCAGTCAAAGTGCATTAAGATAAGGATGCTCTCACAATAATAAGTTGTCATTCTTAAGTGGAGACCATAGGTCACTCCTCAGATTCAGCAAGGAGACCCTTCTCGCCGATGCGAAACACGCATCGATCAGAAGTGCATGACTGAGTGCCAATGAGCAAGTGACTTAACAGAGTAATTATGAGGGAAGTAATGTCTTCACAGAGCAAGCATGAGCAATGGTACTTAAGATGGTCCTTAACGTGTCTGAACCTGTAGCCTCACTAGACCATTATCTGCTTGTCCTGACACTTATTTCCTGATTTATCCTAATTCATTTATCTAATTACAAAATCATTTGGTTGGTATCCAGAGGGTCTTTGCTTTTTAAACTGGCATGATGCAGATTGGCATCATTAGAGATAATATATACCACAAGCAACACGACTAATGAACCGTGTGATTGAACTTCACTCCTCTCCAATAAAAATATGAACAACACACTGGAGCCCTTGATTTTGAAGGTCTGATGTCATAAACTCCCTATATCACATCATTGAACAATATTGTTCTCAGAGACATGGGAACAATTTTTGACATTGTATTATGTCCCAGTTCTACTGCACTTACTTCATCATTTCCAGTGTACTACTAGGGGTGACCCCAAAAAGTCGACAATTCGATGCTTTGAATCGAGGAGCCTGATTCGACTGCCAATCTAACAGTTGAATATTCACGGGCTGTTATGATTATGCCATTCTGACTATATGTGAGCGCTCTAATGTCTGATTTCACATAGAACTTGTGGTTTTCTCCCAATAAGTTAATATGCAGCCAATTATGATAAAGTCGTGAATAAGAATCTGAAAAGAAAGAAGCTTCAAATAAATATTTAAAGTGCGTGAATAAATCCAACCACCCCTATAGATTTATGTTTTACTTTTCATAATCCGTGACCGACAGAGAAGCATCTTGGCGGCAGGGATTTAAAACTTTACCAAGACTCAAACTGACACGGGCAGAGACTGTTTTTTTTCCGAACAGGTAGGGTACAAGTGATTTCAAAACATTTCAGCCAGTGTATATATATTGTGAAAATATTATTTACCTGATATAAGATGCATTTGGTTTTGAGTCAAGCGCTTCATTATAGTACTACAGTGAAATCTTAGCACGCAGAACAAAGCAGAATATTATTAACATATGACTTGACTGTTACACACATACCATTATAATGAGAACACCATTATAATAAAACGCAGTGACTTTTTAGAGTTTGGCTACTGTGTTTCTGCACATTGCTTTGTGAAGAATGGGTCCAGAAAAGGAGTTCGCATTCAGAGGCGCGCAGACACGTTCATTTGCGTTCAGGCCCTTTTTCGCAGATAGTCTATAAGTCCTAATATTAATGTTTTGTTGTATAAATAACGAAGCGTATTCTACATTAAATTATGAGTTGAATTGCATTGATTAAAAACTTGCTATCAAATGCCCACTCTAAAAATGGTATTTACCCCAATTGTATCTGCGAGGCATTTGTTACACATTTTCCCTGTTTGTTAACATCAGTAATTATGGCTGTCGAATGTCTGACTTGGCTCAATGTATTTTGCCCCGCCCCCAAACATATGATTTGACTATCAGTCGAATATCAGCAAGATTCGAAAATTCCGATTTGACTATGAAAATCCTTAGTCGGGGACTGTGTACTACACATTTTTTGGAATGAAAGAATGCTAATGGTTATGTGGATGTGAACTGATTGGTTGCAGTGTGTAAATCTACAATCTACAACCCTAAAAGTAGCATGTTAGAAGCCCAACACAGTTTTAAATTTGATTTGCACTGGCAACACCAAGAACACTGGTTCACTTCCCAAAGAACAGCAGGAACTGATCAAATCCTTAAATGTTAATCATTTTTTTAATTAAAAGCATCTTCCTTAACCTTAATAAAAACGAATTTATAAATGTTAATGAAGCCTTAAGCTTAACTGTTAACCAGATCAAAAATAAACAAAAGAAATGATGATAGCCAGGTGTTTTTTGGCCATTTTGAAATTATTACCATAATTTGATAACCATTAACCAAGAGCCTTTCCAGTTAATTAAATAGTTTTTTTTTAATTTTGAGTAAATATTGTGAAAAAAATGTGAAAAAGAATAGCACAGCTAAATAAAACCAGACATTAACATAAATCACAAAATCAGTCAAAAACAAAACAGCTAGTGATAATTAATCAGGTGCTTTTAGTAATTACATTTTTCATATGTGAACTTGTTGAAATGTTGTTTAAAAGTGGTAATTTCAGGTTTTGGTGCATTTAAATTTTATATTGCAAATATAGTATTTCGTAAAATATGCTTAAGGCTTGGATGGAATCAGCTTCCAAACAAAAGAATTGACTATTTCAATAGACTATTACAGCTGTTCAGCATCTGCAGTCAGTCCACTCGGTGTCTTCCTTCATAAATCAAAGACATGTCAGAACATAATTTGCTGCTGCCCTCAAAACTATTATAAAGTGCCTCACAATCATTCATTTTAATTGGTGGCATCAACCACAAATGCTATTTATTGAATTAAAGATTTGGAGAGGGCATGCAATTGGAAACAAAGAAAAAAGACATCTGTAAGGTCAGAGGCACCAGAGATTGCATGCAGTTTTTTGCGGTGGGTAATCAGAGTTATGCATAAGCGCATTCTAATAAGTTTTGCTCCCAGTATCTGCACATTATAATGAGGGATCAACAAAACAAGCCCAGTGTTGCCACCTTTGGTGCCAATGAATGAATGTGTAGCAGACACGAGTAATGAGGAGCCAGCACACCATGCAAGTGAACAGTGAGCACAAAGCCATGTCTGGAAAAGCAAACAGCTGCAGCAGCCTCCTCATCAGGATTCTCAATGCTCTAGAGAAACTTTGGCTGACATATGCTTGAGTATAGACGGATGGAAGAATGGATGGATGGATGAATGGATGGATATGCCAAGGAGAGAATGAACAGGGCAAATGCTGTGAACTCTCCCTATTGTCTGACAGAATGACCTCTGTACAGAATATCTGACTGGTGCACTCATTATAAAAGTTTTGTGCATAAAGAGATAATACACTGTAAAAAATGATGTAAAAAAAAATGTTTTTCCATAACTTTAAAAGTTGACAGCTCGGATTTGACTCCTCCCTGACTGCAACCACCTACTATGAAGTACATTCAAGGCGAGGTGTTTGGAATCTTATACAAACCTATTGTTACAGAAGAGTTTGTTGCTTCACACGACTGCACAAGGCCATAAACACAATGTGAGAAGACTTCCTTGAAGACTCCCTACCGTTGCTGCTGACCAACAAAAAACCTTTTCCGATACAATAGCATTATGTTCACAACATTTAGAGATGATAAGAGCACAAACAATGTATGATTTTCAATGCTTTGCATTTTTGTTTCCTGCCTGCAGGCTCTTTCAGCAAGATGCTCGCAATCTACTCCCATACAATATGTCTGTATCCGTGTGCTCAGCCTATTCCCTTTTCATTTCTCCTGAAGCTATGATATCAGTTGCCGTGCTGTGAATTCATAGCTCAGCAAGTTTGGATTCATTCCACTTGAATGATAAATAGAAAATTGAAAAATGTAGGGAAAATAATTTAGTCGCCTTTAGGTAAGTCTTTAGTCATGGTATATCTATTCACCGAAAGAAAGTGTGACTCAGATCGTACAAAAGGATTTACAAAAAATATAGTACATGTCTATAAAGAATAGAAGAATCATTTGCTAATACTGTGGTGTAATGTTTTATACTGTAGATAGATGGTATACACCATTCACAATCCAGGCTAATTTCTGCAAAATTATATTACGTTGCTTCTTGCATGTTTCACTGATATTTCAAAGTGAAATGTGCTAAAAGCGTGTTCGGTTTTATCCAAATCTGGTGACATTTTATTAGGTTGGTTGTTGTGTATTGTTGCAGAAACTAAATGTCTGTTGAGTGTTGATTCAAGGTTAATATCACATTTGAAAATAATGTACTACCTACCCTAAACCTAATGTTAAATAAACAAGATAAAAATCTGCAGAAGCAACCATGCCTTTTTAGCTTGCTTAGAAGACTTTGAGGTCTTGACTTGCAATTCACAGGACTCATGTGAGTGCAAATGCTGTACCAGGTGAGCTACCAAGCAAGTTTACAATGTCAGAAAAGCCATACATATGGAGCTGGTTATGTAAAGTAAACTTTAAAAAGTATTCATTTACAAATCATGCAGTATAATAAAAATGTTTCAATGTCATATCATAGAATATTATGCAAGGAATTAATTACACAAAAATAAGTAAATTAATCAATAACCTGCCACTGTAATCACAATTTTTAGGTGTTTTACTGCAAAAGTGTTCATTTCAGGTAGAAACTGCAGTGAACTGCATGTAGGGATTTTGGTCATTGTCAAAAAGACCATTATTTTTGTAGTCTTTAAATAAGGTTTTAAAAATTATTGAAAAATATGTCTTTTTGACAATGACCAAAGAAGTCACAGACCAAAGTCGTGGCAGATATTTTTTGTGTCTTGTAGACTGCAATGAAATAATTAAATAATTATAATTAAAGTATACAACTGTGTCTACATTATATTAAAATACTCAATATTTTTAAAATATGGACATAATGAAAATCTTTTTGAAGACAAAATACAATTTCTGTTTGTAATTGCATGGTTAATACAGATAACAATTCTTGAGGAAATTCACTCAATGTGAAATGATTCTCTCATTTGAAAGTGGCAGAACAGGCTCAGGAAAGAAAGTTTGACTGCATTAGCAACAGTAACAGGGAAGTGAACCTTAACAGAGGGTCAGTTCCACACCACAGACCATTTTTTAACAAGCTCTTGCTCATTTTCTCTCTGAATGCAAAGTGACAGCCATACACTACACTATATCGGCATTTCGAATAACTTCAACAGGAAATGTCAACCGTTATATCATTTCAACTGATAAATCAGTCTGCTCTAATTGATGGACTAAAGGATTAATCTATAATAATCAAAGCTGAATAATCCATTCTGAACTCATTAAGATTTTATTGATGACCTGATTCTCTAAACATGTGAGAAATTAAGCAACGCCCCTGAAAGGCCTCAATACTTTTTCTCAATTTATAGAAATTTGCCGACAAGGCGAGTGTAAAAACAAGCTTCAATAGCAGTAGATTAATTACCTCATTCAGAATGGTTTCAGGCTTCCACATAGTGCACTTGAGCAAGCCAAAGGCAAGGTTGCAGACATCCCTGTCAATTAGTTTCTACTTTTAGACCAGGTACCTTCGGGACAAACAAGTAATGTCACTGCAGTACGCTCCCAAGAGTTGTAGTCTGACTGCAGGCCATGCACTCTGCTGTAGGTCTATGAACTATCGCAGCTTCACAAGCATTTGATTTAATCACAGGGAACATTTAACATTGCGATTACAACAGTGAACTCAAAGTCTTTCAAGTAATTCATTTCTGCCATTGGGGAAAAAGCTTGCACAGACTTTGACTAATCTGGGGAGTCTTGCCTCAGATGTCTCAGATCTAGATCAGACTTTAATAATTACTAATAGTGGTTTATCCTACTTAAACACTAAATTACACCCAAAACATGTTGGGAATATAGCTTTCCAAATGCATATTTATTTTTTATTTGTTTTTAAATGCAAGGGGCTTATATAGACATGTAGCTGGCATCTGGGACACATCGCTGATGACTGTCTTTTCTCTGTAAAGGGTAGCAATATCTGTAACAGCCCTGGGCTGCCTACTATTTCAAAAGAAAAGACAATACCCAAAGCAAACATTTCTGTGGATTCTGGTCTTTTTTTTTAGCTTTCCAGCTATCAGCTGAATGTATAAAGTTGCTCGCAGATTTCACATGGGACTTGAATGACCTTTTCATTATGGCTTTTGGAAAAGAGCAAATGAAGATTGCATAAAACAACTTTAACACGTGTGATATTGTGAGCTAACACATGGTATGCAGGGCTCAACAAGGACTTTTTTTTCAGCAGATTTTCATTTTTTTTTTTTTTTTACTTGCCCTGCCAATGTTTCCACTGGCCTTGCTGAACACATTTCTATTTTATTACAATGTATTTTAATTGCCGGTAACAGGTTTTTTTTTGTTTACATAAAAAATTCAAGTTAAGTTTTCATATTAAATATTAAAATAATGATTTTAACCTCTACAAAAAAATATAAGCAAACATAAATAATTTAACTTTAATTAAATGCATTATAAAACTTAACTCATAATTAATAAAGAAACAACTGCATATATATTATATTCATGCTATGTTGTCACGAATATAATATAAAAAGTCATGTATATGATAAATGAAAAAGTATGATTTTCAGTTGCAATACAGCACTAACCTACAGTACAAGAGCAAGTGAAAGTTCCATCAGCTTGGCTGAGACTCTCACGCTGGCCATGGGCCAGTAGACCATCCTAATCGTTGAGCCCTGCAGTATCAGTACAGAGAAGTAAGTGATGGTCAAACTGAAGTTTGAGCTGTATTTCCAGAGGATAGCTAAGGGAGTATTTGAAAGACCTGGGATAAAATATGGTAAGCCCCTTTAGAATTGGGACTGTCAAGTTCTTGTACCATGGGCTTGTGTCACTTTTCCTGTTATTCCACACCTGGGTAGAATAACCATCTAACGGAGACGAGGGCAAGGGTTCAAGCTTTTTTCTCTCTGATTTCAAAAGCAAGGCTTACTCTTACGAAAATGGATGTCAGTGCAGGTCAGTGTGGCTATTTGCATCAAATCAGTATATCTGACCAGTGAAAAACGGCCTTCACTACCAAAAGTGTCTGAGCTCCTCAATGGTGCCGCCAATCTCCCATTGGTGATAATGGATGCAGGATCTGGCTCTCACTTTAGGCCTTTCCTCCACTCTTGTACACTTTTTACAACTATCTTTTCTTTAATTGCACTTCAACTTCACAAAGGACTGTTATTCGCTCCCACCGAAACAGCACCTATTTATCAAGTCCACAAAGAAAAACCACAATAATCCTCCTCTTCTCCACTACACAAGCTTCTGGCTATGATTACTTTGAGAAAGACTGACGATCCAAAGCCACAAAATCTGGCTTCTGGCACTGCGACAGCTTGGTTTCTCCGGATTACATTGAACTCACTACAGCCGGATAAAATATGGTTGTCTAAATGCCAATAATACGTGCATCTCTATAATTTTGTATAAAGGACATCTTGTAAGAGCTGGATGGTGTGGCCCATAAAACCATCACGATGTGGTAAAGCAACATCTCCACCCTCCTTTGCAAACAAATTTACTGTAACCAACAAGAGTCTGGTTTCCTCAGATGTTCAGTCTCTCCTGAGACCAACTGGTCTACTGGAGAGTGACTGCTAATTGAGACAAATGTGACTATGGTGTCCCAAAGGACATCTGCACGAGAAGCTCCATCCTTCTATTTGTTTCTCTTTCTTTAAAAATGCTCTCACCTCAGCATGCCCCCACCAGCTCTCATGTCCCTTATTTATAGATTATCAGATATGTCACCTCTCATATTCTACACGTCCTCTCCTTTTCATCACTCACTTCTCATCGTGCAAGATCAAGCTGCCCGCTTTACCAGCGTCCATGGGAGAAAAGTGAAAGGGAGATGCCAAAGCTAACAGAGAGCTGCAACCCTCTGCTCAAGAGCTGTTGATTTAAAAGCACAAGGGGTTGCAGCTATATCCTGGTCTTTTATCAGGAGATGAATTTAATCTTGGATGAAAGGGAGAATGCTAAAATAAAAAAACACTTGACCGAGGTCACTGAATGCATCTAAAAAGGACAATTTACCAACATGCTAAAAGACAAAAAAGACATTACTTGACTCTCTGATCAAATAAAGAAGATGGTCCATTTTACGCGACCTCCGTTGGGCCCTTGAGCTGCATATATTCGTTTCACTGAACACACTGGACGGTGGAAGGGAGAGACAATCTGCCTATTGTTCCCGCTACTACTCATCTGAAAACCTTACAAAACCAAGTTGGAAAATCTCTACTGCTCCTAAATTAAACATTAATGAAAGGTCTGGCTTTTGTCCATGATGCCTTCTGTGCACAATCACTATGGAAAATTATCTTGGTTGTGATGTACAATAGAGACTAATTTAGAGAGACTAAAAGAAGTTGGAGAACAGTCACATAATTCAGCCCGGAAGCAAAGAATCTTACTTTGCTTCACACAGGTCTATTCTTACCCGGCAGTTCTCAACTGCAATTCTTATCCCCTTCAAGTGGAGTCTGAAATATTGTAATTATGAGTTCAGAGCACATGAATGAACAATCAAAGTCGTATTTACAAGCTGGAAACTCAGAATTCTAGATGAGTGGCCGAGCTGTGATGATGGAAGCAGAATGTCAATTTGAAACAAGATCTAAACACTGATCTTTGATGTAATATATCTATATTATATTATATAGAGATCAGTGAGTGGAATGCAAGTCTGTAGTGAACAGTTTAAACTTTTTACAGTTTGTGTTGTGTAATCATGCTTTCGTAATTTTGAATTCCATGTAGTAATTTGTATTTACTTTTCAAAATATATAATATTTTGTTTGTTTAAGCTACTTTTGTGTTATGTTTCCAACTTGAATGTGTGACATGTAGTAAATGCACGATTCATGATTCGATTCATTCAATTATGTCATCATTTACTCACCCTCAAGTTGTTCCAAAATTGTGAGCTTCTTTGCTCTGTTGAGAAATATTATAATAATTGAAGTATGTCTGTAAACAAATAGTTGACGTTGGCCACTGATGTTCATGGTTTGAAAAAAAAAACTAAACTTGTTTGTACACTAAATGGCGATGAAGGTCTTACCACATGTACAGGTTCTCCCACAATGCACCTGAGTCCTACACAGGCCACACTGCATGCCCACAGATTACAATTAATTACTTACCCAGAAATTAACATTTGGGCTTAACTGACCATGTAATTTTATGTGAGCATTGGGCGGCAAACAGTTTACTTTGATATAAATGTGTGGAAAGCACATTAGCAGCTGCACTGTATCTCTGTTGCAGTGTCTAAGGGCATTAGAGGGGATTTCATTTTACTGACACACAATCATTGATGGCACACAGGCTCATGTCTTAGCTGAGAACTGCAGAAACTAATTCAAATGCTTGAAGCAATATTTTGTAGGTTTAAACGATGCAAATGTCAGCTATACTGCTCTTTTGTCCACAATTGGCAGTAAAACACCTCTTGAGTGCTTTAAGGAATATGTGTCTATCATATATAGGTTTTTTTTGGTCGTCACTGCTTTCATTGTGCTGATGATTGTGAAATAACTTGGCTTGCTCTGGGAAAGTGGTGTGTCTTTATGTCAAGAGTCAAAAATGGCCCAGTGAGAGTGCAGATTTGCATATCATTTGTCTGATAATGCATCTTTTTAAGCACTTCATCATGCATCATGTTGTCATGATTCTGCCCTCGTGTCCTTGATTTTTCCTAGTCTTGAGGCAGGATCATGACAGACCCATGTTTTGTGTACAAGCGCATGGCCTTGTCTTTGGGCCATGTGCTTGTGTTGTCTCGTTCCCTTGCCCCGCCCCCCTTGTTAACCTAGTCGTGTCTTGATTGTCCTATCTGTAACACCTGTCGTGTCTTGATTAGTACCCCTATTTAGATCTCCTAGTGTGCTCTGTCTTGCGTCGGTTCATTGTGTTACTTACGTGTTTCTCAGATGTGTTCCACACTTGTGACTGTGATTGTATCCTGTATACCGTGAGTGTTTGTTTATAGTTAGTGTTTAGTGTCTTTATCTGGTCAGCCCTGTCTTGTTTGGTTATTTAGTCCTTACCCTAGCCCTTGTTTTCCCCCTCGTGGGTTTTTGTTTTCCCTTTTTGTATTTAATAAACCCTTTTGTGTTGAATCCTGTCTGCACTTGAGTTCCTCCCTACCAATACCTGACACATGTACAATCAAAGACATTGGCATTGTAGAATTTCATTAAAATTTCGGCTATAATCTGCCCAATCACAATTTGTCCTGCTGCCTATGAGGTAAAAGCACATGCTGATTGCATCTGAACAACAATAATACTATTGTTGAACAAACCATGTACATTTGTTGCATGGGATGATTAGAGTAAACAGCCTGCCTATCTATTTGTGCCATAAAAAAGCAGAGAAGCACAATAATTCAGATGAATGTTGCCAATTTGCACCCACAATTACTGAAGATCAATTAGGCTGCAGAAATGTTTATGGTAATATTTAAGGGACATGGATGTTAACATTTAAATGGTGTGGATCTGAAAGCCTCCGGCATTATCGAGGAGTGGATGACCCAACAACGCAGACACGAGAGTGAGCAGCCACTAGCTATTTCTCCACATTACAAGAACAATTACATCTTCCACAGGCATGATTACCCTGATTATCATGGCCTTGCCGATAAGTGTGTGCTTATAGTGGGATCTTTGAATTAAAAATGGTTCATCAACTGACATCTCACTATCCCCTGACATTTCGGTCAACAATCTCGTACTGGCACATCACTCCAAATCACGGATCCGTCAGGATGAATCGTAAAGACATAAAAATGATGATGATAATGACCTCATATAATACGCCTACTGAAGTATTAGGAGTATTGAAGTGTTGCTCTGCTTCAAAGCCTAGTGAGATGCATACAGAGGCAGTATTTTAAGGAAATCAGACAACTGCTTCAAAAATTACCTTGACACGCCAAACACATCAAGGTAAGGCCAGAATGCACTGCAACAAGTGAAAACTTGAAGACGGTGAATTAAGTATTCTAAATATACTTATATGAAAATATTATAAATATAGTTATAGTTTGTTTACTTCTTAATGGCATTGATGAAAAGAGTTTAAAATAATTAGGTATTAACAATAAATATAATAATAATTAAAAATAATAATAATAATATATCATATATGCTTATTTGCTGCTAAAGAAATTGAGTGAGTTAATATTGTTGTGGAAACTATGATACATTTTTCTGAGAAATCTTTCATAAACTGAAAGTTCAAAAGAACAACATTTAAGGTAAAGTAAAGTCACTTTTGATCGATTTAATGCACCTTTGCTGAATAAAGTATTATTTTCTTTACTTTTTAAAAAAGCAGTGGTGTAGGTGTATTTTTTTTTCTTACTACAGTGTTTATTTCATATTACCTTTATTCAAATCAATTTCAAGTCGAATCTCCTATGTGTTGAACACTAGGATGCTAACAGACTGCTCCAACTCATTCACTTACAAGGGTCAATTTCATTTGAGACGCTCCCTTAGAAGGCAGCAGGCAGCTTGTTTGGAATAAAGACTGGGTGGAGCACTGGCAGAAAGATAATTTAAATCAGCATAATTAAATGTGAGCATAGTCCCGCACAGTTGCAAATTGGGAGCATGATGTCAAGGGGTTAGGGTCAAACTGTTAGAAACTGGTCGCACTTGCCGCAAATCAACCACGTGCCACCATGTGCCCCAGTGGTCACCACTGCTGGCAAAGTCAGACACCCTTCTCACCCCCCATGACCTGCTGTGCTCATTTTCATACTGCCCTGCCACAGGCTTGCCTTTCAAATCCATTGGTTCATTACTACAGCATTCAACATCAGTCACCGCATACGCACATCCATAATAGAAAAGTCAAGGACTTTCATGGATCACATCCTTGCAAAAATGTTTGTTCTTCTCTAAATTATTACAGAAGATGAGGCATGTTGAAATCAAATTTATGGTCTTAGAGCATAGACAGCTCAGCTTTTTACTGAAAATCTTCAGCTTTGAGTGGAAGTAGAATAACTGGAATGGACAAATGGGTTTATCAGCCTTGATCTTTTTATATGAGAATGACAATACAGCCAGACGAAAAGCACATGGGAAAAGCACATCAGTATTTGTTTATGCAAGTCCTGAATTTAACTAATGAAGCATAAAAAGACTCTAATGAAGTTGACTTCATCTTCATCTCCAATGCATCTGAGAAATGCTGATCTCATGACATATGCATATTGAAAACATGCACTAAATGTTAAATCAATATGCCCACATTGTTGTGCGGCTTGTGCGTAAGAAGGCACAACAAATGCAGCATATCTATAGAAACATTCAGTTACATGCAAGTTAATTGTCATACATAAAATATTATGTAAAATCACCTTCACTTCTATGATTACAAATATTTTATCCAGACATCCATACATGACTAAAGACATTCTCTCTTTTTCTTTTAATAAAAAAAAAAAAATCCTGAAATTAAATTCACACACAGTAAAAAATTATTTGTAATTAAAACAAAGATTATTGGAGTGCATTTAACAAGCAATGTTCCATTTTTAACTCACTTAAATGGAACAACAACTGTGTTACTTGTAATTATTTGTAACAATTTACTTGTAGTGAAAAATTTTGTTCACACCAAGTTTTAGTCCACTATAACAAGAAGAATAACGAAGTGCTGTAAGCGGTAAAACTATCTGCACTACAAAACCAGTGTGTTCATAATTAAGATAATTCATTCAAATAATATGGTATGACACACCAGTTTGCAATATCAAGAATAGCTATAAAAAAAAAAAGCTGGAAGCTGATGAGACCGGAAGTCAGACACATTAAATTTACGAATGACCTTTCCTGCTTTTGTGGGAAAAATAAGGTGGATAAAAAACACCAGCGATTCACAGCTACTTGCTAAGGAACTCACATACACATAAAGTAGCCTTGTTGAAAAGTTTAGGTGAGTAAGGACAAAACGCACAAGATAAAGTACTTCCAGTGCCCTGCAGTTAGTGAAATCAGTGCAAAAAAAGCTAAGTGTAAAGCAAAAATGTAATGTGTAATTGCAACATTCATTAAATTGTAGTGACCTGATACTTAGTAAGGTAGAGTGTTAAAGTTACTAATATCTCTGATACTCCGTAAATCTACAGAGTATCTAAATGATAGTCAAGTACAGTTAATAAATTACATTGATTAAAATAATTTACACATCTGCACAAACTTAATGATATTCATTAAATAGTAATTCACAGGACAAATTCATATGTTGATGAAGATGTAAACATTATAAAACCACCATTAATTTATAGTAGGGGTGTAACGGTAACGTGTATTCATACCGGACCGTTTCGGTACAGGGCTTTTGGTACGGTGCACGTGTGTACCGAATGACCGAATGCAATATTTTGTGTGCTGAACATAGGTACATTTTCGTGTTTCCCAAAGAACATATTAAGTGGCGGAAGTCTCCGCGTTCAGTGCAGACGCGGTATTAAAAAAAGTGTAAACAAATTGTTAAAAAAGTTGATAGTAATAAACAACCTGCAGTTTAATGTTTGCATTTCTTTCCCTTACTGTACCGAAAATGAACCGAACCATGACTTTAAAACCGAGGTACGTACCGAACTGTGATTTTTGCGTACCGTTACACCCCTAATTTATAAAGTAAATTTTTTAATTGAAGTCTTATCAAGTCGAGCTTTAAAATATCTTTCTTTTTTTTCCTTTTTCAATGACACACAAGTTAAGTGAAAAGCCCAACAGTTTCTGTTTCAGTAACACGGTGGCATCATGTGCAAATCATTAAGCAAATCTGCTTCCACTCATGATGCCATCATTGAAGGCACGGCGCATGTTTACATTGAAGGAGTCGAGAAATGTAAATTACCTCATCATTGCACCCAATTCTGATGACAGATTGCTTATAGAGTCCTGCGGTCATATGTATTAAAAAGAAAGACTACGTGTCAACGATCTAGAAGTGAGAGGAAATGCTGAGTGTGTGAAAAAATTATTCCACACTATACCAAGCCATTTGGCAGGAGATTGAGCCCAGAATTCACATCATTTCTTTTCAAATAAGAGTTTGAGAGGTTGTGCTAATAGGTGGTCATGCATTTTTACGATTTCAGTGATTAATGTGGCTTTCTAGACTAATTCGCTTTCAGATGTCAATCATGCCAATCTCTGCATAGTGGTGGTGCGGCTCATTTCCACAGGTGTTTCCTGATTAGGCTTGACTGAACTTTGCTCTTGTGGCCCACTTAGAAACTTCAACTGATAACTGTGTTATTGTGAAACCAAAATCTGGTTCCCATGCTGCTCTTCACATGTGTCTAAACACATTTCAGTGATCTGCTTATCAGCAATACTGCACAAAATGCTTTCTTTCATGAAGGAAAACTGCTCCTCTTCAGCATCAGAAAGAAAACATGGAAGGGTCAAAAAGGATTTGCTTGTGTATTAATGTGTTATTTATATTTAACATAATGTTCTGCAGACGAGTGAGCAATTCAAGATAAAACTGTGGACATCAGAGCGAGAGGGACTTTTTTCTGTGCAATCAATAATTGTGTGGGTGAGCGTGCTGTTTGAAGAAACAAAGCACACAATTCAGTTCCCTGTTCCTCTATGTTAGATGACATACATCTGTCCAATCAGAATGAAGGATTATGCCATATATCAAATATTTTGCCAAATCATAAAAATAATCACCAAAATAACTGGAAATAACTAATTTACACATAACTAAACTAACACAGACTGCTTCTTGTGTAAGCTACTTTTATAAAATTGTAGTAAAAGGAACATGATGTTTTAAAACAACACCCATGTATTCATTAATAACATTAACAACACCTTTGCTAAATATTAGTTCATTAGCATAACTGCAGGTTGTTTACTTTAGCAACTTCGCGCCTTAGCACACCAGGACTGTCCACAGATGTGTGTTTATTGCATTTATAATCTAAATTTACTCAAATACCGACTCTGTGCTTGATTGTGCACTTGTAGTGTACTTCAAATCTTTAAAGTATTTTTATTTGATGGTACATTTAAAAAATAATTTTTGGGCAACCATTTATGCTGCGGCACCCGGAGAACAGTTGGGGGTTCGATGCCTTGCTCAAGGACACCCAAGTCGTGGCATTGCCGGCCTGAGACTCGAACCCACAACCCTAGGGTTAGGAGTCAAACTCTCTAACCACTAGGCCAAGGACTTCCCCACTAAATACATTTTTAAAATCACATGTAAAAATGTACCAAGTCAAAAAAGCACTCTAAAGTTCAGCTAGTTGCATTTAATATTAATTTAAACTTATTTATTTTAACTGCAATCAACATGCAATTACGTGTCAAGAAAAAAATACATTTAGTTCACACTTAAATATATCCTTTTAAAGTAAATTATACCATAATAAGCATAACTGTTTAAAAGAATGCTAAAGTGTATTTCTTTTCACAAGGGGTAGTAATATTAGTATACATAGTATACTATATATAATAGTATATATGCCATATATATATGCAAAGTATCCCAACAGGTGGCTGCACTCTTTAAAATGTGCTCTAATGTCAGCTGAAATAACAAAAAATCAAAAAGCCCTGCCTAAACCTGTTAGGCATCGACAGTCAGACAGGCTGAGCAACTGTTATCATCTGATAAATTATTCACCACAAACATGTCTGTTGTATCTGATGAACATGAGTTGCACGACAGCCAGGATCACTTTGAATGCTAAAGACATGACACAACTGACACATTTTTTATATGTGTAAATCGCCGTTTTATTATATCAACAGATCAGGTTTACCCAGTGGGCTATTTCAGGTATCCTTTAAAAATATATGAATCTCTGAAATGTATGCTTCTCTTTCAGATATTTTTTGTCAGTTAAAATGATCTGCTTAGCTTATCGATGTTTTTTTTTTTTTTACTCTCTGTGTGCTTTTCAGTTCAATAGAAAGATCAACCTCTCAGATGCAACCTAGTGTTACAATATAGAACACATTTTGCTATGTGTCTATTATGGTTACCAATATTGTGTACTCATTAACTTCTATACAACAGTTCTATGTTTACTAGTTTCTAGATAGACTGTCAGTCTATATATTAGTAGTGGGATTTTTCAGTGACTCATTCTGCAAGTTACATTGTTATGCTAATACGTAGGTCAACCAGTGAATTTATGAGTGAGTCATAAATCACTCATTCAACCAATTCATTCAAAAAGATTGATAATCTCACTTTCCTTTATCAATGAGTAACTGAATCATTTCCTCAAAAAATAGAGAATTCTTCAGAATGAATCTTGTTGTAGCAGTTTATGCTGTTAATTCTAAAAAAGTATTACCATTTAACCAAAATTAGATGACATTTAATGACATCACAAACAGTAGTTTTTGAATATTAAGGGTCACTGCTCTCATTGAGTTTGATTGTGAATAATATTATCCAAAGTAATCAAGCAGTGACTGTCATGTAATCAATAAGGCCAAAGAACTTCATGAAGACATTTAAAATTAATCTGATATCATATACCAATTCAAAAATTTGACTTTTTCGGAACATGTATCCTCAGAGACGGAATTGTGAGTCATGAATCTTAGTAGAGTTCAGTATATTAAATCAGTATCACTCAAGCAAGATGTGTGTTATGGCCATATATCTGTACAACAAGTGCAACAAATACGTAAAAAGTACAGAAAAACCAAGAAAAAAAATCTGTGTTTGTAATTTCAGAGAATTTAGAGACACTATGTTGTGACTGTTCTTAATTAAAGAAGTACATTTTATTTCAAACATTTCCAGAATCGTTAAATACTTCTAACCTACTTTGCGGCAGTCTGTAATATCTTTTAATTCTCAGTGTTACACTTAGCCTTAGGTCAACAGTTTTACATTCTTGGCTGACTTCATCGTAATATATTTCTTTCTATTTTATTCATTCTTCATATGTATAAACTCCCATTCATTTTCTATTCATTACATCTGAACCTGGCAATAATAAGTAGCAATCCATTTTTACTCTTGATGAGATTTGAAATGCATCTCAATCTTGAACTGATCCCAAATGAACTCATATTTAAAATGATGACCATGAAGAATGAACATTTTGTAGCTCTGCTTAAACTATGCTTCTATGTAAAAAGGCTTCGTGAATTATAGGGATTTTCAAAATGACAATTTTCCTATACAAGTCAGAGTGTTGCCTGAAGAACTAGTTAGCTAATTAGTCTTAAGGAAAACCTTATATAATGAAGCTGGTTTTGGGACTGAGACAGAACTATACAGAGTGCATTGGAAAGGAACAAAACACACATGGTCTGGAGTTGCATTTTTAAAAACACAACACAGAGGAAAATTTACTACATAATGACCAAAGGCTACAAAAATTAAAAAGGAACAAACAAACAAAAGACAAAATTAAACTTTACTAATTGCAACCCATTGGAAATACGTGACTGACTAAAACCTGAAATATGTTGCTCAGGATACATTTCACAGCACTTTTTGAGATGAAACTGACACAAGACGATACTGATGACAGCACAGTGAAAACAAACCTGTGGACACAATGGTTGCAAAATGATATTGCGTTGCTTTAACACGCTTCAAGGCAGTTTCAAAGCAAACTGCCCAGTGTCTAGTGCTAAATAGCCTGATTCATTTTCTCCAAAACGTGACTGTGGCAATGTTTATGAATGTTGTTTGTTGTAGAAATGAAATGACTGCTCAGTGGCACTAAAAGTTAATGCAATATCGAAGTTGAAATTAATCTACCATATAGAGTAAACTCTACTCTAAACCTAACCGATGCCGTTCAAAAGCAAATGTGAGATAAAAAATTAATTTGCTATTTTAGATTCTTTTAAAAGGCTTTGAACTCTTTAGTGGAAGAAAACTTGTGTTCCACTGAACTAAGACTAAAGTCCTATTCGGACGGGACTAGTTTTACAGGGGGTCGTTAGAGAAATCCTCATTTCACAGACGTAATTGGTGATTTTAATCCGTCCGAATCTGCCACGTCTGTGTTTTCTCACACGACCTCTGTGATAATTCCAGAGCAAATTACCTACGTTTTCAGCAAACTCAGTGATCCTTGAGAAAACTAATCCCGTCCGAATGCGAATGTCTGTGATTGCCGGTGATATTTTATTTCACAATGCGTTTCCTTGTGTGTTTTGGCCAACGTGAATTAGTAGATGCTCTTACTGCGTGGATGTTTGATATATTGCTTAGCGCAAAGAAATAATAAATAAAATTAATACAAATAATAAATAAAGAGCAAGATCGCGTAAACTGTTAATACCGGCTATTGTAATATTCTGAATGAATGCAATGCACGCATACAGAGCGCGTGATCTCTGTGCGCCCAGATGCACAAATCAGACCCTCCCACCTCTGTAATAAACACGGAGATACTAGTCCCGTCCAAATAGGTACATAAAATCACAGCGTCAGTGGTAAGAATCGAAACTCAAACATAGTTTAGAAAACTAGTCCCGTCCGAATAGTGCTTAAGTCAGAAAATCAATACATATGTTATCACATAGCACACAATAACTACTCTTTGTCATAAATTCCTGCAAGTTGCTGTAGGCCTCTGGATAGCCTCTCTGACCAGTTTCCCTGCCTCTCCAAATACCTTCGACTTGTCCCCTGTATTCAAATATTTTATCCTTAATACTTATCTTTGATCATCAAAATAACATATTTAAATGTTTTTTTTCCTTGTGAAAATATTCTCATGCCTTAAAATAGCTTGAATGTAACTTAACACCATTGCCCCATTTACTATACACTGATCCATATGAATATGCAAATTATTCCCGCCTCCACTCAGTCACACCAGTCAGTGCCTCCTGATCCACTGAACTGTATGCAAAACAAAGGCATACACAGATAATGACTAATAAAACTATGTTTTTACTAGCAGGCAACTACAGTGAAAACTGTAACATTTGTTAAAGTTACTTGATGATGCTATGTCCTAAAATGCCTTTAAGACTGAAATACAGCCATTTGTGATTCTTAATTTGCGTGCAGACGCCGATGTGGGAGTGGTGGGTCTGACTACTTTTACACTGTAAATGCAAGTTAGCGGTTCATGGGTTTTTGCTCTAATTTATTTTTGGCTTGTGTTGGTATATTTTGCATTGCTAGTGATAAGAATCGATCCTTTGACGTGATTGGTTTTTGGTTTGTGATGTAGCAAACCGAGGGATGTTACAAAACTGCAATTTTGGGTCAGCCTTTGGAAAACTAAAATTTTTAAGGAGAAAATACTCAGCAATGGTGTTGATTAATGGATTGGCACATGGTTTGTCTAAAAGCATTGTGTATCACCACATAGACAAATAAACAACATAAAAAAAAACTTGATTTTCACTATAGGGGAACTTTAATAACAGTCTTCACACAGTAAGTAAATACAGCTGGATAGAACAAAAACTGTATGACTTCATTTCATGCCGCATTAAAGGGGGTAATTCTTTTCTATACACACTATCTTAGTTTACAAATAATGCACCAAAGTAAAAAGTGTTTTGAGGTCATAACATAGAATTGTGCAAGGATCCACATAAAAATAATTCTTTATTCATATAGATAATCTGCCCTTGTTATCATAATTTGTGTGACAAGGAACAAAAGTTGTTGGTGTATTATTGCCAGTAGTGTTCATTTCTCTGAAAACAGCAGTCAAATGGATGTATGTATGTATTCTGTAGGTACAGTACGTTTAGGTGCAAAGTCATATATTTCCAATAAGCCTGGTTGTCAAATTGACTAAATGGTTACTAGTTGGCCATTGTGGCCTAATGCTTATTATGACAGAACACTTAAATAACAATGGCAATTAAATAAGGTACTGATGTATTTTGTATATTTAAAACGCTACTGATTACAGATTGCTCATGATTGCTTTGACATACCCTGACAGCTCATACTGATAACATAATGACACACACATCTTCTTAATTGAGATGAGATGTGTTTTTTTGTCAAGTTCCAGTAGCTGCTCAGTGAGGCTTTTTCAGTATGACAGTGTTTATCATTTTCTTTAAGTAAAAGTTTACATTTAACTACCAAATCAGTAGTTTTTTAGATTTTTTTTTTACTGTAATTTTACATTTATTAAATTTCATTGTTTGCTTAACCCTTTTTCGTGTAGTAAATCTTTTTTTTGAGATATGATTTGAAGTGTCAAATCTGGTCATAGGAATTAATTTAATTTGCAAGTAGCTGGAAACGCAATCAAAGCAATACAATCAAGGGAATAAAATAGTGGCTAATTTACCCAATGTTACTCTTGGAAAAACCTTTATGAAAAACAGAACCTTGATGATTAACCTTTCTTTAAAGCAGCACATGAAAGGAAAAAAGTGGTATTTATGTTAAGCA